>NC_045478.1:95073503-95386003 GCF_009650955.1 Corvus moneduloides
CTAAATCTTGTAGCGCCTCGATCTGACATATAACCCCACAACTGTGAAATTCTGTATGAGATTTAGCAGTTTGAAGCTGCCAACTGACCCAGCCATAAAGCAGCCAGAGATAAGGATTTACGGTACGATATGATACAATTAGACATTCACCTCCTATTTATTTCAGTCCATTTCAGCG
Organism: Corvus moneduloides; assembly: GCF_009650955.1. Taxonomy (NCBI): domain Eukaryota; kingdom Metazoa; phylum Chordata; class Aves; order Passeriformes; family Corvidae; genus Corvus; species Corvus moneduloides. The sequence goes on from NC_045478.1 coordinate 95,073,682, forward strand.
TATAACCTATTTAAAAGTTGCAGGCTTTTTATTAAAATGTAAATGCATGTGTGCTATATATTTATAGGCAGCTAATAACAACAAGAAAAGACTCTCATAAATTAGATTTCTATGAATGAAAAGGGTAAACAGGAGATGCTTCTGCAAAACTCTTCTAGACGTGCAGAGATAAAGGATGGCTCTACCACACAAAATAATCAGATACAAAAATAGCTGTTCAGAAACAGCACACCTAAGGAGTACTTTAATCAAACATTTAGGTTACCTGCCAAAAGGACCATGATCTCTTCAAAATGCAATGCGGATTAAAGTGTTATCTAACACAAGCAGAAAACTAACCTTGGAGTGGAAGTTCGAAATGTGTTCATCATAATTTTCATGTCTTTGGATAGAGAAACCAGCTTTTTCAGCTAGATTGCAAAACTGGTTTAAAGTATTCCCTCGGAGTGGAGCAAATACCATTGCTTTTCCCTGGAACGTTAAAAAGAGAATTTATACATTTTTAAAACTGGAAGGGAACCAGATATAGCATACACCTGACTAAGCTTTTAATATGCTTGAGTTGGAAAAGTCAATTGTTCTCTTGTTAAAATACTAAAATATGGTAACACAAATACTTGTTCAAAATATGCAAGATTGCTGTGATTAAACAAATGCAATCTAGAAAGTAACAAATAAATATTTTCTTTAGAAAACTGCCAACTGCAATACATCTGCTTTTTTTCATATAATAATGGTGTCTGTGGATTACCAAAATGAAACACAGAAAAAGCATACAAAACATACACTCAATGAAAAATCCATTTGTTAGCTCATGACCATGCAAAGACTGTAAATAATGATTATCTTTTTTCTCTCTCACACATAGAAGAGTACCTCCCATTCACTGTCAGTGGAATTACAACAGTATAAAACAAGGCAAAACGGGAGGCAAATCAGACCCAATTGTTAATTTTTCAAAGATATTTTAAACTACCTGAGCAGTGCAACTAAATTTGACCTTAAATTGGTAAATTGCATTTAAATCAAGAATTAATGTTCCTGAATACTAATTCTGGTTCTCACAAGATGATAAGGCCATTTATAATGCCCAGGCAATACATTATGGTCCATTACCTAATTTTTTGTTCATCCTTCTGTATTTAAGAAAACAAAAATGACTGTACCTTGAACTGATAGATTTTAGACACTCTGTGCAAAGTGCTTGCCCAAAACCCAACCTACTTGATAGAGCATCTCCTGAAGTCTTATTTGCAGAATTAATTCTAATTGGCTGAATACTGTGTTCTGTCACATGGAATGAAAAGTGGTTGAAGAGCTGTAAGCAAAGGTTAATATCAGCCAAGAGCATATCACACTGGGGGGAGCCACGAAGTTTCCTGTAAGTTCCTGTATTTAACTTCTATGTTAATGAGAGCTAAGATTAATTTGTGAGGTGCTGTAATCAAGCAAAGAGACAAAAAATATTTTTAGGGATCTGAAGAAGTTGTAAAGGATTAGACGCTGTGGAAGTCAATTTAGCTTGAGAAAACGTAATCTGTAAGTCACAGGAAAAGAGTGATCAGCCCAGAGAATTTCAGTAGGAATGCTGGAAAGTTACAGGGCTGACACAGACACTTAGTGAAGAGAATAGAGAACAAATCTGTGTCTCACACATGCACACGGATACCGAGACAATGCACAGTGAGGCAGCAATAAAAATGCTCTGTCAGTACCTATGGTGCTAATGTGTACTTAAAACATTCCAACCATTAACACCACAACACTGTATTCATTCTCACAACAGCTCTGTGAGATAGGAAAATACTGTTACCCTCATCTTTCTCATGGGAAATTTAAGCACAAAGGAGTCTTAGGGCAATATTCGAAGCAACTCAACTTCTGTTCATTTGTGTAGCTGTAGCTTTAATTTTGTGGCAAAATAGGAGGTGCAAAGGGGTGTAACTCCCATCGAAGGCACTGGAATTGCTTATGTAAATGCTAGGTCCGAATATAGGCTCAGTTCAGGATGAAAAACATTAAACACAGGAAATTCACAATCGGTTCCCTCACATCCTTGGCATGCTTTAATGTCATCAGACAGAAGTGGGCAGCAAAGGGAGCCTTCAGCTGAGGATCCTGCTCCTCTTGCTGCCATCTCACGCTCCCCAGAATGTTGCTCTGCACAAACCCTTCCTGGAATAAGGATGAGACTCCTCTGGAGACCCTCATTTTCATGATCACTGTAATGGGAAAAATGTCCCTTACCCAGGGCTTACTGATCACACAATTCACATGGGGACTTCAGGTGTGATTAAACCTTGTGAACAGAGACTGCTGGCGGCCACACGCCCTACACTGGCCACTGATACAGCAGCTCTGATGAGGAACAGAGCTCACACACTTGGAGTCAGCACTCCATGAAGTCATTCCTTCTCATGTTCTCTGAAGACTACTTTAAATTAAATTTGAAAGAGAAATACAATAAAACAGTACGAAATATGTCTTAAACCCAGAGAGGAAATCTTGAAATAACTTTGAGAAAGGGGAATGGCTTTTAGGGAAATCACTACACAGTTATTTTTGGCCAGCTCCTTAGCTGGTGTAAAAACCTGTTCATCTGTTGACATTACTGCACATCTAAAACACCTGTGGATCTTGCACTCACTGATAAAAACCAAGAAATCATGATTAAAGTTTAATACCACAATAATCTCCTCAAAACTGGACAGGTACTGTGGTCAATTCTGGTCTATCACAATCTGGGTTTAAAGCACTTCTTTGTCATCTGCCCAGTCTCTGTGATTCTGCAACCAGTTGTGGGGCTGCATTCACATTTCTAATTATAAAATGTTTTTCATTCCTTGGTTGCTGCACAATAAATAAATTAGACCAGTGGCCTGATTCTACTCTTGATGGACTATTCCAAGTTTAATTCTAATTCAAAAGTGTCTCCTAGGATGACATTTAAAGGATGATGTTTAAAATTCAAAATAGTCTTTCCTCAGATGGAAAAATACTTCCAGTAAACTTGTGAACAAAACACAGAGGAAAATGCCAGTTGTATTAGTTTGAAGTGTCACTAAAATGCTACAGTAAGACAATGGGACAGTCATTCACATTTTGGATGTGACCGTGACTAACTTTACTCATCAATCATTACTAAATGTGGTCTTATTTGCTGGTACTAATCACAGGTCAATAGCATCCCATTGACTTCATTGGGATTTTGAATGGATAGGCCACAGAAGAATCAAAGCCTTGATAAAAAATTGTTCTTAATTAGGGAAATATGCAAACAAACAAATCCTTATTCTGAGATTGAAATTAAAAGTAAATTTTTAATGATATAAAAAAATAAAACTAAATGTTGGTAAATCAAGTCAAGTAGATTGAGACTAATAAAATATAGCCATTTAAGATAAATTTGTTCGATGTAATATTTCTATGCCTAATTCTTTGAATAGGTTTACAGGAGACATTTGCCTCTGTAACAAATTCAGATAGAAATTTCAGTCCTCAGTAACTCTGTGAGCTGCTCATTTCCATCTCTGTGAATTTCTTCCTGTGCCGATACATCTGTCCTGGGGTCAATACTGGGAATCAGATGACTGAAATGACCAGAGTCCTGTTTCAAGGAAGCCAAAATGCTACCCAAAACACATAATTCTATGCCATAAAGATTCTAATAGCCAGAAATAACATCCTTACTGAAAAAGGAAATACCACAGATAAATTTTAAATTAACAGTAGGAATAGACTATGTATTCTGAATCTCTCCTTCAAGACAGCTTTGCAAGGATACCTGTTATTTTCTGTTTACTCTACTTTTTCTTCTGGTATTGTTGGTTGTTATTTTCCCCAGACTCTTTTAAACTAGTTGTATCCTAGTTATATATGAAAGATAATTTGCATTTAGATGCGTCAATTTTATCAAAGTACTGCCAAAAAGGAAATATAAGTTCTAAATTTGAGACAAAATAATTAATGTAGGAGAGCAAACTTAATAAAAAAAGTTTATGCCTTAGCTTGGGCATAAACTAATGCCCATAAACTATTCTTAATTATTGCAACTGGAAAATAAATTCACTATTGATTTATTTGTCCTTTAAAAGCCAAAGTATAGTGCCATTTAGTAAAGTGTCCTTTGATGGTATCCTTAGAGCTATACAAGAAGAGGAAAATTGGTAACTATTTCATACTTGTGACTGCATCTGTTGGGATCTGAAATGAGCACACATTTTATTTGGGTCTTTCAAACCATGAAGGCATATGTTTGAAGGCATCTCTGCTGAACATGTCATTTTTGGACAAGAGAGATCATTTAAGGTGTCTATACTCCCAGCCCCCATCCTAGACAACACTTTATTGTCCTCTCAGTTATAAATTACAATAATTTGCAAGGCCATGCCATAACTGGATATCCATCCACATAGCCAATCATAAAGTGGATTAGGCAACTCAATTTTGTTAAAAAATACAGTTTGTACAGGGGTCCAAAACTCTGCAAAAGAAATTCCTGCATGGAGCATGAATTTCTTAAGCTAGCTTTGCAGCTAAGAAGTAGGAACCATGGCCTAAAATGCACAGCAAGTAGGTGCTTGGCTATTAACACAGATGATGCTATTAATCACACTGTGCAGAGGCAAACACGACTAGGAAGACAGGCAACAAAAAGCCATCTCCCTTTACCCCATCTACATTCACAAAGGAGCATAGCTCATATACCCTGAAATACGAAGGCATGGTCTAAATTTGAATTAGCTGACAGAAGTTAAAGAGAAACCAAGTCAGGCCAGTTTTGGCTTAAAGTCAGCCTAACAATTCCACAGTTACCAGGGCACCTCTCATACACTTCTCCTCCTCCCACTCATGCTCTTCTTCCCCAGTGTCCTTTCATGGAGCCAGTAGAGTGGCCCATGGGAATACCTGAAGGACCAGTTGCTGACATTGATCTGGGCTGAAAAAAAAATTCTTTTTGTAGTTTTTTTAACTGGGATCTGCTTTGTGTTACAGGTCACCTGTGGTCCCAAAAATGATTGCATTTTGACAACTGTTGGTACATCGTGAAAGTCAGAATGCATCACTCTGAGCTGGAGCTACTTAACCTCTCCTTACTGCCTCTGATAGAAATACCTGGGTAACCTTTTCCTCAGGGTGGCTACATTTCTCCTGTCTTCCTGGCAGCCTTGCCCCACAGCTCATTAAAATAATTCAGTTTTAAGTAACTTGCCTTAGATCACTCAGGAAAGTCTATGATAGAACCAAGAATAGAAACCTGATCACTCTAAGCAAAGAATGGGATTACTTACACGACTAAAATGACTCAGGTTCTTAAGCCTTTGCACATTTGGGTCTTCTATTCCTTTTACAGAGAAAATCTCTTGTACAAAAAGTCCACCACAAATTTTAAATAAAGTCTGGAAATGCACTGCTAGCATAAAATACTTTTGTTTTGAAATGGAAAGTATACATTACTGAAAGTTCTGGATGTTAAACACGAAAGATAAAATTCCTGTTTCAAAATCGTACTTAGAGCAAGTACTTACTGTTTTTCTCCTCTTCTTATTTTGATATATTCCTTTTTTTTTATATTTAAGATTGTATATATATACTTTATATATCCATATAACAGTCTTTTTTTCAGGGCTCTCTGATTTAAACAGCCTAATAGATTTAGATTGATAAAATATCTCCTGAGTGACACTCATACAGAACATGTAATCATTATATGAAGAGCATAATTTCATTATTTTCTAAGGTATAAAACACGTAAACACAGGGCTTACTTTATGGAAAAATGTTTTAAGCCACAGTATACATATAAGGGATTTGTTCATTTATATAAACATAAATGAAAAGGAAAAGATATTCTTTCATAATAAATAAGTACACAATGACAAAGGTTACAATTGAAGGGATTAAAAATGACAGAAGCCAACATAAAAACTTTCAATATCGTATTTTACTTTAATATGAAGACATTATTATCAAAGGAAAATACTTGAGAAACGCTTTGATAAAAATAATCTGACGCTATCTTTGAAGCGGTTTCATTTATTTTACTACCCACTGTGTTCCTTATCAGAAGGCCAAGTATAAGAAGTTTCCTAGTTTATGATTAGGAAAGAATCTGATAGATTAGAAGACTCAATTGAAGTTGGACATAATAAGTATTAAAGTATTACATGACATTAATCCTGCCATTCCATTACTCTCTCAATCATTGTGCACAGACTAATTATTCTGAAGCCAGTGTTCAGGAGAAAATAGAAACATACTTACACTGGGTTGGAGTAATCTCTTTATTGCATCAACAAGGCTAGCTCTGTACCGGTCCAGAAACAGGCTGACATTGAGAAGAGAACAGAATCCAGATTAAAATGGGTTTTCAATTCTAATGATACTAATGCAGATAAGTACAAGGCTAATTACATATGTTTACACAATGCTGTAAAAGAGAAACTGTGCTCTACATTTCTATGCAGTTCAGGTACTTTTAACATTAAAAAATACATAAAAACAAATACAATCTAAACCAAAACTAAATTATCAGCATGAAGCAGCTTTTTATATAGCTGAAATTTACCAGTCCTTCATGCTGGCTATTAAAATAATACTGTACCAGAAATGAGAATCAACATAAAACGTTAGCATTTTACATGTTTTTATATACAAGGGGAATGGAGTTTTTAAAAATGTTTTCTATTGTATTTCAGGTGCTATTATTAAGGGTATTTTTTTTCCTTCTACCTTCACAGTAATTCTTACCTGTTATACATACTTGTTATATTTCTATATCTATCTATCCCTATAAAGATTTACAAGACCCTACCTCCTCCTCTCCAATGCTGTTCAAATACAATGGCCCAGATTGTACAGAGTTGTCATCTCTCAAGAGTGCAATCCTTCATCTCCAGCATGGGTCCCGCAAGGATAGCAGCAGAGTCAATTTTCCCATGCAATGTTGCCAACACGCTCAGCCCTATTTTGGTGTGATTACCTCATGATTTGAGGGGATAATTCATTCTTCATGCCCCTCAGTACCTTAATGTATATACTAATAGTGGCAACCAGGGTGCCAATCACTCTTGACTAGATATTTGTGGACATGTAGTTACTGTGGATGAGTGCATTTACAATGGTTAGTGAACAACCATCTGATAGCAACTGATGCCTTTCAGTCCTTACTACCATGCATTTATATTGGCGATTCAGATAAGAAACTCTATCAAGCAGGCCACAGATAATGTGATTTTTTTTCTTCTTTTTTTTTCCTTCCCCCCACATTTTCTCTGTAATAAAACTGCTTTCCAGCTTGTGACAAGTTCAAGTTTCACACTACATGGCATTTTGTCCATTCTCTAGGGGCTTTTTATATACTCCTCTTCCTTTTATTCTCAAAATTCTTTTCTGAAGGGATGTGGGTAAATTCTTTTTCCAGGTTTGAAGTTCTGCAAGAACATAAAGAATATATGGAAACACTGAAGAGAAAAAAGTAGTCTGCCAACCACAGGCCTTTCATCAAGAATGGAAGATGTGTGGATATTTAGTAAGGACACTCCACAGCTACCAAGCAGAATACTATATTATATGTCATGGAATCAAGCAGCCATGTAAGAGCTGTGAATTTTTGCTGTTCTGGAACAAACAGTCAAAACAGAACAAAACAAAATGAAACTTGCAAGTGACCATATTTCATCAGTAAAAACTGGTAGAACCTCACACTGTTGAGAAAATATGGTAGAATGGGTATCTATATATGTGTTGAAGAACATTTAATACAGAAGTACGACCTTCTGAATTTCTCTTCAAGAATATGAAGTACTAGCTAACAACTTCCCTGATAGCCTGGCTTACAGGAAAATTTAAACTTGAGCAATCGACATGATGACTCCCCTTCAGCCTTGATTTATCTTACTGGAAGAACTTTACTGAAAAGATGGGTGCTGAAATTCAATTAGTTGAAAAAGCAGCTCTTATCTCTGATGTCGCTTGGGTGTTTTAATGACATTCACCTCACGTTGATCCCTATACAGATAGATGTCATAAGACACTACTTCACTGGGAACTTAGCCACCTGCAGAAGAAGTGGAATACATGATTCCTCTCCCAAAAGAATAGCAAAAAGTAATTAATTTTCTTCAACATGAAACACCGCAAGCATGCACACATTTAAGACTTCCTGGGATCCTGTGTGAACACAAGGACATTCTGAATGAAAAGTGCATTTATAATATTTTTATTACTGAAAGCAGTGTAGTGGAAATACAATCTTGGGGCCAGCTTACCATGTTAAAATTCCCTTTTCATGGACCTGAATACCAGTCTCCTTTTTTTTTTAATGAGATAGGGGCACAACTGCTGCTACTTTACAATGAGAACTACAAACCTTTGTTTACCAAAAACTGAGTGTCTGAGAACTTAAAATGGTTACATGACCTGCTAGATTAGACAATTTCAATAATACTTTTTCTGTCCAACCCCAACTGATATTTTGGTGGCATGGACAGTAGACTCTTAGCCCTCTCAGCTTAGGAAACCCAGATAACCTCAGACAGTTGCCCCAAGTTGTCCTGCCCTCCAAGAGGCCTGTCCCTGGCAACATGACCTACTCCAACTGAAAATAGTTTCTGATACTGGGATTTCCAAACTGTTGCTCTGTGAGCCACGTCCTCTGAAGGAGCAGAAAAGACTGGTAGCAAAGCTAATATAATGCAATGCAATGACTCCAGGGAACATCTCTATCCTCCCTCTGAGTCGGGGAATGCCTTAAATGAGGAAAATCCTGAAGAAGTCATTAGATAATCTGTGCTGCAGACAGGAACAGCATAGGATTTGGCCCACGCAAGGGGATTTAGTCACACAGTTTTTCTTACTGGTAGAATTGTATGACTAAATATTACCACAGCATACTGAAAATGTCCCTCACATGTGAAGAACATGTGAGTTCCTATGTCACCTACTCTGGGTGACCCTGCCTTGGCAGACAGGTTGGACTGGATGACCTCCAGAGGTCCCTTCCAACCATAACAATTCTGTGATTCTGTGAACAGCTCAGTAAAAATTAAATAATGCAAAGTTGCAAACCATTCACACTCAGTTCTCTCACACATAATTCAAATTTGGCTTAAGCTTGCCATTACTTTAGTGGTAATATCTCATATTTATGTAGCTCAGGACAGGAATAGCAAGGTTTTCTTGGGTCAGCAAGGAAGTTTCAAATCACAGCAGTCAAAAGGTGAGAACACGGCTGATGATTTGGCCTTTGTTTAGGCAATGCTCTTAACCTGTGAAATGTGGATGAACAGGGAGGCAACATGGCTACCTCTACTCTCTTGCTCTTTTATTAAAATTTTAAATTACCATTAAAGCCAAAATGAAAGTTTATACCAAAACTGCAGAGAAGTAACAGTAAGCCACAAGGAAACAAATTTAAAAACCCAAGTAGATTCTTATTTTGCTTCATGCTAATATCCTTTCATCTTCTGCCTCGCAACAAGGGACATATTTTATAGGCTACGAGGTAAACTTTTTTTTTCTGCATGCTCCACCATTGGTAAAAGACTTGAGTTTACAGGTGTACTTCAGATATTATTACATTCATATGTAGTGTCTAATGTATCGAGTCATTTGGTTTTTTGTTCACTTTCAACTACATGGGTGACATAAACTAAAAAAACTCTTCCATGTTGTCAGGTTCCAATGCACTTGAAAGTGTGTGCCAGAAGTCAGGCCTAAAAATGAATAGGTAAGGTTTAAAGGAAGGACAGAGGTCTTACTGCATTCCTGCAAAAAGATCTCCTTATAATAAGTGAAATAAACTAACGGAGAAAAAATTGACATATTTTAAGGTATTTAAAGAATACTTTCAGTTCTACATTCCTGGCAAAGCCACAACTCCCCGTGACTTCAAAAATCTCAGCAGTGAAAGTAATGTGGGATAGCTCCCCCTGGCCTCGGTTATGTGAATACTTATGCATGTGCCAAACTTTAAGAACAGAATCATTCCAAGCAAATAAAGTGGGATATTACGCATTTCCAAAACAATACGGGGTTCTAAACCTTATACTGCCTCTACATCAAGTTATTTGTGAAAACTTGCTTCACAATAATGTGAAACATAACGTTTTTTTATTGTCTCCGTCCTACTGGCCTTTACTCTCTCCTTGGATTAAAAATCTCAGCATTTTTTTCCTCAGTAAAGAAGAGCATGTACAATATTTAAATAATCAGAAATCTGAGGCCCTCAAGAGCTTTGGAAGAGTCTTGGGTTTGGCCTGTCCATACAGGCACCTGTGATTTCTCCTCCTCTATTCAAACTCATAATTCCAGTACCTGTCTGACTTTGTATCCACAGGTAGAGGTCAAATGAAAGTCAAAAATTCTGCCAGCCCTCATTTGGCCTTAAAATTTCCCCTGAAAAACATGAGATGTGTGAATATGTTTTTAAAGATTTCATTATTTCCGTATTTTTTCACTGTATCCTTCTTCCAGGTGTAGCCTCATCATGATTTTTTTTTCCTTATTTCTATCTAATAGTTGACATTTAAAAAATTATTTTGGAACTGCTGAACCATGAAACTATTTTTATTATCAACATTCTGAATGGTTAAATAATGACTAGCTTTCACAGTTTGACTCTTATTTATTTTATAATCCAGTCGAGCTACTAAATTTAGCTGTTAACTAATAGACTGTTTGTTCTGGGAAATAACTTATTTTCCACTCCTGCACACAAGGTTTATGAAAGTCTGACTGTAAATATATGAATATAAACATATCACTGCTTGCTGTAATCATGTACATTTTTACTTGAATCTCCATGTGGATTTGGAATATGTTTATGAATAGAGCTTGTTTTCATGTAAATGGGATCAAGCAGTACCACTGGTTAGCTATTCAGAGAATCAGACAATATCACCCTTGCTGGAAATACTTAAAAAAAAAATTTATCCATGTACCTAATATTTGAACTCAGATTTTTTGCTTTCTAGTTCTCTGTTCTAATCTCAGATTTTATTGACTGACAATGAGCTATGTGATGGTGTTAAACTAAATGTAATCTATTCTGTTTTTATCACTGCATACTTCAGGTTTCAGCTGAGAAGCTAGAAGAAAAGAGATTCTTTTTTTTTCCTCTTCAGTGGCAGCCCAAAAAATTCAGAGAGCAAAAATCCTGCCAACAGTTCTCAAACCAATTCTATATTGTTGAAGAGAAATACATGAAAATGAAAAGAAGATTTGAGTTTGATAAAGCATGGAACATTTTTTCCCTCAGCCTTCTCATGTACCAGAAAACCTAGTGTCCATAACTAAAAGAATTATTTCTAAAAGAAACAAACAATAAAGGGATTTTCATGTTTATTAAACTATACATATATCTATGGGCACTTGCAATAAGAAAATAGAAATAATATGTGAATAAACCCACATTCTTTAAACTAACCTGCACATTTCTATTTATTTTTTAGAAATCTATAAATATTTATACACTTACCTGCATCTTAAGTGCTTCAAAATAAATGTACAAAATGCAGGGATTGCAAATGCATTATGTATTTTACCTGTCATGTCTGATTCTTTGTTTCCTAACACTATTTCCAAACAGACTGGGAGGGGTATTAGGCCAGAATATTACTGAAAAAAACAACTTAAGTCTTACTCCACTCTGCTGTACTCCCAGCACAAATAGGATGACATGGTGTGAGTATCAAGAATACAAGAGACAGCACAGCCAGGTTGTTTTGACATTTGTGTGAAGAACAAATTTAACTCTAAATCTCTTGGCAAGACCTTGCTTCACCCACATAATCTGGAGAACATCCATATGTGAGCCTTGTCTAAGCCTCCGAGAAGACTGCTGCCCTCCTGCTCATGTCCACCAGCACTCTGATCTGACTTTCATACTTAATCTGATCTAATCCGGTCCAGCATTAACTTCATCTGTGCAATGAAACCTGGAGTATCCATTCTAATATTTGGTGAGGAAGGCATTTACTAAATTACTTGCTGAAATCATATGGTGTTGTTTAGCTCCTTATTTTAATCAGATGATGCATCTCTGAGGCACATTATCAGCGATTACTTAGAAACCCTTCTCTGTCCTTTTTGGGAACAAAGAACTTTTCTGAAATTAAATGCTAAGAGAAACAAAGCACTGTTGCATTCTGACAACAAATAGGTGTCAGAAAAAGGCAAAAAAGATCACTAAACACATTTTCTCCAGAGCTGCACAAAACCAATAGCTTTGTGAAATAAGAAGAGTTTGCTTAAATAGCAAAACATGAAAGAAAAACAAAAGCTTTAGAGGAATATAAGAAGACATTTAAAAAGAACATTGTTTAAAAAGACAATAGACAGCTTTGTACTTCCCTTTGCCTTTTCCTTTAACTATTTCTAGGTAAGGTACATAAATTTGCCAAACTAAGCAGTCCTAGGAAGTCTCTGCTTTCAGAATTTGGTCTCTCACAACAGTTACGTGCCACAAAAGACAAACAGCTTTTTTTTTTTTGTTTTGGACATTTAATGGGTCAAGAGCAAATATCCATGAAGGAAAGACAGATTGGTTTAAAAATATCTACTCTCCTAAATAAAATTTGCACAGCTCTTTTTACACTGTCTACATTTATATAGCACAAATAATTAATAATGTACCATTTTTAAAGCTAGCATGCAGCAAATACAGCACAGCACAATCCCACAAATGCAGTATCAGAAAAGGGTTGTGTCAATAATCAAATCTATTTGCATAAATTATTAAACAAGATACCATAGTGCTACATGTATCTACCTTTCCATAAATTAAGTGCTGTACTGTTATTTTTCTTACTGTGAATTATCTTGTAATTAACATGTGTCTGTGTAAATAATATAAAGCCTATACCTCTAAATATTGATGTCAAATACATTTAAGGAACAGAATGTGGTGGGGGTGGAAAAAAGGGTTTGAAAATCTCTTTTTCCTTGGAAAGATTTTCCAGGGAGCAAAAAATATATCCCCTTATATCAATAGTCAGATCTTTCCTAAGAAGTAAGCTAATTGAGCTGTTTGTGTTGATAAACTCCCTTTTCTCCAGACTGTTCCTCACTGAGCCATAATTATTTGCAATTTGCCTAAGTCGTCCATTTACTGATACGTCAAGCATGAAACAGAGGCAATTCCAGAAAATGGAAATGCTTCTCAAAATCAATCTTTGGGAAATAATGTGGTAGAAGTTACTGTGTGATAGAAGACTACCTTATAACTGTCACATGGAGATGAATATTAATTTGTTGAGGTTAAGGTGGCTTTGTGCTTCATTTGTTGACTTTGCTTAGCCATCAGCAAGCAGCACAGTACAATTACTCCAGCAAAGCTATTTTTCTAACATGAGTTTCATGATTTTTATGTACTTACCAGTCAGCACACATAACAATGTCAAAATGTCCTTCCAGTTGAGAGACATCTGTCTCATTATCCCATCGTAAAATGCTAGAGGAAAAAAAGATTTTAAAAAAAGAAAAGAAAAAAGGACTTACATTTTTCATCTTGAGATTTTTAAAGTTTTAATATTATTCTTATGTGACACAGAAGTGTTTTAAAAAGTGCAAAGTCGTTACTTTCAAAAATGAATGTAAAAATCTTATTCTGTACATTTTCAAGGCTTTAAATCTCAAAGCTAAAGAACTGTTTTTCTTTACAACAGAAAGGCAATCCACTCAGGTTCTGATGAGTGGATCACCAATAAATATGCCTTTCTGAATTAGTGGCACATGCACAGCTTCAGATTTTTACACCATAACATTACTGCATGAGGAAGTAAAGTCAAAGTATCGACAATCTGAATGAAGCACAAATCTGCAGAATAGATGTGAATTCATGGACCTCTGTTACATCTGGCAGGCAATTCAGTTGTGTTCCTCATTGATGAAGTGAGCATTCACTTGGGCTGGAGGGAGGCGAGACAGGGTGAAAAAATGCCAAGCTTAACTTCAATACCAGCCATGTTGCCTCCGGCAAGCTTAAAAAAAATACAGCAGTGCTGACTCTGTCAACACCTATTCTCTCATAGGTGATAAGCTATTTAATTCTAAGATACCCAGTAGTAGGCAAAAATTCACATATGTACAAAGTTCTTCTTTGTTTATAAATGCTGCCGATTTATGTAGCTGCCACAAGGAATTTCAGTACTTTACTCCCATCTAAAAAATAGCAACTAGTATTGGAATTTACTGAATACTTTAAATATCATTACCCCGAACATTTGAAGCTGCATTTCTATTTCTAAGCTATTTTAAAAAAAGGAATCTATCCTTTTTCATTTCCTGGTTATTTATAATAGAAAGTAGATAAATATTTATGGCAAAAGCACTTGTGGGGGAAGGGTCTAATCTGATCTTGTCAGGTTGTGCATGCTTATCTCAGTTTTGTATGAGTCTTGACCAAATAGACCCTTTAGTCTTCCCGCAGCTATAATCTACTTCTGGTTAAAAGCCATCTCCATTCACATCCTATTCCTAATATTTAACCGAGGATCAGTGTATAATGTGTTCATTCAGAAATGTTCCTGAAGTATACGAGAAAAAAGGGAATTTTGTACACTGACTATACTGTATGCAAAAAAGGCTTGTAAATATGTAGATAAATAGGTACAAGGCCATAAAGAATTAAGGTACCACAATATGCATGTACATATGCACAGACACAAAATTTGAGACAGAGTGCTTTTAAAATATGGAAATTCCGAAAGGAAAGGCCCAGTTGGTTGGGAAAGCTTTGATTTTGTGGGGCTCAATGTAGCTGAACAGATCATGACTCATCAGCCCATTTGCCCTCCTGGAATTTACTGTGACAATCCAAAGACAGAAAAGAGTAGATTAATTTAATTTTTCCCCCTCAAATTGAAAGTAATACAGATTTTAGAAGCCTAGGTAGCTTTGCACACTGGCACGCAGCAGGCATCCAGTAGTGGAAAGTGACAAAGGAGAGTTCTCACTCTCAGCTGCTGACTGCCTGCTGGCTACCAGCGGCTTTTTCAACCCTGTTTCCGTGGAAACTTAGGTTAGAATGGTGAAAATTAGGTAAAGGTAAGTTTTGTGGGTTTAAAGCACGCACTCTAATACTTTAAGAATCCTGAAGCAGAACTGGAAATTGGTAGAAGAACTGTGAGCCTTAAGAGGCCACCTTTGGTTCTCATTGCTACAGAAACAGAGATCTGATCAGTACCACTATAGAGATTTGAATTATGGTTTTTTTAACCTATATATTTACTATACTTCACACATGCAGTTGGGAAGGAAGCACAGGTGCCTCCTCCTGCAAAAAAAAAACAAAACCAAAACCCAACCACCCTCCCTCATGTTACTGTCAGGTTTCTGCTGGGCACTCAAAACACAGCATTTTCTGTGCACACCTACTGTAGGCACAGAGGAGTTTGTGTGGGGAGATAAAAGCTCATAAACTAAAGTGCTGAACAAAACATGGAATTGACGAGTTACCAGGAGCATGAGCAGTGGTGCAACATGACTGGGATCTGTATTGTTAGAAGGAGTGAGCTAAGGGCCCCACATCCAGCCATAAGCCAATCTTTCTCCCTTTTTCTGATCTACTACAAGGGCTGCTTTTGGTCTCTAGCTTCAGTACAGCCGCATTCATGAAGATAGCATAATTATGCAAAGGCCAGTGACAAATTTACAAATTTTAAACAAACTTTGCCGTAAATTTTCCAAAAGTACAGGAAAATCTTTATTCCTGCAGGGAAATCACCATGTAAACAAAATATAATTTGTAAAAAAAATAAACACTAGTGGGACTCATCCTGGTCTGACTCAGGATGTATGCACACTGGTGGGAGAGATGGAACTATAGGCTATATGTATTTATCCATGCTATCTTTAGCTAAATGCAAGCGTGACTAGTAAGGGAGGCACAGCCAGGGATGTCAAATGCAGTACTGGCTGCAACCTCCAAAACAGTTTCAGTAGCTAGCTCAGGGCTACCCTGTCTACACTGTTACCTGCTTCCACAGATCTGCAGGAGCTGCAGTCAAACATCTGCACCTGCAAAGCAGACATGTGTCTGCATATCCGGGAACCAGAATAAATTCTCTTCAGAGTCGGCACTATTCTGTCATCAACACTGATGTCAGAATCAGCCTGGTTCAGAATCAGCTATTCTGAGTTCCAGTGCTAATGAAAGCAGTGAATCAGACTTATATAAATACTATCAATTATCAAAAAAAAAAAATTGTAATCCAAATGCAATTCCTGACTGTAAAGTACAAAAAAATCCACTGATATTGCAAAACATTCCTGAAAAAGGTAAAGACATGTAGCTAAATGCATGTATCTATATGTAGTAAGGGGGTGAGGAAAAAGAATTTTTTCATGGATTACTGAGGATGCGACTCTCGGACTTAGTGGTCAGACCTGAAAGAAATACTGAAGGCACCATGAAGTAAGGGCTGATTGCATTTCCATTAAAAAAAAAAAATCACTGCTAGGAAATCCAGAAAAGTGGTGGCAATGGAAATCTGAAAATCTCAGTTTTTAAGAAATTTCCTTTAAAAAAGTACAAATAAGTGTAAAAATACCACACCACAAAAAGTCTCTTAAATTGCCAGTATCATGTTCAGTGCGAACATGAAGAAAATGCAAGTCTAGTTAGTATTTTCCTCTTGTTCCTTTCCAGTGATAATAAATTCGTTTACATAAGCCACATTTTTTCTAAAGTCACTTTTCTTCCAGCACAGTAAGTTTTGAAGCAATAATATTTGTATGCCTTTCTTTTGAGGGAAGGTGCTACAGTACTAAGAACTGAAATTACATAGTAAATTTGAGAAATGGGCTTTACTCTATTTTTCTGTCCAAGCCACACCTTCAGTACATTTTTTTTTGTAAAAAAAACCCAACCAAACCAACAAACCAACATGTTTAAGGCTGTGTAAAGCCCACTCAACATTATTTTGTACTGGCTTATTTAACTCATGCAGGTTTAGTTTCTTACAACTGAAAATAGGCAACTGAATTTCAGCAGAAGAGGGTCCGAGAGGCAATGGAAATATAAAACAGTTGGGAGCTCTTTTTGGCTACAAGAAGAACATTAAAAATGAAACGATGCAAGAAAAAGACACTCCCTCACTGTTCAGCTACTACTTAGGTTAAAGCGATGGTGGCTGAAACCTGGTACCCACTAATGGCCGACTTATGGCCTGTATCAAATGAATTTGACCAGTTTTCAGAGGAAAAGTACCCATGTCACAAACCTATTACTATAATTAGCAATCTTGATGGTAGTCCTAGCGAAAAGGACAAGGACTCAACGAGCTATGGAAAATGAACCATTCTCTCACATGCAGAGGTGGCTTCTCCAGGTCAGGGGTAAAGCATACCGTTAAAGTAGTCTGAGAAAAGATGTACTGATGCTTTAGTCTCCTAGGCTGTCAACCTTCTACCATTCTGAAGAATTCTGAAACAAATTCATTAAAAAAACCCCCCGAACAACACACAACACAAACAATCAAAGGAATTCTTCCTTTTCCCCCCCTTTTCAATGATAAGTAAGCCAGAAATGTGATCAGGTTAGGACATAAGAATTATGATAATAGAACATAAAGCTCAAGTAAGAAAATATGAGACTTAAAATACAAAAATATAGCCCCATGTATTACAGAAAAAAACCCCCCATCATAAATAGCTAATGTTGAAGGGATAGTTACAGCAGCCAAGGCTTCCCCTGTACAGTTACTCTAATTTATGGAGGATAGCCTGACAAATGTCGACACTCTTTTCCTTACACTAGTAAAGTATCTCAGCAATCTACAACAAAAGACCTGATTTACCAGGTTTTATTTCTCATGCAAAATTCTTCATTACTATTATTATTCAACTTCTGTTATTCAGTGTTTGTCTTCCTAGTGTGTCTAGGCAGGTAACTTATATGAGAAAAAACAGGTTAAGTCTCTGATTGTTAAAATTTGAAACATTTCCAAGACCCTCTAAGATGTTCTTGTGATGAATGGCACAAGCTAGAGTAGCTCTCAAATTAGCAGATAAGTAGTTGTGCAGATAAAGACAAAAATTCAAAATTAGAAAAAAGGACAAAAGACACAAAAGCCTTACTTGCTTCAGAATGCATTAGTAGTTTTAATAAGGATTAAAAAAATAGTCCCAATTAGCAGATGAACAGCTACCAAGAATCCCTATCTACCCACCTCTTCTTTTCATATTTTAATTTAAGTTTCAATCTTTGAAAAGCATTATCATTGGAAAGTATACAGGTTCAGGTAAAAGATTTTGTCTGGAGGCTTATATGACTTTTTCTATGACATTAAGAAACCAAGTTCATTAACACATTAACAAAAGGCATCATCAGGATGTTTCTCCGCACCTTGATCTCAGTTTGAGATTCCTTAGTTTTGTATAAAGATTAAGAAGATGGATTTTAATCTAGTGATAGTGGCAATGTGTACACCTATCATTACAACTCCTCTGAGGAATCTTGCAAATTTGCCTACTATAATTTCCCCATCCTTCTTATTATATTCTCACAAGGCTGCTCTTATTTCTCCGCCTTCCTTCACCTTCTGCCTTTCTTACTTTCACTGCTTCACTTTGCTTTGTATTCTTATCCATTATCTCATTCCCTACAGTGCATATCTGGTTTGAAGGGACCAAAGTTAAGCTTTCAATTACAGGTACAACCATTTTCCCTTTCCTCTTAGATTTCTAAGCATCTCTAATGTGATATTTACAATTGCCAATGGACACATTCTTCTAACAATGTCCTTGCAGGTTTCGGTAACTTCCATGTCACTTACCTGCTCTTGTCAATGATTTTTCCTCAGCTAGGCTAATATCTGCCCTTTGTCCTCCTGGACATTTCTTCTCTCTTAAACCAAATCTTGCTCTTTTCTAATTCCACTGTTTTCTGCTTGGGTTCTTTTAATTGCCTTACAATTTTTAAAAATGTTTCTCTTCTCAAGATTATCTTCAAACATTTCCCACATTTGTGATAATTTCACAATGTTCTACCTCAACCTTTTCTTCCTCTGAACTTCGTTTCTGGGCTATCTCATCCATAAAAGCTAAAAACCTACTCATTTCTCTACTTCATACTGTGCATACAGACCCTTAATTCAGTATTCTTCAGAGCCTCAGTGAGTGAGAAGCTCATTGCATCTAAAGTACCAGATAGCATTGTAACCACATTTTATGGATCCCTTTGGATATAACCATTAATTCTAGCCTGTAATCTAGGCTTAGCTTAGACTAAGCTTTCTCTGTATCTGCGTAACTCAGCTCTGCCTCTTATTCTCTCTTCATAGTATCTCTAAGAGGTTTCTTACCCAATCCACTCAACCTCTTGACCATGTCATCATCACTTACATCTAAACATCACAATACTATTCCCCTCTGCCCTTGGAAAATGCAAGCTTGTGTCTTGGGGTGACTTTATGATGTGTATCCCCTATCGCTGCTCTATGCCCAGACATGATTCCTGTGCCTTTCTGTGCCTTTAAAACTGGGTGCAAAAGAAAGAAAAAAAGCCAGACAAACTTTTCAAAGCAGTTTGTACTCCAAGGACACAGAGATAGCAGCTGCTGCTCCTGAAGAGCGGAGAAAAGCACCTTCCGTCTTTTCCCAGCTCTTGGCTCCTTTTCTCAGAAGAGATGGAGAGTTAAACTCCTTTGTTTCCCTGGGACTTCATCTTCTTCTTCTTCTCTTCTGGAACTGTTGAGAACACCAGAACTCACTGGGAGAGCTTTCCACTGAGGCCTGGAGGGGCCTACGTTGGACCCAGCTCCAGAGAAAAGAGAGAGAGACCACACCCACGGAAAGGACTGACATCTTCCCAGGTTTCTCTCCACAGCGAGAGCTTTCATTGTTTAGCATTATTCTTTTCTCATTGTGCATTGTGTCTGTTAAATAAATAGTTTTTTTTCCCTTTCACTTTCCTCCAAGAAAATTTTTTTCTTCCCAACCCAGTGGGGGAGGGATGGCTGTAACCTGCCACTCTATCAGAGGACGTTCAAATTCGGACGTTTCCTCTAAATTTGGTCTCAATCTGGGACAGCTTGCCATATTAATATTTATTCAGCAGGCTGCTGTAAAGGTTGTTTTTCTTGCCTACAACCCTGATCTTGTCATCTTTCTCTGTACTCCTCCAGGTAAGTTGCAAGTTGTCGTTTCCAAATGCTTCACAACAGTTCACTTCCCTATTTTTCATCTCTCATTCAATATTGAAAGAACAAGTCCCTTCTTTAATCAGCCCTAATGTCAGTCTACATCTTCCACTTAACTTTTCAAGCAAGCACCTGTACAATTTTCTTCTGCTACTTTATCCATAACATTCACAAACTCACTCCATTGTCCTTGAAACTGTCCTTTAAAATAGCACCTTCAAAACTGAAAAGAGGCTCTTGTGCCTCCAACTCTGCCTCTCATGCTGACTTCAGTTATCCTTATTATCCTTCCTCACCATATCTATCTCTGGTCTTAGGTCACAGATTTTCTAACACAAGCTGCCTTTTTGCTCTGTGTTTACACAGTATCTGGTGCAACAATTCATGATGAAACCTCAACACATTAACATGGTAATATGAAAGAAGAAAAAAATCACCGCACCCAACTATGGGCCTCTTCAAACTTAGATATTCTATGATTCCATGATCCTATCTAGGTTTTCCTGCCTAAAAGTTCCTTTTTAAAAGTGTATTATTAAGTTACACACGTGCCTTATTCCTTATTCTAAGAACATATTTTCTCTCTCTTATTTTGTACAACATATTTTGCTAAAATTCAGATGGGAACATTACAGCTTTGTCTTCAAAACTAACAGTCCTAACACTTACACATTTGCTGTGTATCAAAAGCTACTAAGTTTTTGGGACATAATTAATGCACTGCATGTAAATACAACTGTTGTAGAATATTTTTTTTCATTTTGTAGACACATCACAAGCCAACATTCAGCAAAAGTGTGGCTATTTATTTAAAAGAAGTGAGAATATCTTGTATGAAAAAGATATTAATAAAAAATCACCAGTTGTGTTTGTGAATTTGCCTTTTCACATTCCTCCTCTACATCCCTACAATCTAAATCAGCCTTTATTTGGAAACTGACTACTGTTTTTAGCCAGTGCCACGCAGTACATTTGAAAAAAAAAATTGATGGTTCTCAAATTCTAATTCAGAATGATACAGTATAAAAAACCCACACAATTTCAAAGTGCAAGACAGCATAAGCGCATAGGACACCACTGTACTGATAGGATCAGACCTGTGCAAAAACATGAAGGAAAAGAAGCCTCTTGCTCTATGGAAAATAATCTACCCATGGGGAGGATAATCAAGGCAATCAGAAGAAAAAAACCCAAGAATGTGACGTGAACAAGGCAGGTCCAGAAGGACCAAATGGAGGAAGAATTAAAAACAGCAGAGATGATGTATTTCACAGGTGTTTCAATTCTCAGGGCAGAAGGGACCACAATACACATCCAAGATTTCAAATTTCTGTATCAAGCCCATATATCTCAGGAAATTAACACATGTGTTTCAGAAAGATTCAAACACATTCACTGCTTAAGAAACTATCACTCCCCATGGAAAGATGTTCTAATGTACTACCATTCTGTCAAATCTCATTTTTTTTCTAGACTGAATTTGCCTAGCTTCAATTTCTATATCTTGTTAGGTACTTGTAAACTAGATTAAAGACCGATCTTCTATTAAAGATTTTTTTTTCTTCACATGAGACTTTCAGATCAAAATCAATTCATTTCTTAACAATCAAGTAATTTCTTTGACAAGTAAATGGAGCTCTTTAACTCTCTCATTTCCAAACCCTGATTCATTCTTCTGCCCCTTTCCTGAACCTCATCCATTTTCAGTATCCTTGGTTAATGTCTGAATAACTATTAACTGAGTATTAATGAAATAAACAAAGACAACACTGTAAACATAATTTTGTCAAAATTTAAAGCTTTGTCATGGCAAAGATTAGTCCAGAGTGCCTGTGAAGGAGAGAACCTACTGAAAGTGTGTGATGACTTGATGACTGCCTACTAATGTAGAGACAAGTTAGACAAGGAAGGGTAGACAAAGGTACAGTGGTAACAACATAAACCAGGAAATAACATAGAAGGTGGCTGAAATGATGGATACGAAAAAGGAATGGAACAAATAATCTTTGACTCTAACATCTCAAGCAAATTTTCCTTTAAAGCCCTGGGAAGAATGATATAAACCTGCTCGTATCAGTGTTCTCCCTCTAATCTTTTTGTGCAGCCCAAGAGAGTACAAGAGGAATAGTTTTACCAAGAGCAATTTTTTTAAGCTAAGAGGAGACTACCATGAAATAGTCAAAGATCTGAGGAAGAATGATTTAAAATTATGCAATGTGATACTTTTACACCTTACTTTTTTCCCTGTTATTCCAAACTCATAGAAATTTTTTTACAAAGCTTTTGAATTTTTCCTCCTTATGTATTCTTATCTGGCCTCATAAAGAAGACAGACAAAGCTACCATGCAATTTAAAATACGCTTAATTAAGTCAACACAACTGTGTGAAATACACAAATAGGAGAGGCTTGGAAGTTTGTGAAAACCAGCTGGTATAATTAAATGGTATAAAAGATTATTTGATTATTCCTCCAAAAGCTGAAGTTGCACCCAACTGAAGAAAGAATCACAAACTTGCAAAATTAAATATAATAATAAAATCCTGAAGGGCAAAAATAAGGGAACTCTTCCTTTTGTGCTAAATCTTCCTGCCAGCTGATAATTGGGATACAGAATGGGCACTCACAGAGGATAAGAACATTTCAGAGAGGTGAAATTAATTCTTTGCATCAGTGCAAAATATTCACTTCATTGTAGAAGAAACTGAAGACATTTCACCTCAGAAGCCTTTATTGATATGTCTTCTGTAAAAGGAAGTCGTGTTTTAGAAAATGAGCCCTTCAAAGGCATTAGCAAGTATGCAGATAAGGGCCATCTGGGTAAGACAGCCTGCCTCTGATTCCAAAAAGCTATTGGCAAAGACGCTCACGATCAACATTCTAGGAAAATAGACTGTCAATGAAGAAGAGTCCTGACATGGTTAAATAATAGAACAAAAGACAGGGAACAGGGTAGTAGCAAATGGTCAATTCTCACAGTGGAGGGACATAATCAGCAGAGTTCCCCTGGGATATGTTCTATTCAAAATGTTTACAAGAGATGAGCACCGAGGTGGCAAAGTTTGCTGATGGTAAGAAGTCATTCAAGATAGTAAGGAAAAGAGCAGACTGTGTAGGATTCCAGAAGGATGAAACTGAGTAATTGGACAATAAAATGACAGATTAAATTCAGTGTGGATAAATGCAAAGTGCACAATGGAAAAAATAATTCTCACTTGATATAGAAAATGAAGGTGTCCAAACTGACCATCACTGGAAAGCTCCTGATGTTGTGACAGACAGTGTCATGAAACTATTAGCTCTGCGCTCAACTGCAGTGAAAAAAGCAAATCACTGTTAGGCATTTTTAGAAAGGAAACAAAAAGTGTAATTATTGCACTACATATACCTTTTTTTGCACACTTTGAATGCAGTACTGATCACAGTCATCTAAAAATAGTGAAAAAAATTGAAACCGGAAAAGATACAGAGCAGGGCAAGTATGATCAGAGGTGTGGAATGCTTTGCACCTGAGTTTTCTGTGATAAAGATCTACAACTTCAGAATGGACATGAGCACACAAACCATTCTTCCCACTACACATGAAGTGATCAAATTAAGTGAGCAGGAAGCAGCAGCCATTTCTTCCTAACCGAAGAGCAGGAAATGTTCCTTTTGGCAACTTCCTCCTTACCAACAGATGCTGTCATGCAAGAGTGTTACTTGAGGAGACAGGAAAAGTAGTTGGAAGAAAGGGATTCCTTTAGGGTTGCTAAGGTGACAAACACAGCGAATTCAATAAAATGTTCTCTGAAAGTTTGAATTTACCAACACTCAGGACATTTTGACAAATGAAACAAGAGACAGAGTCTTTATTAAGTCTGTTCCATATTGATGGAACCTGCTACATGACCAGCTGATATCAGGAAGGTTATGAAGTTGACATATTTGAAGAACATTGCAGTAAGGTAAAATATTCACTTTGCAATTATAAAGAGGCAACTAATACAAGAACAGAATCAGGACAATATAGCTCAGTGCTCTATCATTGAGACCTCATCCACTGTTATGCTTGATGTCATTTAGTATTTTGAAAGACTTTTTTTCATTATGGATTTAGTTCTGGATGCTTGTAATTGCATTACATTGGTAAGGAACACTAAAATCTTGGATAAAATTATAACCTCTCTGTTAGTCTTTAAGCAGAAGGAATTTTCCCTTTTGGTTACATGGTTATTCATTCTTGATGTAGGCTGTCAACATGAATGTGGAATGAATAAAGAGTATATGATACACTATTACTAATCAAACCAAAGGGTGCACAGCCACAAGCATTTCTCTTACTGGCTTGGTATTACATGTCCTTGTTTACATCCTCATGTGAAAAGTAATCTCTCTGAGGCAACTCTTAGCAAAACAATAGACTTGCCCACAGCTAAAACTCCACAGGTCCCATGTCAGCAATTAGAACACAACTTTTGTTCTTAACAGATTTCCACGTTCTCGGACAAGGGAATCTGAAGGAAGAACAAATTCCCTAGTCAGAGGACAGACTGAGTCTGTTAACCTGCAGGATATATTGCAGGCCTTCAGTAAAGTTTTTCCATCATGACATTTGTAATAACACCGATTTTTCAAACTTCTACTACCCAAACAGATGTTTCAGGAAGATTTACCCACTAAAACAAATAGAAGATAAAGAGCAAGGATTCCTTGACTTTGTTATTGCTAATTTATTGATTGGTGGACCTGTTAAAACAATGATATAATGCATGTCAAACCAGTAACAGCTGATAGTACAAAGAACGCTGTCAGGATAGATCACATGCTAAGTTATAGGGTAAAAAATACGATTCATGCATAATTTTTGAACTGTGACAAAAATAAAATTGTTAAACCCATACATGGTATTAATACCCTTCACTACGGCAAGACATTACTAGTAACTTGATGGTATTACTGTACCTATTTCTAGTAAACATAAGTGAGAAATCCTAGGCATATTCATGAAAAATAAAAATAAAATAGAATTTTATATCCACTGCAAAGTAAACTGTTTACTAAATGTCTATTATTACATTATAAAACATAATATGACAAACTGCCAGTTTGGCTTACATTACCGTATTTTTAAACAATAATTAAGAGTTGGCAGAGGGCTACATAAGTGCTCATTTACTGCATTTTGTACACATCTAAATAAATAAATGTATGGCAGATTGTCTTGATCTGACTTGTCTTGGCTGATACCAGATTGTTCCTTTTTGTTCCGTACAGGTTTTGGCATATTTTCCAAGCATAGACTTAAATATCCAGAGCAGTCACAAACTGACTCTCATAATTTCTGCTCCTGTGCAAGGAAAAGAGTGCGAGATCCTGACATAAGACGAAGGTGCTGTGAGAAGCGTCTATTCCGAATTATCTCCCATATGGAAAGAATCTTTGAACTTTGCACTGCCCACTGTGAAGCTGCAATACTGGACACTGTCTAAAGGAAAAACCACACCTTCTCCAGATTAAATTGATGCTCAGAAAGTCACTTACATACATCACTATATTCATTTACCTGCAAGATCTGATCAATATAAAAGAAGTCACTGAATGTCACTTTGCATGCCAGTGTTGCATTCTGCGCCTCCAAAACACTATATTTTCTTCATTTTCTTGTGGGTTTTTTTCCTCCTTTTTTTTCTCCCCATAACCATTATGTAACTAAGGTTTTCATTAGCAGGAAAAGTGAATCAAGCTTACAGTAATATTTCAGACTTTACATCATCCTTTTAGTTCCTTCAAGGCATTAAGAAGGGATCATATCACTTTGTTGCTGCGTCACAAGTCATTACTGAATCTGAAGGACTGATCAATCCATTACAGAGTCATTTGAATACTTATTTTATAAAACTTTATACTGTTACAATGAATCTGCAAAAGCCTTAAGAATGTAGAATTAAAAAGCAAGCATTTATTATAATGAGTCTTATATTTTCATATAGTACTTACCATAATTTTGTAATTTAATAATTTCATTTATGCAAATAAGGCCTCAGATGCTATTGCACTCAAGAAGTTAAACACTTGACATCTTTACTCCTTAAAATGCAACATTTTATGACGTCTAGATATGTTTATTAATTAGTGATTATTAACACCCAGTAAACAACATCATGTCTTGTAAAAACACAATCTTTCTTCACAGCATGAGGCTGAAATCTATTATTCACTGATTCCATATGCTGAAATACACTCAAATGATCACAAATGACCTTAAGCATTAGATAAATGTAAATGAGCACAGGGTAGAAAATGTGCTTTTGATTGATATCTAAAAGACCAGGTTTGAAGTCTTGACAAGGGATGAAATCTGAAATCTCACACAAAGTATAGTGTAATTGGAAATCTAAAAAAATCTAAGCTTCTGGATGGACACAGCGCACAGCCTCTCCTCTGCGGAGTGTCTGAGGCTGCTCACAAGAGGTGTTCAGAATATGGAACCTGAAAGACCATTCCTGGGATCCACATGGCCTTTGTCTACTTGGCAGGCTCTTATTAGGATGCAGAGATGTATCTCTAAGTTATATGCACACATACCCTAATGAAGGCAGAATTTTTCTAGCCCTAAGTGCTCACTTAAACGAACTTCTCTACACAGAATGGCTACATAGGCATAGGGTTAAATGACATGAATGATAGCCATTAAAATTGTATGGGTTTAACCCTCTGTGTGAGTAAGCTTATTCTGCACTAACACTTTGCCTTTCTCAGCCCTTTTTCAGCTTTACTTTTGTCAGTTTTAGAAGGACTGAGTGCCCTTCTGCACTGTGAGTCATCAAAAAAAAAATTTTAGACACACAAGTAAGAGTGTACTTTGGGTACTTTGCTCTTGGGTAACCATTTTCTAATTCTTAACCTTATACCACGAATATGAAGTGCTTTATAATCTACTTTTAAAGTACTAGAAGAGATGAATACACTGTGCTTGGTTCCCATGCTCCCTTTCTGTCCTCACAGTGACCAACACATTAATGATCACCACAGACAGGATGACCAAAATCTCCCATGGATGCTCCAACAGGGGCTACCTCAGGGGCAATTGGGATTTGCTGCCACCCTGAATTCTCAGAGCTATTTAAAATGAAACCTGCCAGAGATTTAGATACACTCATACCAAATCTCATTTTCAGTACTACGGGTAGTGTTGACTCCGAAGCAGCCAAATTTCAACCGTACACTAAATCATAGGTTGAAGAGACATATTTAAAAAAAGATAAAAAGGAAAGAGAGGTTATGTCACCAAGGTTAGCCATACTGTATTTGCTAATTTTTTTTAATACTTCTAAATTTTCTGCCTTGCATCACTTACCTTCTTATATTATATAGGCACCTGTGTCAGCATCAGTAACACAGGTCACACTTTCACACTTTTGCATACATTTCACATCTACATTAATACAGAAGTACATGCAAGAATCAGTAAAAAATTTAGTAGAATCTTACCAGCTTGACACCTTCTTAGCCTTAAATACTCCAGCATTTTTGTTTCTTGTGATGATCTCATTTACATCTGTAGTATAATTGTTAAGAATTATCTACAAAACCAGAGCAACAATAAAAATAATAAACCCAACTCTTTTGCATTTCTAATGTCTTCATAACATTCTTATTTGTTTGTTCTTCTTTAATCTGTGCTAAGAGTCAATCTTTTTTCAGAAACATACATTTTATATTGCTACTCCAGCACATCAGCCATATATCTACACAGCAATTTGCTCTAGTTTCCTACCACTATTTACTTTTTCATTTAAGGAATTTATAGCCCTGTAGCTATAGAGGGAAGTGAAAAAAGATGTCCCATACCTCAGATATATTTAAAGGCACTTATTTAAAAATATAAGATTTAAAGCCATGGAGAACTGAAATTTTTTCACACAACCACTAAATGTTCAGTTTAGTTCACCGCTGCTTTTCACCTTTCACTGAATCACTATAACCCAGTGCGGGAGGTAAGCTGAAGGCTTATGTATTTTGAGAACCTACCCACAAGACACACACCTATGTTCCTGGTGAATCCAACACACAATAGGAGCACCTTAACCTATAGGCAAAGGAGTTTCCAGTCCATTTGCTTTCTTGAGAATGGTTTGGAACCACCTAAAAAGAGTGCAAAGCAATAAATGCCTTTTTTCCCCCTCAGATACCACAACAATACCTCAGCCTTGTGTCTCAGCTTCTTGTAGTTTGGAAGTTCATGTCACAAATTTGGGTTGCCATTCAGGCAGGTTAAAGCAAGGACTATCAAGGAAAAGTTTCTGGGGGAGCTGAGCCCAGTCATCTATGGCTAGAAAGACAATCTTCATAATCAACCATTTGTGGTTAGTGAGAAGGCACTGAAAGGAAAAGGTGTAGCAAGTAAGTGAAAACTATGAGAATATTAATTGTTACTCAGTGTGAATCTATACAGATCTGAATGGTTCACTTTCAAAGGTAAATAATTATCTTAAACAAACATTTTGGTGAAGATGTAGAAGAGCCCTCTTTTTTATTTAAGGTATGGGAAATCTGAAGCTAATTAGGAGGATGTTTCTAGGTCCACAAAATATGTCAGAGCTATCAAAAGTGCTCTTATAAGAAAATGGAATATGAGAGTCAGGCAAATTTGAAATATCACTGATATATCTTTTTCTTTTATTTGATACATCTTTTTCTTTGCTTTGTTGAAATCACATAATTGGCCTTCCTAACAGAGTTGGTTATTTAAGAAAAGTTATTTCAGGAAAGCCTCTATCCAAACATGGGAAAAGACAACTGTATTTTGTGAAAGTCAAAAACTAGAAATGGAATGACAGAAAACTGGTTTAAACAAATGTCTGTAGTTTGGATGTGCCCTTTAAATCTTTTTCACAATATGAGGAGCAGCAAATGAATGGTCTATACCTGTACAGCAAAAGGAAGGCATAAATAACTTCATGAGCAAAGCATACTGCCTTTAAGTAGGGGCAGAAATAACATTGTTGATAAATTAGCTACACTGCACTTAAATTATATAACTGAGCAAAACTATTAATAATGGTTATAAACATGTTAACACTAGCTTTTAAAAATTATTTATGAGCCCATGTCTTTGGGCATTCAGGCTAAACATGACCCTTCTAACCTAAATTTCCCAGGACTGTTGAAAGATCCATACACTGTATTTTAATGGCCATTATAGTGCACTGCAACAATGTTTTGTATTATTGATGCTTTCAGACAGTAGTTCAAGTCACCAGTGCATGGTGTGAAACAGAGCTAAGGCAGAAAGTACACAGCTTCTCTGAAACAGGAGACAATTTTTACTAAAATGAACCTCATCCTTGGATATGGACATGTCAAAGTGAGTAAAGATACTTCCAGAGTTTTGAGGAAATAAAATTTGATGTTCCTGACTGACTTACATCACAGATATTAGCTAAGTTGGAAAATTTGTATTTGAATGCATATCACCCATAGTTACAATGAGGGATGAATCTGATAACTTTGCCCACGTATAATCTTTATTATTCTCTGAAATGTCTATATTTTTAATCCTGATACTTTCCTTATTTAAATGATACTGAAAAAATTTAGATAAAACACACTAAATCAACAATAAAATTCTGAACAAGGTAGCAAAAGGAGTAACATCTGTCTTGATTTTATTGATTTTGCAATATAAATTATCTATTTAATCAATTAAAACCTGCTCATGATAAACAAAAGAAGTTAGAGTGAAGTCTTTTAAATGGTCTAGCAGCTCAAAACATAATGTCCTTTTAAAAACCTCCATAAACATCATACATAAGATCATTGATTAATATAAAATATAGCAATATATTTCACAGTGAGAGGGTTAGAATGACAACAATTATGTGAAATTGACTAATTCTTAAAATTTTTTTAATTTCTAACGTTTCAATAACGTCCTATTATAGATACTGAAAACATACAGAGTGAATACTTCATGTGGCAGTATGAAATGGAGACTAATAGGAAGCACATAAAAAATTAAAAGAAAAAACAAATCCTCAAAAGCTTGAGATTTCACAAAGCAAAGCTGTTAGTTATGCTCACTGAATAGTGATAGCAACAACAAAAACAACAATAATTATGATGATGTTGATAATACAAAGGCAGATTCTCAGATGAAATGCACTATTGCCAGGTCGATTTTCAATTACATTTCACTGATGTATTCATTTGTTTCTTAATGTGCTCATCTTGCCCATTAAGAATAATTAGCAGGCTTGCTTGGTGATTTCCTGGCTTCTGACAGGGATTTTTTTTTTTTTGTTGACAACCACTTTTACTTTTTGGAAAGTAATTTTTGGATATTATAGTATGACTGGCATGTAATTTAAGCTTCCTAAGAAATTTAAAGGAAGATGTAAACAGTAATTTGTAAAACAAGATTATTTTAATCTAAAATACCTACATAGAAACATAATACTAGGCATTAACTATTCCTGAAGAGCAGAATCTAGAAAAGAAAACAGTATTTTATCCACATTACCTTATTTGGTATGCTAAACAATTAAAAAATACCATCTGCAATAATAAGAACTAGCAAAAATACATCATTTGTCATCAGTGGCACTTGGGCGAACGCCATTTCCAGTTACACCTAAAATTCTATACTGATTTCAGTGAGTCTGCTGTGGCTGAAACAGATCTAAATTTAGCCTAAACTTCTATTATAGCCAGTCACTATAGAAAAGAGTGCAAAAGAAAATTACCATAACATACATCATAAAATTACTACTGAAGTCCATAAACCATATAAAATGCAACATAAATTTTATTATGTGCACTTTCAAGAATACATTTCACCTACATGGTAAAGTTCTTAGCCTGCTGCACTTGGCACCCTGCTATATTAAGCCCATTGTAAAATCCAACACAATAAAAGCACTTTGAATGCTGAGCCTTCTGAGCACCAAATGTTAAAAAAGAAAAATAAATTCCTGTTAGAGCAGTCCACCAATCGCTTCTCTGAAAGGGATTCACTGTGTGAATACAGATGAAGACCTCTTGTAAGACTTTTGGGAACAGAAGACATTTCTAAAACATATTGTGAAAAACTAAGGTGTGATAATTAGATAACTTTAACAGTATCTTTTTCAGGAATAAAAGCACTTTTATTTGTTTAATTCCAAAGACTGAGTGAATACTTTAGCACGCACCAATTTCCCTTGTTAGAAAAGTCTTCTACATTTCAAAAAAGTTCAGGTATGTTTATGGAATCTGCTATGCAAGACATTTGCTGACTTGATGATTACTGAGCCCACCTGAAGCTTTTTTGTGGGTAAAATGACCTTTTGTTAAATACCTATGCTTCTACACAACATGAGTCTGTTTTTTTAGGCTAGTTTTGAAACACTTCTTTTTCTCCCACATTTTTGATCTTTATAATTACATGGAAGAAAGATTGGAAGGGGTGGTGCTGATTAAAATACACAGAATAATGAATACTTCCTCCTCAGGACACAAGTCTTAACACCCTAGAATTTAACAAAATAAGAATCCCTGGAACACAGGTGAGAACTTGCCTTTTCAAGAAAAAAAGAGATTTTTAGCAGGCTTACTTCAAGTCTTAACAGACATGATCTAGGATTGCCTGTTTTTAACATGAAATTTTTCATGTGTTGTCCGCAGTTATAGTTACCTCAGTTACCTCAGAGAAAGTCTTTTTTAAAGGTAGTAGCTAAAATTATTGCACTGAAATGTCTCCTGCTTTAAGAGGCATCAGCAACTGCAATTTATTTAAGCCACAGATTAGTTTAACTCTTTTTTTTTTTACCAAGTATTCACTATGTTAGCTCTCAAATACACACAAAACTCAAATATAAATAATTCTGATGCTGCAGTGGGCAAAACCTGAAAAATTAGCCTGCCTTAAAATGTAAATGGAAAGATTATCAAGGAACAAAAGCAAATAGATATCTTCCTTTTTTCCCTCTCAATTTCTAAGGGCTATTAGTATTCACTGTATATATCTGTTCTTGTTCTGTGCTGATATTTAATGTGGCCACAAATTATGCTCACTCATTCTCTTGCTTAGCCCAAGTCCAGTTCAATTTTCTGAACTATATGTTCCTATTAGAAGGGCATAATAACAATTTATTCTAATATAAGAAATACAATGAAATACTTTCTACAAGGGACAGAGGAGTTTTCCAGTCTTACATCAAGAGAAATAATGATAAATTGGTAATTGATTAAGCAGACTAAATGGGTAATTTGTAGGCAGTTATAACTTAGTAGCAACAATGAAACATTTCAACATACACTGGAAAAGCTCTGACCATATACGAATGCTGGGTATGTTTTAAGTATCTGAAAGTAGGAAAAAAACCCTAGCTCTTAGGCAAAACAGATACATGAAGGGGAGTTAATGATTTGATTCTCTGCTACACGTCCTGTAACGCGCAGCATGCACACATGAATCTTCCAGCACTCAACCACAAGACAAATATTTACTACTGTACATGCTCTATACCAACATGTGCATTTTTAATTAATGGAGAAAATGTGGCATTTATTATGGGTGAAGCTGCTGGTCTGTTCAAGATATTCCGCATCTGTTTTTTAATTACTTATGTGGGGACTTTTTCTTAATATGCCCCATGCTGTCTGTCTTTATATCGATTGTTACTCAGCCAGTAAAAAGGAAGGAGCACAACAAACCAGTTTTCTATCTGAATAAGGATACTTTTGATGGCCTTTTCATTTCCATCAGTTAACAGAACTTCTTTGACATCTGCAGAAATAGCAACCTGAAAAAAAGAGCACAGCAAACAATGAGCAAATATGCTTGTCTGTGTGGAAGTGAAGACAGGAGTGACAAGCCTTCAGTATCATGCTTCCTCACCTATTTCTCTGTAACAATCTTCAATCTTTTTTCATTTTATGTCTGCATTATTTTAATCATTCAATCAAATCAGTCAATACTTTTATCATTCCATTTGCGGGAGCCTCTATCTTGCTATCATTCTGTTCCGTAATTGCATTGTGACAGCCGATGATGGTATTCTGAGAGGCTTTCATTTGCGGGCTTCTGTTTATCTAGTAGAGCCATCATACAAGGCTGTCACTCTGCCTTTCAGCTTGCTTCTGTCTGACTGCCTGATGCCCTTCATATAACTTTGCATTGCAGGCAGATGGCTTTGTAAGGGTAATTTTTTTGTGAGCTTTGACATGCTCGCACATTGGGCTGTAACCTCGACACATTGTATAAGAGCGACAGGTTTGTCAAATGCCAATCAGTGTAACAATATGCTTTTATTTGTAGAGACATAAAAACTTGTCTAATGCACTGCACTGCTACATAATATCTCCTGAATACATGACTCAGAACCCAGAGAATGGTGAAACGACTCTCCTGAATGGCCAATCTAATTCAAAAGAATCTAATTACCAGAGAGCTCTGGATCATGTTTGTTGGTGTAATAATGCAGGCAAAACATTAGCAGCTATATCATGGTGCTCCAACTGTGATTCGCCAGGCTATTCCTGTATCTTAGCAAATGGGACTATAATCTGAAAAAAAAAAAAGCTTCGGCTATGGCAATGAAAGACAGACCGTACGTGGCCTGGAATGTCACAACAAAAGATATTGACTACACCGAGGTAAAATGTTTCTGCTCATCGAGGCAACCATAAAATCAATATGATACGAAAGCAAGTCAATCTAGAAGGTCTCTCAAGACTCTGCAGCTTGACCGCAGCTGAGGCTGTTGACAGTTCTCTGACCCAGCAGTTGGAGGCACTGGAACATTTTTCCTTTTGTTTCTTCCTCTGAATGGGATTGGAATTGAGAAAAGACCTACCATGAGACCAGCCAAGCATGTCATGCCACCCCCTAGCTCACACACAGCAAGGTCCCTGAAAGAGAGAAAGGAAATGGTAGAACCCATACAAATTAGATGAAAATGGTCAGAGAGACATATATGTTACAAGAACAAATTGCCATCTGCAGTAAGAACTGAGCTACCAGGAAGTTGTGGAGACATGACTAGGCTACCTCATGTCGTTTTGCGTTTTAAAAATAATTATGAAATAGAAAAGTCACAAAGCAGGCAAATCAGTGGGGGTTCCCTCATTAGTGTTCAGAGCAACATTACCACCGCTGAGCTGAAAAATCTGAGAAGGTTCCCTTTTTTCCCTTGTCAATGGCTCTGTCTTTTACAACTAAACTAGCTAGAGTAGCGAAAGATAATTGTTAGGAAAGGATAACAATGTTAATCCACATTCATTCTTGCAAAAACAGCTAGAGAAGTAAATGGGGAAATTAATATTATTTATATATCTCTCCATATAGTTATGCCTAAAAGCCTTTTTATATTAAAAAGAGAGAAGTTTTAAAGCAAGCTGTATACCACAAAATAATTACACCCGAAGAAATCCGATCCTTCAATTAGCACTTAAAACTGCAAGTGACCTACAAACAATGCTGTTATGAACAACGATGGGAACAGCAAACGGTTAAGCCTCAGAAAACTAAACGAAGTTAGTGTCAAGAGCCTAAACTGAGCCTGATCAAAGGGCTGAATACATGGTCTAAAAAGGCTGCTTTTAACTTAGACCATACTGTGCTGTTATTAAGACGCGCATGTGAAATATAATTTGGCGCAGAGGAGTGTGCCGGATGGGAGCTTGTAGGGGAGCCATAAAGAATGTCCTCCAGAGCCATGGCCTGCCCCAGGAGGGGAGGAGGGAGGGATGCTGACCCCGCACCGAAACTGTGTGAAGCAGCGTCTGGGGCAAGGCAGAGCCTCAGTTTAGGAACACGCTGCTTTATAACAAAATCTGCGGCAACTGTTACAGTTGGCAGGAGCATTCCCATTGAGACACCTCTGACAGGCAGAAAATGGAATTTTAGCTAAACTGGTTGGTTGGGGTTTGGTTTTGTGGGGTTGGTTTTTTTGGGGGTTTTTTTTTTTGGTTGCTTTTGTTTTGGTGCACCTTTTCTTCTCCCCTAAAACATGAACAGCTGAAAGTCTATTTTTATCTGAAAGGGTCACCTCCCACCTCACTCAACATTGATATTTAGGAAGAGCATCTAGGATGCCATATCAGTATCAGTATACAGATGCTGATATTTTGTTCACTGAGGTGAGTGGACTATGCTGTATAACTGTATAATAATGCTCGCTGTCTGGACAGGTTAGATTTCTTTTTCTTAGACACCACAAATTTTATTTGAAAAAAGTCAAGTTGTCCTATTTAATCAAAATGAGACGAAAGAAAGACATAGTTTGGAGGAACAAGCTGTATGTAAACCCAATAAGAATATAAAACAAATACGGGAAATTTGCAATTTGGATTTTTAAACAGAATGATTATAGGTTTTTCCTCAAATAAGTTTTAGTTTTTCTATACCAAGTGTATTATATATATTAAAAGTATATACATATGGTTATATATAAGACTTGCAAGGCACTTACTCCTTTATAATAATCATACTTACTGAAATAAACACAGAAAGTATACAGTGTGAGGCTTCCAGTGCATTTTGAACCAAATTTCTATGTACATAGCATATGAGCATACACATACACACATATACACAAAAATATTTATGCATACAAAATTTATTTCACTGTAAAGTTCCCTTACTAACAAATTTCAAAAGTTGTATCTGTTTCTCAGGCAATCTTTAGTGACATTTATAAATGAGAATAAAATAAGAAACTCTACTCTGGGAGTACTGGCAGAAGGGCATAATCCGGAGAAATCAGGATGTGAAACCGCCCATTTACTGCATGGAAGTTTGACTGATCGTTGTCTCTGAGTATCACAGCTTGCATACCCAAACTAGGAAAATGCCGTCTGAGTGAGCAGCACTGGGAGGTTTGCTGTCAGGAGCCCTGGAGAACAAGCAGAGCACATGAGCACGGGGCCGGAAAGCAAAGTGCTACAGGGACATCACTACAGCAGCAGAAGTCACACAACCAACCTGGGAGGAAGGAGCAGCCAGATCAGGTGTATGAGCTGCCTCCTCTAATGGGCCAGGCTGTGTTCAGCTGGTGGATGGGGTAGGAATGAGGCTTTATGGACCAGGGCACACTTTGGCGCCACATCTTTGATTACAGACAGGAGTCTGAGCAAGTTGCTCATTTGGTACAAGGGGCAGGGACTTACAGTTTGGTCTTTCTGATTTTACCAACACCATATTTACACAAACTGGGATTTTGTATACTCCAAGCTGGTTTACTTGGTATTAGCCTTACACCTTTGCACAGAACATAATTTGTGCCTCCAAATGCATTGTTATAATGGCTTTTCTTGCACACTATTCATCCTCCAGACAATGAAACTTCAAGGGTTTCCAAGTGCAAATCTCAGTGTACTCAGGAGGAAAGAAAGTGGATGCAGGATGGATTTTATATTTAGATGTTACTACTGGAGCCTTGATAACTGTCTTCTATAAGTTTAGAAAATGTGAAAAAACCCAAAACTGAATAAGGATGTCTCAAAACTGTTTCACAACGCATAAATACAGGTGCAAATTCCCCTTACTATACGCAGTGATTTTTATGTATTTTATCAGATAATATTTTGCTTGCTTTTCCAACGGATGTCAGTTTAAAGAATATCTTATTTTTCCTGACCTTCACAATCAGCACTGATCGATTGGAGCTTCACTTTTGTTTCCCAAAAATCAAAGTGAAATAAAACGCCTTGAGTGGAAATCAAAAGTCTTTGACATATAGCAGAAAGCTTGCTGTGCAATATTAGTACCCAAAGGCAGCTCAGAATTCTTTGTTAAGAGCAACATGCTTTCACCTTGAACATTTTAAATTTAATCTGAAGACTTAAATCATAGCAATCTTTACCATGCAGATACAATAAAACTAAGAGATTGGAAAATATCTTTTCATGTTTAACTCTGTACCTGAATATTTCATTATGCTTTAGGCAGTAGTAAGCCAGCACTTCTTCAGAGGGCCAGAGACCTATAAAACAAAGATATTTGCCTTCTTAGAACATATTTTTTCTGGTCTAAAATAATATTTGAATGCATATTACCATTTACAGACATCTAGCCACTGTTTTATTTTCTATATTTGCCATAATAGCATGGAATAAAGAAAATAAAAAGAAGACCTATGATTTAAGCATTGGAATTAAGTATTTCATAGGTTTCATCACAACTAATGATCAGAAATTTATAGATACATGCACACACACATAAACATACACATATATCTACACATATACATGAATAATCAAGACTTTAAAAGTCATATAAAATTTAATTCACTTGGGCATTCAAATGAACAACAACCTGTTTGTATCAGGCCAGATTCAAGGCCAAATTTGCCTTGTAGCCTGTTTCTAACAGGAGACAGGAGCCCTTTCATTTTTCATTAGCTACATCATCATCATCATACTACAGTCACTCCTTTTCTTTCCAGTTTCTTTTTATTTAGCTCCTTTTTCTCTTACTTTTTGTTAGGTCAGGCATCAGTCTGACTGTAAGGGAGACTGACCAGCAGCACATGCTAAGGACAAATCCAGGACTAGGGCAATAAAAGTGTGATTTTTAGTTGTGGCTCAAGAAGTTCAGAAGAAGGAGAAGAGAAAATAAAAGTGCTAAGTTCTGCTTAACAGGCACTGAAGGATTTTTGTGGTTGTTCTGCTGGTAAACTTTCCAGAGCTGCACCAGGAAGCATCACAGTTTCACCCTGCTATATAAAGAAACCCCTCTTCTCTCATTTTATACTTGCTCTCCCTGCCATTTTCGTTTGAATTCCCCTAGCTGTCCTACAGAAATAGCCAGGAGCAATTGCACTTTCTTCACCTAATCTGTATTATTCATTAATTCATTAGCTTCCATCATAAAACTTACACTGGTCATAATCAACACTGACAACTACTTGGAGGCTTCCATGTAAATTTATTCCTTCAAAACCAGTCTCTCATGAAGCTGTCTGTTTTGCCAGACCAGTTTCCCACCTGACTGGAATGTCCAGCTGAAGTGCTGTGGCCCACGGAGAGGGCAGCAAAGATCCTGTGTGCCTGACACGCTCTCCTGCAGGCACCAGACTTCATTGCTGGAGGGAGCCTGAGGAAAACAGACTCATACTCAGGAACTCGAGTTACGTTTGCAAATGTTCCCAAAGTTAAAGGAGGAAGTATCAAAGGCATATGCAGCCAAATTATCATTGTATGTGTTTTTCATCTGTGGTTGCTTAGCAATGAAAAACCATGTTTACATGTCTGTCCACACGTAAAATCCAGAGTCAGCTTCCCCCACTCCACCAAGACATGACATTGAGAAATGAGACACAAACTTCATATTATGAACTATAGACATTTCAACAGTTCCAGCAAACTTATTTGACATGCAGAGCGTCTTTTAGGTATTTCTACACAAGTAAGTTGAATTCCATGCAGTTAACTATGCGTATCCCTTAGACCACTTCTACCAAATTTTTGTTCTTAAGGCTAAATTTAACAGAACCAGAAGTTTGGGAGGAAAACTGTCATCCTTTAAATCACTTAAAGCCTGATTAAAACCATCATCAATATAATTCTTCCTTTCCATCCAGTAAGTATTCTGAACTACCCTTACTCATAGTGAGAATTAATGAAAATTTAAAGATGTCTTGACTGCATGCAGATGAAGCAAAAGCTAAGACAGGATTTGTCCAAAACCCTGCATATAACTTTTGTATTACAAAGATATTTAAGGGGCAAAAAACCCCAGACTTACGATACATATGTATGACAAAACCACTAATGCAATACTTGTATTTGTCCTGTTTATGACAGTTCCGTCTGATTAGGTGGTTTTGAATGTGCTATTTTACTTAGATTTCCTAAGGGTTAAAATAAAATATTCACACAAGACTACCCATTCTTTAGTGAAACATACACTAAGAATTGTACAGGGTTTTTCATCTCCCTTTGAGCATTACAATGCTTTTGAGCATTGAAATACGCTAAAATGACAGATTTTGCAATAAATATAATAACTGTTTAAATATTTTAGTGTATAACATAAAGAATGTTTCAGTTTGCAGTGACTGGTGTATACTCAAGCAATAAAAGTGGGTTTTTAATATTTAGTGAAGACACGGCTAATTTAATACCATTTATAATACTTACATCTCACATTACAAAAAACCCTCACACCACAAACATAAAAAACTGAAACCTTTTTTATAGCAAACTTCTAGCCTGAGTGAATTTTAAAAATACTTGTCAATTGTAGCAAACATTCTTTAACATCTGACTTTTCAGTATCTTCAGTCAAACGTCTCTCACTTTTCTGCAGTTATTATTGAGAGCACTTTGAATGGTGTCACTGAATCTTTTCTGAGGGGTCGCCATTCCTTCCCCTGCTACCATTACAATGTTGATACTGGCTGGAACTGCAGGTGTATCAGATAGCTCCGTGCTGAGAGAAGGGTAAAGCACCTTTGCAAAGACAATGCTCTTCTTTAGGCAGATGCCAGCAACACACACAGCTCTCCTTCCCGCTGCCTTCCCCCACAGGGAAGGAAGGATCACCTCAGCAATGGTATAAGCATCTGGAAGCTAAAGAAGCAGGAGTCAAGAGGTCTTGCATAAACAAGTCTCAAGTGTGGAAGTGCTCCCAGCTAAGCCAAGCAGCTAGAAGCCAGAATACCTGCGTTAATTTTAGTAAAAGGAAAAGCTTCTCGTGCTTGAACAGGTAGGTAAGCCTCTTTACCTTCAAAACAGGGATAAGCTTAAAGATCCATGTGGAGGAGTTTGCATTCTGTCCTCTTCCTCCTCACTCTGACCTACATTCTCCAACACAATGACCTACATTTTGAAGTTGCAAGTATAAGAAAGATAGTTCTGCTTCTGTTAGAAAACATACAGCTGTAATGCAGAAATGCAAAATTCCTGTGAATTAACAACTACCACTATGTTGTGAAAAGCATAATGTATTTCCTGCAAACACATACATATGGATATGGATTAAGTTTCCTATGAACACGCTTTAAGTAATTCTTTCATATTTAAAATAAAATTATTCTCATTTTGATTTCTGAATTTGATTATAAATATACAACATTGGATGCTACCTATTTGCATGTACAATTACTTACATGTTAGTAAACTATTTACGGATGGATAGGCAAAAGAATATCAAAAGACCCCCAAATGGTGCTTGTATTTTCAAGGCTAGAAATATTCTACAAGACCTAGACAGAGGGGCTAAAAAATCTCTCTGAATGATGAAACAGACAGAAACAAGAGTTTCTTTTTGCAAAAATAAATATTTTGTGACATATACTGAAGGTTTTAAAACTCTTTATCACATTGATAAGTACACCGTGAAAAACAGAGGATATTGCCAGAAAGCATTGGAATCTCTATTGAAACATACGAAAAAATTAAGTTGCATTGGTGTCCATAGGAGACCCTCAAGAATGGGCATGTCTGAAGACACAGGACAGAGACAGAGCGCATGTCTGCTCACATTCCAACTCTTGACAAATATCCTTTCACCACTAGGATGGAGCAGGATTTTCACTACAAATGCCATGAGAAAGATGATATCTACTTCCAGACAGATTTATGATACTTATTACAGTAGAAGGAGTAGAAAAACATTATCACTAAATTGTATGACAGTGGATAGAGAAATGCTACAAATACATCAGAACCATACAAAATGCAGGCATTTCTACAGCACTTACCACCCTATCATAAAATGTCACCCCAGTAATGGAGTCTACCTCACAAGAACTTGATGATATCATTAATTTCTACTGTCCCAAGTTTGCATATTGGGAACCAAAATAAGAGACACATTAAGTTATTTAGACACACAGAATGAAATAATAGGAAGGCCAAGAAAAATAACCCAAGTAATGCTTACACCATGAGGTATGATGTAACCAAATAAAGGCAACCAAACTCTTCCTACAGAGGAACAACACTAAAAAAATCATAATAATGGAAAGAAACATAACTTAAGTTGGTTTTATCACTTTCATAGAGCTTGCTGTCGGAAAGTGTCAGGTCTCTCTGCACTAGTAATGGCACAACAGTTTCTTAAAGCAACCTTCAAGCCACATGACTAAGCCATGTGCAGACAGCCTTCTGAGGATGTTGTGCTTTAACCATCAGCTGGAGCACCACTAGTCCAAAGCTACACAAAGCCTGTGCTTCTTCTGCAACAAATCTAAAAATGCTGAGTACTCTATGTAGTACAGAAGATTGTCTACCAGAAATAAATTATCCAGTATTTAAAAAAAAAAAAAAAAAAAAGTTTCTCTTTCTGTTGCTTTTCCCCACATATTTTAAAGAATGCTGTCAACCCCTGGATAACAAATACTGAGATCTGATGTGAAGCTCTTAAAGAACATCATGGCAGTAGAAAAGAATTTTGAGATGTGTATTTTTAAGAAAGCCACCTGACTATTGGAGCTATTATGTCTCAGCAGTGCTCCATAGGTCCAAAGAACTCACAGTTCTTTGTAGCTACTGCTCACGTTAGCTGGGATAGTGCAAGATTAGTGGAACTCTGCTCTACTGTCTGCCAACACTGAACACAAGAAACATAGGGGCAACTGGAGGTGACAGGTGAGCTGTCCCTGGAAGCTCTGAGTAGGAGGTATAAAGCTGTCCTACAAGTATTTAACTCATGCTAGGAGATTAAGAAGTTACTTTTGAAGCTAAACCAAATTAAAAGTATTTTCACATTTCCCTAGCACTTCACACAGCCCCATGTACAGACAGCTGATCTCAACATTCAAATTTTGTCTTTTATTTGCACTATTAAACCTATGAGATGTCTTCCTATTCATTTGAAGTCTCAAGTAAATTTTGTACAAATTCTATCTTAACCCTCAAAAGCAAAGACAATTTAAATTTGAAAAGTCAGTCATTTTCCCCGTATGAATATACTCAAAAAGATCTTTTTTCTAGTATGTCCTGATTCTTGATTACATGAAATCACCTTATTTGCTTTAATAGTCATCAAAGTGAGAGGGAAAAAAAGCATTTTTGGGCTAAGCGATGAATAATGTCTCAAAGGTCGTACCAACAACTGCACTGAGCAAGGATGAACTGTTTTCTGACCTTAAGTAAGGCACTTTTTATCCCTCCACATGGTTAGTGGAGAGCAGAAAAATCTTTAGCACTACAATAGACTGTGCAGAGCTGTTAAATTAATGGCCTGTCCGGACAGGCAATTATTCCCCATCACCTCTGCTAAAAGACTGTAGAGTAGATGGAAAATCCCCAAAACTAAGGTAATTTACTGGAAAAGGCTATTCTAGGAATATAACATAAGTAATTCTAGGAATTTAAAACAAGGTTCTTCCATTCTTAGAGCATTGTAGCACTGTCACAACCCTAATTTTACAGTATCAAACCATATTTTCTATATGTGACTATATTCAAGTCACATTGGAAGGTAAGTTTGATCATTTTATCCTGGTTAGTTTTTCTATGGATCACCACCACCATGCACAGCAAGAAGCATGGTACATCTGCTGAGGGTCCTGGAGAAGTAAGAGAGCAGATCAAAATCAATGTTCAACAGCACAGCACTTCGGAGCAAATTTCAAAAGTAAGCTCTAACCAATATTATGAGTCCTTCTGTCAGTGAAGCACTAAACTTCACATCCAAGTCAAAGCTAAAACATGAAGTTATGAACAGCACAATTAAGACTAGATACCAAGTGGATGCACAGTGTATGTCTGCCAAATACATCTTGGTAGTAACATGTAACATGGGTGTTCTGACTTGAGTAATTGCTTAAGTAAAGACTACCTGCAAATAATTTCACTACTGTAGTTGGCATAGCTCTCAAAAACATTTCTAGCTCTAAACTTTCTTCAAACTCCATACCTCAACCCCCTTTGCAATATAATTTTACCATAAAAAATGTTGTTCAGTTTAGTCAGGAAGTGAAGATTTTATTTTCATTCACTTGTTCACACAGCATGCAAAATGTGACACAGATGAAAGGACAATCAGTCATCCCTGCTACCTAAGATCCTACCTAAAGTGTATTGAATCAAGAAACATAAACACACATAATAAGGCACTAATACTACAAATATTCTTTTTTTAGATACCATAAAATGCATGTATGAAGAAGTGGAAAAATTTAATAGAAAATAACTTCCATAATAATCCAGACAACAAACCCGGTCACTTTAGTAAAATGAAGAAATGGAGGGAATTGGTAAGCAAGGAAAAAACCCACTGACAAAACCCCATGTTGTTTCACTCTGTTTTCAGTACACAAAATGTTAAGTTTACACCCATCTACAGCAGAAGCAGATAAAAGAAGGGTCACCATTGCCAAGTTAGTTGCAGATGTTGTGCCTGGAACTGTAAAATTATTTACTCCAAAACTGAATTTGAGAGCAGATTTTCAAAAGGAGAACAGCTACTAAGTACTGTGCCCCTCTGGTCATTTGACCACCTCAAATGCCAGCATCTTTAAGAGGTAACATATTTTGAAAGCCTAGTTGTCTAATCTGAGGCTTTCCATTCTAAAATTTACCCCAAGAGTATTTACAAGTGAGTAACTTCAGCAATAAATGCACACAGTATGAAAAAGGAAAATTATTTAATAGCCTTTACAGTAGCACCTTAT
The DNA here is from genome assembly GCF_009650955.1 of Corvus moneduloides. Classification (NCBI taxonomy): domain Eukaryota; kingdom Metazoa; phylum Chordata; class Aves; order Passeriformes; family Corvidae; genus Corvus; species Corvus moneduloides. Next base: position 95,117,416 of record NC_045478.1, read on the forward strand.
ATCTGTGCCTTACTGCACCTGGCTTTTGCAGATGGCAAACCACCTTTTAAGTCCAGTGAAGAGGAGTAATTTGAGGCAGGGAGAATGGCTAGCTTACTTTTCCACAGCAGGAATGCTGTAAGTGAGTTTGAAAAGGTACAAGAACATCAGAAAAAAATAGAAGCGAATATAAAGAGAAACATTTTTTCCCTATGCACATACATTTTGTAGAACCTCTTGTCTCTCTTCCAATCTAAAAGCAGATTCATGATATTCAGATCATTGAAAAATATGTATAAGCACCGGCTGAGATCTTCAGCCTAGGCAAAATGGCCTCAGCACTGTATCTCTCACTTTCATTCTCATTATTATTCATGACTAGGAGGGAAACATGATGGTCTGCAATCTGCAAATTTCTTTTAGAGCACAAACTTAAGAAGCTCGGTGGAACTGATGTGGAAATACAGTAACAAGTCAAAGCTGTAAATGTACACATATCCCTTCCATATGAAAAATTGGCCAACTGTACAAATCTACTGGTATGATTGTCTTTAACATCTTTTTCAAATGAATGAATTTGTGGGGTGTGTGTGTGTTTTTACCTAGTTTTCAAATAGTTATTAAAAATTAAACAACATTGGAACAAACCTTTTGTGATTATAGCCTTCATTCTCCTGCAAAAAACTGGATCTATAAATTTATGTACCATTGTAGATGTAAATTACAAAATTTTATATTCAACTATATTAAAACATCTATTCCAAAAAATGATTACCAGTTGTGAAAAGCAGACAGGCTTATCACTTGCTGTCAGTTGTTCATGTCTAGTTAAGCAATAATGTGCTAAAACTGCTCTTTTGTTTTGTGTAAGAATTTTGGCAATAGAAGAAATGAACACTCGTTTAATAAAAACTCAGGCTGCTTTTTGCTTTGATGGAGGAAGCAGCTGCCTGTTTTCATTTGCTGCAGAGCAGCAAAACCCATCAATATAATAAGCAGCTTAGATGCATCCATCCACAGCATCTGTAAGGATATAGGGCTATTCGCTCAAAACCAATCCTTGGTTTAATTTTAACAAAGATGTGTCTGACATATTTGAAAATGCATTATAATAGGGTTTTGAAATACTAGCATTTTCTCTTTTCTTTTTAAATACTTTCCACAGATTTTGAAAGGCAAGTATACATATTGGAGTGATAGAAACGATAAAACAAATATTACTATAGCAAACAGCAGAACTAGCCTAAAAATGCAAAGATGGGACATTAGGAGATGCCTTCTGGTTCACAGACTCTCCTGTCCCTTGAAAATACAGAAAAATAGTGTGTCAATCTTTTCAATGAAGGGTTTTTTTCACCATAACCTAGAGCAGAGAAAGATACTAGAAATACATATTACAGACTAAACCCCTGCAAAGATCATAGATACATTATACAAATATATTTCCCAAGATATACTTTTCCTTCCCTGCCTTATGCTTTGTTAAAAGTAAATAGATTAATGCTCATTTCCAAAGATATTTATCAAATAATTTTCTACTATTGCCTGAAAGTAATACAATTGCTATTAAATTCCAACAGTGTGAGTTTGTCCCAAGCGACAACTTCTAATTGCAATAAAAAAATTTTAATTAGAAGCAGAGTTCTAGAACATTCATACATAATTACAAAAACAGGAAGGGAGAGATAAAAGACTATCTGAGATAGAAACCACAAAACTCTATTTTCACTCTAAAAATGTGATACGACACATTTATATTATTAAAAAAATCTTAAGACATTATTATTATTTTAGTGCTGTTCGGCTTTCTAAGACCTTTCTAAGCTGAGCTTTTAGATGATTTGCACATTAACTGAGAAGTCAGATAATTCTTAATCCTCCTCTTTTTCAGATCCAATAATGGATAAGGGAGCATCTTAGCATGATCAACTAGCAATCTGCCCAGCCTGAGTGGTAGTACACCTGAATTTAGGATTAGTTATCCGGTTTTCATATCTGATTTAAATGAGCACTCATTCTGAGAAGAGTAGAAAAAGAATATTCAAATGATATTTGAACTGTACCATTTAAATACGTAACAATAAACCTGGAGTGCATACATATTTATTTGCTTCACAAACAAGAAACTAAATAGAAAAAGGAAGATTTTAAAGAACCATGTCCAGGCAAATAGTTGGATAGCTCAATTAAATAACTGCCTTTTTCCAGTATTCACAACAGCTTGTAGATACAATCAACCATATCTCAGCTCTAGCCTTGTTGCTCTATTCTGTCAATTCCAGTATCCTAGTTTCACTTTGTCTATAGATGAAGCGAGGAAACTAGTTGGGGGGTTTTTTGTGTTGTTTCGGGGGTTTTTTTTCTGTAGGGTTTTGTGGTTGTTTTGGGTTTGTTTGGTTGGTTTGTTTTGGGGTTTAGAGATACATCAGAGGTAGAGAGAAGGTCAAAATTTCACATTGGTGATTAACATTGGTTACTAATACTGCTTATCTTCCTCAAGTATCTGATAGTGAACATGGAAGTTCGTGTAACTGCCCTATGCACCCTTATGTAATGCTCAAGATAAAGAAAGTGGAATTTATTTGGGCAATTCTGCTTGTGTTCATAAGTAGTGTCTAGAGCTTGGATTTCTTCTGTTTGGTTTGTGATTTGTTGTTTGGTTCTTTCCCATCAAATTAACTAAACAAAGACAATACCTTTTTGGTCCCAACAGCTTCTGACTCATTTTTTTCTCCTTTATCAAACTCCACCATTCTACACAGTTAACCAAACTACTAGAAAAGTGTCTGTTCTGTACAGCCAGGAGATATAAATTGGGTAAAAGTCAAAATAATAATTGCATGCACAGTTCAGTTTGAAGGCTTTGGACAATATTTGTCTAACAAAACAGTGTATCTTAGTACTCTGAATTTCACATACTGGCAAAGGGTGACCATGCATCCTTCACATTCTTAGATGAATTCATTAGGTCCCTGTATAGAAAAGGCCTTGATTCTTTCTCCTGGGGTAATTTCAACTGGTGCTAAGTGTGCAATTGTCAAAAGTTTACACTACTGACAACCATCTTGCAGCAGGTGCCCAAAATCTCCCTACATCACTAAACCTTGTTTTCTTCTTTCACATGGAATAAGATTTGTAATGAGTTCTGTAAGTGAGAATGCTGCACAAAGATGAACCAGACTTCTCATCTATTTATGGATCCATATTCCATATGAATTTAGACTGTAAGAGTTAAGGCAAATCTATATCAAAGGAAAATATTTACCTTTTTTTTCTGAAAGGCCAAGGATTTCAGGGTCCTCCAGGTCCTTCCAGGTGAGGTTTGACATATATTCACAGGGCAACAAAAGAGAACTTGCACTACCATTGTTCATAGCTGGTTTTGCCTGAACAGGTTGCAAGAACCACAGCTGTTGATCTGGCACTTTTCATGACCATTAAATACAATGGGTCAGATCTTCAGCTGGTATTATGCCTGTGTATCCCAGCTAATGAACCAGCCTTAAATTTAAAATATGCGTGGTCTTTCTCAGAAAAAAAGTAGCCTTTATTATATTAGCATATGTTAGTGCTTTGGATCATTTTGTAGAGTCAAATCCAAGGGTAACCTTATCAGGAAATCAGTGTTTCAGTGGGTAATGGTAACGGAGGATACAAAAGTGATAAGAGTAGAATTTAGTCCTCAAAGTAGCCTGACATATTTTCCCCAATTACTTTCACATTTCCACGTTACTGTAATAAACCATGACCTAACTGACCACATTTTTATTTTACAAGGCGTAGAAATGCAGACCGGGGCTACAAGAATTCTGCTGAAAAACATTGTAGAGACGTATAAAAACTTACATTTCTACACTCTGATACAGAAGTGCTCTTGTATGAAGAACAATGTGCTTTGACTAAAATACATAGCTTAGGGACTTAACGCCATTTTTCAGTGTTGAGAGAATGTATTTCAGAACATCCAGTGGTTTGAGTCTCAGAAACAAAGGAACAAAAGCAAAGCAAATCATTACACTCAATTTAATTAAATGAAAGCATGAAAAAGCCTATAAGCTAACCTCGTAACAATATGCTTATGTTTATTGTTAGTATGTCAGGAAAAAGAATTGATCAAATTTTGAAGTAAGAGAGCACACATCCTCTGACTTCAGGAATTGCTCAGTCATATGCCAGCACAGAAATTGGGCCCCATCTTTGATACTGCAATTTGAGTGGGAAACCTGTCCCTTGTGTCCTACATTACATTCCATGGTGACCACAGACCTTGGGCAACCCTAGGGCTCTCTCTAGGCCATTTTATGCTTTGAGGTCGTTTTTTACTAATGGCAAAGCCAATACAGTAAGTCATCAATTTCTACAGCATTTCTTGCACCTTGAAACACTATGTTAAATCTCATGCCAAACTTCCATATTAGCAGGTAGACTCTTCAATACCTAGTTTATGTTTTTATTTAATGAGTTTTGAGCTCAGACTTCACAAATGGAGAGGCAGGTGTATAATCTTCTGAAATTCAAACTTTTCTGCTAAGGTTTAAGTATGTTGTGACACATTATTTTCATACAGCTCTTCATCAATAGAGTAATAATGCTGCAATAATAAGGAAAGGCACTTTTTTTTTTTTTAAAGGCGTTGTATAACACCATTATAGTAATTAGCAGTTAACAACTAATTTTAGCACTTTCTTGTTGTTCTCTTTTTCTGTTGAGAGTTTGAGTCACAATATAAGAGTAATTTCCTGGTACTTCTGGGGAGGGAGGGGGTGGAAGAAGAAGGGATCATGAAATATATGCAATTTTCACATATAACACACTGTTGAAAATGTAATTCTCTATGTGTTCTTTTCTAAAAATATGTTCTATATTCCTGGATTGTCTTTGCTATCAGGAGCAGGATTGAAATCTCCACTTTAGTATTTATCTGAGGCTGTGATAGCTCAGTTGTCTGCCTCCAAATGCCAAGATAGGGGGAATCTCATCAACCGGAGACCAGCTGCATGATGGGCAGTTAATAGATATATCAAACCTTAGGATATATGCTAAGCTGAGGAGATGATTGGTTGGTTGATATACTGATTGATTAGCATAGGGAGAATGGGTTTCTTCTTGACAACCTAAGATTATGCTTCAGCTAAGCTCAAATTGCTTACACCTCTTCTATTGGTTTTAAAATTACAGTCCTGTCATCTAAAATCTCTCCTCAATGAAATTTTTACCATATATAAAAATTAAAGGGAAAAAGAAAGTAGGTGCAATGGATAAGAGTAAATGGAGTAGATATATTTCACACTACTGCTGTTGGTAGAAAAAGTTGATAAGTAAATCCACTTGAAATACGTTACATATTCTGTACACTACTAGAGAGCACTTTAGAATAATTTGATGGGGGAAGTTCAAAATACTAACGAGGAAGCAGTGCTGATATTATTGCTTTTAAAAAACTGCAGTAGTTATTAAGCAAGGTAATTATAGAGTTGTGATACTACTGATACATTTTTGTACTCTTTACAGGCATTTCCTAGGTTTCATAGAAATGTTATTTAAATTATGTTATACATATGAGAGAAATACCATGTAATTGCAACAGAATGCATCACTTCACAGAGAAAGGCTTATATTCTGCAAGCTAAAGAAGCAACACATACACTTCTGAATTTTCCCTTGAGAAGTCCAGAATTTGCTTTGCCAAGAAAGCAGATATAATTAAATTTTGCTTATAAAATATTTTAAACTGTGTCATCAGTAGGGCATGGACACTTAAAAGAAAACAAAAGTTATTTTTAAAAATCACTATAATATATGTTGCCATAACAAATGCATTTCTTACGCATATCATCCATTTAATTCCCAGCATTACATGCACCAGGCTTTGTCAGTTGAGAATGACACGAATGGTATTAAATACAACATTAAAAAAACAAACCAACTTTTTATTATCTTTAATAGTTGATACTTTCAAGTGCTTCTCTACCTGGGCAAACAAGTATTTAGTAGTCACCTAACAAAAAGAAAGTGGTTTATTGGGAATGTTGAAATCTGCATTAATGAATAAGACTGTATTTCTCAGATTTTTTTTTCTTCCCTTTAGTATCTGCTATGAGCGGTAGGGGATCAGCTGCAACTCAAATCCCCAGCTGAACAACCCAAATACAACTGAGTGAGCAGACTTAAAACAAGGCCATTTATTGGTGCCTGTTATGCAAACAAAGCATCCAAGTCTTAGAAACAGATGTCAACTGAAGCATATGCTTACTGTAAACTGGAATTTGATTCTTTTTATAAAAATAGACTTAAATGGGCCTTCAGAGACTAGGCTGCCTCTTGTTGTATACCATTGCCTAACTTGATTCAGCCTTAAGCTTTTTAAAAGATGAATAGACTGATATCCAAGGGCAAAAAAAAAAGTAAAAAAAAAACCCAACATTAAATGGGAAATAAATGATAACATGTTGGAGCAGTTCCCAGAAGCAATTTTACAGATTTCCTCTAAAAACACAAGACAGGAAGTTCAAAGCACAGCGCAGGTCACCTATGGCATGTTGAGTTATCATTTTTATACCACTTAGGGTGAAAAAGGGACTTTATGTTCAAGTGGCAAGTTTAGTACTCTGCTTTTCCTTCTTCCTTTCTTTTTTTCACCTCTTCTCACATCTTGATGCCTTTTAAATGTCACTTATTTTACATGAGGCAGTTGGTGGAGACATGAGTCAACAGCAATCAGAACCATTATCCCCTGCAGCGAGCCCTGGTCCTAATGCATTATGACACCTTAGCTGGCCAGCCACCGATTTACCTTTCTGCTTCTTAGGGAATTAAGTGGCATCATGTGAAAATGGTTGTGATATGAACAGCATGGGCATAACTGGTATTAAATTTACCTCTCAGCCTAAGTGAATTTTCCTCACATGTGACTAATCAAAATGAAAGCTGTGGACATGGGCAGATCTGGCCAGCACTTCTCCACCCCTGGGATTGGGGCTATTTTGTTTTATCTCTTTGTACAAGCTGGCTGAAGTTTAAAGTGAAGGGGATAATCCAGTGCTGGTGTCTTTATGAAATAACATCCTTACATGAAGAGGCTTTTAACTGTCTGTCGCTGTCCTCTCAAAAAAAAAAAGAGCGTGACAATCTCATTTTGCTGAGCACCCTCCCATGAAAGGAGAAAATAATAGCCATAACAGCTATGGCTAGTACTGACCTTACATGATCCATTATCCACTAAACACTTTAAAAGTCAGTTTTACATACACTGTGGGGGAAATTAGAGAACTATCACAATCATTTTCACTTTAGTGAATTTGTCTTCTGTTTGAAGTCAGTGACTTGATATCCTCGTACATAACTCTCCATGTCGCTCCAAGAAAAGAAAGAGGAAGTCTTGCTGTAAAAATTGATCTTGTGCAAAAAGGTGGGAAACACACCATACTTTTCCTATTCTGATTAATAAAGATACTGACAGCAGTGAAACTCAATTTAGCATGAACTTTCTTCAGAGTAAATGTGAAATAATACAAAAATCATTATATAATTTAGAAGTGTTCAACGTCAGTACAAAAATATTTTTATCAATCATTTCAGCTGAGATAAGTAGGTGCCAAAGAAAGTGCAGGCAGAGCAATTATCATCCTGTGCAGTCAGAAAGATATTTATTCACAGACTAGAGTGCCTTGCATTTTACTACAAACCAGCTGTGAATGTTACTGATAATAACAGCAGTGCTAGATTTTCCCAAAGTACTGTAGTCTCTTTCTAACAACTCAATTGTACAGGACAAAAACACCTGGAGCATGAAGTCCTCCCCTACTTGCAAGACTGCTCAGCCTTCTGTGACTGTGAGAATGAATTTCTAATGCATGAATTTTAGGCATTTACTGCTTGATCTAAGTTACAGTCAGTAGTAACTATAGTTCAAACTAGAAGTATTTAATCAAATTACATTCAGATAAATAGTGATTAAAAGCTATGATTGAATGGTTCAAATTTTAAGATTAACCCAGTCTATTCTGACAGTGCTAAGAGAGTTTCAACTTGTAATAATCTATTACTGTACATATTGCATGTTTGAATGGAGAAAAATTAATTTAAAAAAATGAAAAATTAAGCACTAGAAACCTATCAAGACTAAATGATGGCATTTACAAAATCAAAGCATACTTTTCTTATGAAAAGAGAGACGTGGAAATACACAGATTTACATCGAAGTATTTATCTCGGATATAATATTTATTTTTTAAGATTCTAAACAAGGCCAAAAACCACCATAAATATTTTTTACACTCATTTTTAGAAATGATCGAAGGTAAAGATTAGGAAGAGGGTTCAGATTTTTAATTGTTACAAACACAAGAAAAAATATTAATCATGCATGGAGCTTGCCTGGGTAACCTTCATTTTATCAACGAGGCCACATAATTAAGGTCAAGTTAATGGAGAGATTGAAATTTAGGGAACATGTCAATTAAGATAAACAGGAAAATTACCTCTTCCTAAAAGGATTAGCCTCAAGTGGAAAGGTTGGTTCAGAAAATTACAATCCATTTGGTAAGGAAGACAGATCCACAGCAAAGTTAAATCTGAAGTGCACAGGCCAGCAAATTCCACCCAAAAGAGTCACAAAAAAAATTTGAATAGTATCATCCTTCTTTTATTACTTTCCCTAAAAAGAAAATTATGATTTGCACAGCAGAAATGATTGCAAGAGGTATGACATATGTCTTGCTTTTTCTTCTTTCCCTTCAGTTTCAGACTTAATTGGACAATGAAGTCTAAAGACTCACAGAAAAGCAGAAGGTATCCTGTTTTCAATGACACTATACATTAATGCCACTGTGAAAACATCTGGACCAAAAGGATATTTGTAAATATTCAATTAGATTACCATGTTTTGTCCCTAAACAACAAGAATTATTATTCTAGAGTTTGACAAGAAACAAGAGAGTGACAAGACACAAGCAAAATATTCTCCATTGTCTAGAGGGCCTTGTAATTTCCCATTTAGCTGTGTCCATTTCAACTTCTCAGAAACTATTTTCAGAATTTTAAAACCCCCATTGTATTTCTCTTCTGGTTTACTGCTTTTACGATACAAAGAAACTAAGAAAATTTTGAAGGGAGTATGGCAGCCTTTAGTAAGATGAGAAAGCTGATAACTGTTGGAGACATGGAGTCTTCCAGTGACCTCTGATATCCTCCACCAGAAACTCTGTACCTAATTGCACACTACTTCCCTGCTTTCCAAACAAGAATAACACAGTAAAAAACCAAAGGTGGCAGCTTTGATAGAGTCAAGGCTGCGCTGACTTGAGTAAAATGGTTTGCAATGAAAATGTGGCACAGGGATAATGGTTTTTCAAATGCTTTCTACTTATCACCTAGAAGCACATCTGCGAAGCTGGGATTTTGAGGGAAAAAAAAAATATATACATAGATACACACAAATATAAAAACCACCATGTACGCATGTATTTTTTTCCATCCCAGAGTCCTTATAGGAAGCAATGGTTTGCAGAATTATTACTACTAGCTTCTCTTACAACTACTATACCTCCAAAGTAACTTCCAAAGCATCCAGCGGAATTGAAACCTCCTCAGGGGCAGTCATTGCTCTGACAGGCCTGCCAGTACCAAAATGCCCAGGACCAGCCTGACACGACCAATGCAATCACTGCTCACCTCCTGTCCTCTCCAGCTTCTCTTTCCACAAGAGTGGCTCCAAAGTGTTACAGCCCTGACCACGGCAGTGCCGGGTCCGTTCACTTCACCTCAGAGTCACAGCACTTGAATGAACATTGCATGTCTATTTACAGATTTGCCATCTGACTTAAGTTTCAACCACTGACACAATGTTTTTACACCATTCTTTTCCTAACAATGTTCTGAGACTTGCATTCTGGGAACCCATGCCAATTTGTCTGTATAAATGCATTCTTCTTATTTAATAACAATGCCAAAGGTTCAGCTTGAGTTTTGTCTTTTTTTCTTCTTTATTAAATAAACACTGTAAAATAAACTATCCTTTCCACTGAATTGATCTCTATTCTATCCAGTAGAGGGACAACACATTATGATAGCCTCTACATAATGCTGTGATATTTTCATTCAAAACGAAAGACTAAAGCATGTATTTAGTCACAACAAAGCGGCAATATCACATTGCAATATCAGATTTTTTTAAAAAAATTCAGCTGTCACTGTTGCAACCAACCAGTCCAATAAAATGCTATTACTGGCCACAACTTTTGGGAACATATGTGCGAGAGAACACATTAACATATCTGCAATACTGCTTCTTAGGGCAATAAAACTTTCCTCTCTTTAAAAAAGAAAGATTAAATATGAAACAAACTTATCTATGTATCTATTGCCAAAATGACTGAACAGGAAAATAGGAAAAATACACAAATGTGGCTTAAAAGCATCATTCCAATTATCCCCTGGGTATTGTTGTACACCTTAGTTTTGTCAGGCAGGATAAAGAGCAGAAATATTACAGCAACCAAGCAGATGGTCTGTGGAACCAGATTACACACTTCAGAAATAAGAGAGAAGCAACACATTCAAGCCTTCTGTTTGGACAGAAGAGCCATCTTAGCCTGTCTGACCTATTAGCTAGTAAACTAGAGCATACTGCCAAGTGCTATCATGCTGTTCCTTTAAAAAGCAAACAACCTCAGTTTTTATGATAGGTACTGCATCATTTTAAGAGAATTGCAGGTAATGTCTGCTGCATTAGACAGATGGTCATATCATGAAGCCATATACAAGTCACCATGACTAAAACTGACGTTTGCTATATTGTTAATCCGCATAAACTGCAAAACAAAGTAAACTGATGCTGAGTGCTTTCCTAGTACCTAACAGTTCACATATATGCACGTACGTATAATAACCACTTACAGCTGATCATGTAATAAGGTTCAATGTTGTTTTTGACAATGCTTTTTCAAAACCTAGTGTTAATTTTGTATATATAATTTGGCAGTGTGAAAATTCCAATTGTAATCTCACCTTGATTTAACCTTTGCATAACTTTACTGACTTCCAAAGAGTCAGCGATAAAGTAGAAAACAGACAATTTAGATTCAAGAATAGTATGTATCTTCTCTAGCCATAAATAAACTAAATACAACAGAGAGTAGAGTAGCACTCTATCAAGGCCAGGTTTTACTGTACAATTTCCAAAACACTTGGGTTTTCTCTTCTGTCCTTGCTTCAGTACAGCTAGCATTATAATTACAGAATGTGGTGACTGCCTTTGCAGTAGTATGCTTGAATCTCCCATTCATGCCTATGAAAAAAGGGGAGATGTAGCTACTCTCCTTGACTGTCCTAAATAAAAATTTCTCACACCACAAAATTGCGTATCAAAAGATCTGTATGGTAAATATCCCCCCCCCCCGCCACCAGGTCTCCCATGGAATTGGAAGAAATATTAAAAGAAATGAACTTCTGTATCTTGCTTACTTCTGCTATACATCAGAGAAACAATTTGGTAAAAAAATTATAATTACTTAGTAATTAACTCTAGATTTTTTTTAGGCAATTAATTAATCTTTAAAACAGAAAAAAAAAAAAAAAAAAAAAAGAATGTTTCCAGCAACCAGGCCTTTTCAAAATGAGTTGTCTCTACATATATTCGCATGGAGAGCTGCTCCAGGCTAGAGGCAGTTTCCCCCTCCCACATCTACAGACAGCATACCCAAGCCCCACCTAACCTCCCGCTCAGTTGAAGGATATGTAAGATAGCACATTTCCTATCTGCTAGGCTGCTCTCAGCCTCAGAACTGCAACCAAACCCGGCAGACCAGGAACGATTTCAAATTGCACCTGGAGAGTTGCCGGTAAGCAACCAGCACCTCTTCCCCGCGTGGCAGTGCAGAGGTGCACATTCCCCGTCAAGCTGACCCCAGGCAGTACTGTACACATGGTGACAGATGCCAGCAGACAGGTCTGAAAACCTTCCAAATGAACAATTCTAGATCTGCTGCACTAAATGCAGCAGAGTTTCTGGATACCTTCCCGGATGGTTTAACATTGGGAAAAAAAACGGATGGGAAAGTGCATGTGGTCCAGGGTGCAGATGTCCGTAAGTGAAGTCAGAGCTGCAGCATCCACTCTGCTGCTGCACAAACTGACTAGCAGAGATCTGCTTTGGCTTCTGATCCCTTGCCTCCTCACAGAGCACTGGACCCTGTGCGAGTAACGAGGAGCACAGCCCAGCAAAGCCCCACTGTGCATCTCAATGGTTCAGTGTCATTCTGGGCAACAATACCCTTGAACTAAAGTGGGAGAGAGAAGAGGAAAGGGAGAGCAAACAGGATGGTTTTAGATGAGAAAGGAAATGGAATAGATATGGGTGCTTATGGGTCATGCCTTCAATATCAACTGATCACTCACAAAGCTGGCTCTGGCTGGCTTAAAATGCAGAAAAGAAGAGAAAAGAAGAATACAATGACATAAGAAGAAGATTAGATTGCAGTTCCTGATTATATCTTCAAACCTGATGGATTAGGAGTGTGAGACAGTTGAAACCCATGGAAATGCTAGTGTTGCTCTCTGGATACCTGACAACAGCTTGTTTCTTAAGTCCTGGCAATGTGTATGTCAGAACACATGGCTACTACTAGAGCCTAGGAGAAAATTCCCTCTGTGTATTGCATAGTTTTTGAGTCTTTCAGACAGCAGGGTTTGAAAAAGCTCCTTGTTCCTCTTGGAAAATCTAGCATGGCCCCTTCCTTTAGCACTCTAAATAACATACAATTCTTGTATTTTTGGCACATCTGTGGATTGGAAAGTTGTATCTGCTGTGCAGAGAAGGCCAGCTTTGCTATGAGCTGATGCCTTGGATATCTAACAACTTCTCTAAGTTCAATTTTTCAATCACCACTACCAGAAAAAAGAGAAACTAAATAAAAGTTGGATTTGAATATCCAGTTCTCAAGAGTTATCATGTACAAATGTAAAATTAAGAGTTCTGCAAATATTTCTAAAATTACAAACAAAATGTTTCCAAGCGTGAAACATAATTTGGATTCTTACACAAAAATAGTAACATGAAAGCATAATCGATTACACTGCACAGCTGCCATAGAACATCTGACCAGCTAACTGTGTATGAATATAGTCATTAAGAGAAAACATTTTACTAAGACGTTCTCAAAGGCCACTACCATTTCAGCAGTCACTCAGGGACAGCAGAAGAACAATTTTAAAGATTACAGGAAGCATTCGCTATTGACTTTATATAGATTTGCCTAAGAATTTACGAAGATTGGACTGCAATTTAGACAACACTGTTGCATTGCTTGCAAATCATATTTTACTACACAATGGCTGATCTCCTCATCTATGTACTGACTTTTAAAGTAGAAACTGTAAGTCTTATTTTTAAGTGACAAGAACACTTCTATTATTAAAATGGAACCTCACAGTTCACATCAAAATAAAGATGATTTGTGAAGCATAAGCATTCTTGGGATCCCTTTGGGTCCTTTCCATTGCAAAGTGAATGATCTCGCTGATACTCAAATTATACTTCTTCAAAGAACTTCAGTGTGCAGTTAATTCGATTCTAAGATATGAAATAGCTTCTAAAATATGCATGAGCAAAACTGAATTTTAGTAAGTGATTGTGCATATAAGTTCCTTAGGCTTCACTTTACATCTGTCATTGTCATCATGAAAGAAAAATCTCAGTGCAAGTAACAATAGAAAAGCAGCTGCTTCTATTCTAGTTTGATGATCAAATTAATGATTGCCTTAATGAGGAAAGCCTGGCTGTAAATCTATATACAAATCTGAATTTTCCCCAAGTTCAAAAGAAGCCAGACCCAGAGTATTTATTTCCTCACACTAAAATAATGAAGTATCATTACTCAATCTGAACACAATTTGTTATAACATCGTTATGTTCTATCCTTCATAGAGGTAGCACACAACATTAAGCACACTTTTAACTTCTTAATCATTTATCTTAATCATCAAAATAATCAAAAATCTTAACCACCAATAATACCACTTTTGCCTCACTTTTACTGACACCATTCGTAAAGATAACGACAGTAGTAACAGATTACACTGTACTTTTGAAAAATGCACATGAAACTGAGTTACCTGATATAATCACAGACGTGACTCAGTTCCTTGCAATCAGGAAAAAGAGCAAATTCCCAGGCATTTTCTTAGTATATTTTCTTCATATTTTCCCAGACTTACTAATAGGTGTGGACTTTGCAAAACAAAAATTGAACAAATTGATATATTAAAAATAGTGTGGACAGCTCTAACTATGCAAAACTTATATAACTTACCACATCACTGGGAAAATTCTTACAATGTAAAAGTATCTATTTATATGTAGTATGGGAGAAGAAGTGTAAAACAAACCTGAGAGGTTCTGGCATCAAGAGGTGCTCTTGACAAGGTACATTAATACAGGATTATGGATTTCTGCACTTTGTATTAACAGCAGTTAAAAAATATAATTCATGTAGTGGCATTCTCAAAACACAGTGTCTTGAGTGTGATTTTTTGCAGAACAGTCCCCTCTTGAGGAGAACATTTTCAAACTACAAATTCTGGGTAACTCACATAATCCAAAAATATTTTCAGAGGTCCTACTATCACTTGTCGGAACATAGAGTTACTGCAATAGACTGCCAGTCTTGGGAAGCACATAAACAATGTCTTGACTCAACAAAATTGATTTCTAGAAGACATAAAAATGAGTGGTTCTTTCCAAAGTCCTCATGGAAAAAATTTAGTAAAAAAATAAATTATGATACTATGTAATCCTAAATATGAATGATGTAATATCATACTATTAAGGACAAAAAAAAGAATTAGTGACAGAAAAATGGATTATTGAGATACATAACTTTTTCTTTGTTTATGTAATAAACAATCCTAATACAACATCCAGGAAACTGTACATGCCCTGACATGTGATTGCATTAAGCACTAATGGAATGTACACCATTGTACAGTTTCCCTAATATTCCAACAAATTGTTATTGGTCTGGCCATGCACCTTGACTACATACTTCAATTTTTTCTTATTACTTGTATCTTTGGTTAAATTAGTACTGTAAAAAAATTAAAAAAAAAAAAAGTAAAAATCATGAAGTCAATACTAAATTTAGGGACATATTATGACAATACAATATAGCCTAAGTATATTAGTTGGTTTAAATTCATTCTGTTGCTGAGCTGTGCATTTCCTAACTAGAAAGGAAGAATCATTAATATTACTCATATGGAAATTGAAATCAGTATGAGTCAGGGTTTCATACTACGTGCACACACACAAACCCATACATGAAAGGAAAGGCAGTACTTTACTATGGCATATGTAAGAGTTCATTATGCTAATGCAAAGTTAAAAATAAAAGTGTTGTTATACTAAAGCAACCTGTTCTTAATCTTGTGTCATTGTGCAAATTAGATGAGTCATCCACCTTTCATTCTGATCTACATCATGGCAAGGACTAGAAAAATAATTTTGCTTTACTCCACTCATCTAAACTGAATGCAATGAAAATGATACAACAAGCAAAATACAAATAAAAACAACGGCTAAAATTATCAGAAACATTTTTAGCAGGCAACAGAAAATATTTCCTTCCTTCCTTCCTTCCTTCCTTCCTTCCTTCCTTCCTTCCTGCCTTCCTGCCTGCCTTCCTGCCTGCCTGCCTTCCTGCCTTCCTGCCTGCCTGCCTGCCTTCCTGCCTTCCTGCCTGCCTGCCTTCCTGCCTGCCTGCCTGCCTTCCTGCCTTCCTGCCTTCCTTCCTGCCTTCCTGCCTGCCTGCCTGCCTTCCTGCCTGCCTTCCTGCCTGCCTGCCTTCCTGCCTTCCTGCCTGCCTTCCTGCCTTCCTGCCTGCCTTCCTGCCTGCCTGCCTTCCTGCCTTCCTGCCTGCCTTCCTGCCTTCCTGCCTGCCTGCCTGCCTGCCTTCCTCCCTCCCTCCCTCCCTCCTTCCCTCCTTCCATCCCTTCCATCCCTTCCATCCCTTCCTCATGTTTGTTATTCAACATCCCAAAGTATGGTACATGTTAGTCCAATACTATTGAGTTGCCTAAAAAACCTCAAACTGAAATAACAATTAGTAATTTTAGAAAGGAATGCAACTGAAGAAGAAATTAAGTACTACATAGAATTATCTGAAAAGATCTGGAAAAATAAAAATGCAGCAAGATAAGGTGTCATTAAATAGTAAAAAGACCTCATCTCTCCACACAAGAGCACTGTTTCAAGTGAAACAACATGTGAATTTACTGCATTATATCCAACACTGCAGCCCAGTTTTGAAATTGTATACACCAGAAAATGCTGATATAAATTACATAAAAAATCTAAACCAGTTAAGACGAAGAGATCTTCTCATCCACAGATCATAATTATGCATGTTAAATGACATCACTGTGTATCATGCATCAGACAATGCACTGACTTCTGCAGGTTCTGAAAAAGAATGTCTTCACATTAAGTACTGCATGAATGGACAGAATATGGAAGAGATTTCTACTTTTCTGCAACATAAGGAATGGTCACTACTGAATTTGACATGTTCTTTCTGATAGAGTATGACAAATCCTGTTGTTTTACAAAAAAACATACAGCCATATTCCATGACTCCTATTTAGCAGTTCACAACAACTCTAGATCCATCAGAAAACTGTCAGTTTAATAGAGCAAGAGTAAATCCTAAGTCTTAGAGAAATTTGCACTGAAATCAATGTAGGACAGCAAATACAACCTGTGAATGGAAGAAAACCTAGTGTAATTCTTGAAGCTGCTACACACTGGCCATAAGACCATAAACAAGTCACTTGCACCTTATACCTTCCTTATTTTCCTCTCTGTGTAAGGCAGATCACAGAATCACCAGGTTGGAAGAGACCTCCAAGAGTCCAACCGATGCCCTAACACCACCTCAACTAAACCATGGCACTGAGTGCCACGTCCAATCTTTTTTTAAACACATCTAGGGATGGTGACTCCACCACCTCTCCAGGCAGACAATTCCAGTATTTAACCACTCGTTCCGTAAAAAACTTTTTCCTAACATCCAACCTATATTTCCCCTGGCACAGCTTGAGACTGTGTCCTCTTGTTCTGTCAGTTGCTGCCTGGCAAAAGAGACCAACTCCCACCTGACTACAACCACCTTTCACATAGTTGTAGAGAGTGATAAGGTCACCTCTGAGTCTCCTTTTCTCCAGGCCAAACGACCCCAGCTCCCGCAGTCGTTCCTCACAGGGCTTGTGTTCCAAGCCCCTCACCAGCCTTGTCACCCTCCTCTGGATGTGCTCAAGCATCTCAATGTCCTTCCTGAGCTGAGGGACGATATAGTCACGTTCCATTGTTTTCACACAATTCAAGGCGTGAATCCATATTCTATTTCAAAATAAAGATGGGACTTTGCACACTGTCTTCAGACAGTCATTTCATTGCTTTGTGACAGACTCTGCCTCATCTTCTCTCTATCTTTTTCACTTACTGCTCTTTGTGGTAATATCTCTTACTGTATGTTCAGGTACTGGAGAGTGGTCTTGAACCCTATGCTTAGCCACATTACTTAAGTAGCAATATTAGGAAATAGTTTTAGCCTTGGCTTCCTAGATAATCCATGTAGAAAGAAGAAATCAGAGCAGAAACCTAAGTCAGGTTTTCTGAACTACTCTGGAAATGGATACCTTTCCCATTGACTCTAATGGAAACCCAAAGGTTTTAGATCTCTAAATTCATCACCTAAGTTTTAACAGTCTACAAACTATTACAATTCAAACAAATAACCACAAACTGTTTGGCTTCAGCATATCCTTTTAACTACTTAGAATTTGGATCCTGTGAACACAATGCTATTTTGGGGCATGAGTCTCCTAATATGCTATCCTTTCTTTAGGTGTATATGAATTAATCATTGAAGTTTAGTATCCAATGAATTTTTCCTTTTTTTTTTGTTGCATGAACAAATGCTAAATTTAGTTATGCTATGATTAGTAAATATTAAAATCTCTTTTGAAAGAGCTTGTATTATATAACAAACCAGTGTTCTACCCTTTGGCCCCTCATTCTTTCTTTGGGCTGATTGTTAAGATTATCCCAGCACAGGGAAGAGAACACACTTCTTGGCCTGGGACACCCATTTCCCTTCCAATCTATAAAGCCAAGGATTTAAATATTCTTGATGAATTAATTTTTAAATTTTATGAATATTGTTTTACAATTATACAAGAAGAGGTCACAAATTAGGAATAGTGACTTATATTATTATGGGTATGAGATCTTAATGCTTCCATGTTATTAGAATACCAAAAACCACCAATGTGAACAAAGAAATTAAACAGACAGGAGATAATCCTGATCTTTCATCACTAAAAACCAGGTAAGAATTCACTAGTCCATTAAGTTGCACTCATGAAAATGACAGGGAATAGAAGCATTCCACATTTATTACTTGTTCTTACAACTCTTACATTTCTTCTCTTGTGATCATATGTCATAGTCCTTTGAGATTACTATATAGGCTTTGAAGTTATCAATACAAGTTTAACTAGCAAAATACCCTAGTAAAAGGAAAAAAAGTCTTCAGTTTTTCACTTTAGAAATAATATATGGTCTTAGTTTTGCAATTGTCATTTAAAAATACGTGTATTCCCTGTTTACATTACCAAATGGCATGAAAAAGGACAAAATAAAAGAAAACAAGGTCGAAACGCTCTAGTGGCACTGTTGCCTCCAGCAAGAACCAGTTTGACGTCAAGAGATCAAACAGGAGCAAACACTATTTTCAGATACCTGAAAGCAGTAATAAATACATACAAAGAAGTGTATTTCACTTTCTCCCTTTAAAGGCACTGATATTAAGTAATCCTTAATGATTTTAAAGAATGATTACTCTGTGTTTTGTTTGTACAGTTTGTCAGGCACACAGTAAATCTTGAAACAAGTTGAAAAAGAAAAAGCTGCTAAAATAGAAAACCACTTCAAGTCCCTATGACACTCCTAAGGCTTACAGCAGTAACAGAAACATCCCTGAACTACAGATACTATTGAATCAAAACACAATCTAATATACTAAATATCTACTAATAAACAAAATGTGGGTTATGTTCATTTTATTTATAATAAAATTTTTATAATA
Source organism: Corvus moneduloides (assembly GCF_009650955.1). Taxonomy (NCBI): domain Eukaryota; kingdom Metazoa; phylum Chordata; class Aves; order Passeriformes; family Corvidae; genus Corvus; species Corvus moneduloides. Next base: position 95,136,537 of record NC_045478.1, read on the forward strand.
CTTTGTTTTAATTACAGTATCTAAATGATGTCAGTGAGCTAAATTTGGGTTTACTTGATGATAATTCTAGTAAGTATAACATATATTAGTAGAATACAATAATTTGTTTCTTATTTTTCTGAATAATTAAGATTGGCATCTAATTTGCTGTCCTGAACATTTGCTCTCCTTATTAATCTTTCGGCAACAACTCCCTCAAAAGTATATTAAATGAAAGATAGTGGAAAAGGTAAGGTAGAATAATGATGAAAGGTAGAAACAGAAACTCAAAACAAAAAAATAAGAATTATGAACTCAAGAAACTGTCAGAAATAAATGTATCACTGGACTCAGCTACATCTCCCACAACATTTTAGTTTTACCAATCTTGCAACTTCATATAATTCTCATTTAACAGTATTGCAATTTTAGATTAAATAAGACTAATGTAAAAAGACAGATTAACATCTTCATCCTTCATTTCTGATATAGTCACCATTGCTGCCTAAAGTTTTTTGTTATTTCCTGTGCTTCAGGAACAATTATCCTATCCTAGAGCAGTGCCACTCATGTTGGAAACAATGGGAAGCATTAGTCATTTTGCAGAAGTGTATCTTTGCTGAGGGCAACTGTGGCTTCAATCCCATTGAGAGCAATAGGAGGTAGCAGCAATTTTGGAAAAAGGACATTGTCTATGGAATACGCCATAGGAGAACATTATTCATCAGCTCTTGCTGAATGAGAAAATTTCAGTTCTGGAGAGCAACAGAAAATCTTCAAGCCTTTAAAAATCTTTTCAACACAGGATTTTAGTATAGGGAGTATAGGGAATAGGTATTCTTTCAGTAAGATCTTCAGCCAACACTCAAGTAAAGAAATAATGTATTTTTATAACACATTGTAATTCCTAACATACAAATCTTTACACTTAGTTTAAGTCAAACTGCTCAACATTTATGCACTGGAAAATTGCAACTACCATTTTTGTGCCCCAAGCTATATGTGGAAATTTTAGGATGCTTTGCTTCATTTTTTCTCTAGTAGCACTTTCTAAAGCAAATAGTGACTGAAGAATCCTGCAGAACTACAGGTAAAAGTGATCTTCTTAAAATAGAGCTATCATTTGTATTAAAATATACTCAATATATCTGCATTTGATATTCTAGATGAGGTCAATATAAAATGTCTTAAATAAATTATATTAGATTGAATTATCACTGATATTTCCACCTCCTCCTGCCACTCTTTTAATGTCTCTCATTCCTGTTGCTGCAGACAAACCATCAGGAGACACGGCAGAGAAAACCTTCAGCTGCTGCTAGTTGTTGAAGAATCTGAAGACATTCACATTGATTTGACTGGCCCAAAATAGAGGCACAGCCTTTATTATTTTAAAAATGCTTATGTACATAATTTCTCAACAATTTTGCTAAGCTGATTTTTTAAAGTAGTCCTGATTCAGAGTATGTAAATTCAGAGTTTGTGAAAAGAAATGTACATTAAAATGGCTGAAATTTCAGGTTTACAGTTGTTTTAATGGAACCTAATGAATCCATCTAACCCTGATCAAAATAGTCACTAGGCTACAGCACGAAAGCACCTACAGTGTTGCCATTTTTCTGTATTACACACAGTAGGTTTTATTTCCAGTACTTCATACTGCAAAGTATCACCAGCAGCACTGCATACCCATTTTACCCTTACTAAGAATTACCTACAGAAGCTTCTCTATTAATATGAGATATTGACTTTATGTTTGATTATCTCCCTTGCTCTTTGTGCAAGAAAATGGTCTTACTAACTCTGGGCAATGGGGTTTTGTGGGTTTTTTGCCTTTCTCTGAACTGGCACAGCAGATGCACACATCCTGGAGGACAATAGTATCCGTGCTCTGCACAAAGATTTTACAAAAGCAACAGAGATACAAAATTTCAACCACATATCATCTTAATGATGTAAAAATGCATCCTCACTCCAGAACACAGGATGTGTTTTGGAAAGACATGAAGAGGTCATATGAAACAATTTGAACAGGAACTGTAAACCTGAAGCTGGAGATAATATGACCAAATATAGACCTCAGCAAGTACTGTTGGAAAAGTTTTTTTACATACTAATTTTCTGTTTTATTGAGTATTTTACAAAAGAATTAAAAATTCATAATCAGTGGAATACAAATGGTCCACATAATTTTTAAAATTTTCAGCAAAATTTAACTATACATCATGTCAAATAAAGGAGAAACCTGTGAGGGACATGCTGATGAACAGCTTAAATTAAATGCCAAGATTTCCATAACAGGGGTATGAAAGGAGATTATAGCATAAAAACAAGCAAAAAACCCCACCACCACCACCACAAAAACCCAAACAAACAACAAAAAAAAAGCCCAAACCCAAAAAATAGAAAAAATGTGGGAGGGATCAGAATAAAAAAAAAAATACCACAATTATTTGGGTAAAAATACAATCCCAAATGGACACTGTCCATTAAAATGTTTTACCTTAGAATTTGCTATTAAATCACCAAAAGAAAAAGGAAGGAAGACAACCCTACTGTACACCTGTCACAGAAGCTGATGAAGGCTGACTTCTCTCCATCTGCCTAGGATCTAGTAGGATCACACACCTCTCTCCCCTACTCAGGACCTAGGTACTGTTTACAAGCCCTGTACCTCAATTATTAGAGAAACATCAGAAGTGTCAATGTTTGGGGGTTTTTTTCCCTAACTTCAGGATAGGCATTTTTTTAAACTAAAGCAATTTCGTGCTTACAATAATTATGTGCATTTATTGGAAATATGTGAAAAATTTTGATTAAGTTACCTTTTCAGATATGTGAAAATAAATAAACCAATTCAAGTAGATAAAAGAACACCAGTGTAGAAAAGAACGTTTTTGACTAAATTAAGAGATATAGCTGAGTTCAACAACAGTCAACCTCTTCTATGAGAGAAGGAAACAAGCAGTGACTTTTAAAGACTGTAATATACAATTAAAATCAACTACATAAATGGAAAATGTGATATAACATGAAGCTCAACATAAAGTTGTTCAGTGCATATAATTACACCAATTACATTTAGAAATTGTATTTACTTGCCAAGAAAGAAATAAGAAATTAAAAGGCACTTGTATAAATTGACACCACACAACCTTCTCATTCAATCTTACCGAATATAGAATTAGCAAGATAATATTTTAAATACTTCAAAAGAAAGGCCATCAACTTCAAATTCAAAACACCAGCAAAATAAAACATGCAATTTTCATACTCTGTGATTCTCAGTGTGCAACAAAAACATTTAGCTATTATAAGAAGTCTTTTGAGTTGTGATATACTGGTTTCAGATGGATCTAGAAAGAGAGGTCAATGACACCTTCTTGATACAATTACTAAAATTAATTTCTTTTTCCAATTTTCAAACAAAAGCACATTATGGATTGTGGATCAAATTAATTTTTCAGGAATGTCTGAAGAATTACAATATCCTTACTTCAGATTCACTGAAGTGTGGTACTTCAATAGATCAGAGAGGAAGATGAGAGAGTTGATATACCCTGGCTCTATAGGATCAGATTTTCAAAGCTGTGTGGATGTTTATCTCTTCTTGATATACACTGCCAATGATCTTAACAATCTTTCCAAGTCTGCAACTATGAAGGTAAAGACAGAAGAAAAGTACATTCAGAATTATATTGAGAATGTGCAATGTATTATATTCAAAACTGTTTGAGAATGAAAAATTTGTTTCTGCATACCAAAACAGTTTTGCATCTTCGGTTTAAGATCTAAATTTTCAGAAGTAACAATTCTTAGCTGCCTACATCTTGATACACATAAATGTAGGTATTTTTTTATGAATGGCTACCCAATAAAATTCAAAATCAAAAGTAAGTTATATCTAGTTACACTCATCTGGTGTAAGAAATCTCAATCAAAGCATATAGAAATCAAGACCTACATTATAGCAGACATGACAAGTGATTTTGACAGATTATTATCTGGACAGAACCATCAGGAAACATTTTCTTCAAGTTCTATAGCATACCAATGGTCTTTATACTTTGAAGTCTCTGTCAATCTTTGGATATTTTTCAAATTATGGCATTATGGAACATTCTGGTCCAGATCCTGGTCTAAAATTATCACATCCTGACAATCTAAAGAAGGAAAACCAACTAAAATGAAAAGAATTCAACCAAAGAAAATATTTTATTTAAATATTCTAAAAGAGGGAATGATTCTAGTCTTTATTTTTGTTTATAAAATTAAATTTCTGAGTAAAGGTGCATTTTAAAGACCAAACTTTGAAATTTCAGAAGTTTTCAAAGGAGACTTTTTGACATAAAATCAGACAGAAATCTTTGTCTGTCTTCCAAACCAGAAAATGCATCATAACTAACAGTTTTTTCATAGGGAAATCCATCTGGGTCATTCTTGCACTTTCCAATGCAGAACACTTTGATGAAAAAAGCCTGAGGTCTACATTTAGGGCTTCCCCCCTGTTTAGTTTGCTCTTCTTCAGAAATACTGAGAATAGACTAGACTGGTCATGTTAGTACATGATCCAGAAATCCTTTGTGCCATAGAAAGATAACAAGAAACATTTTTGATTTTTTCCTCCAGTAAAAGAGAGAAGTTGTTCCAGGAATAGTAACACCTGCATTTTTCAAAAAATTCTGTTTCTGTCACCAGTGAGTCATGAAGCAGAGAAGAATTACAATACAAAAGAGGAGTAGATGCCATTGCCATATTCCCTGAAGGTGATATTGAGGTAATGGGGATAGATTAGATGACCTTTGGAGCTCACTTCTAACCTTATTTCCTACAGACTATGATATCTTCACCAAGTTCCAGAGAGAAGGCAGATAAGGGCAGATTTCTTTGGGGAGGTATTAGTTAGGCTACAACCACAACAGAATCGCTGCAAGAGTAAGTGGATGTATCATTCCACATAACAAAAGTACTGACATTTCCAGGGAGACACATGAAGTCTAAGAAAGGCATTTCAGAGAATAATAGAAAGTATCAGGGGATGTGAGTTAGGAATACCTGAAATTTTGTCCTGTATTCAAGTTGCTTAATGCTGTTGGTTATTAATATTTGGCTGAGATAAAGATGAGGTTTGGGGATTTGTAACTTTTCAGCAGCTTAGTTTTCAGACACAGCAAAACTACTGAAAAGCTTTGGAAAAGTACACATTTTACCTAACAGAATAATTACTCAATCCAGTACAGCAGACATGCGGTATGTAATCAATATATCCCTACAGCTGATGTAAACTCTGTGCAAGCTCCCTCCCATGTTTGCTGTGGAAGGATTTTGTGTATTGAATAAAAGAAGTATTACTTTTGTCTTTGCAAGTTTAACAGAGTTTAGTGACCTGACTATGGCTAGCCATCCTCTGGACGTTCCTTGTACAGCCCTTTTCCTCAAAACCCCTGCTCCCAGAAACTTACTTGAAAGTAATTCTCTGTGAAGACATGTTTTCTCTCTCTGGGCTGATATATCAGTCTTACCCAAATTGGAATGACTTTCTCCTCCTGATATCAGAGAGTCCTTGTGAAGGTATGGCCAAGCATGGGAAATAGCTCCAGAGGCTGTCACTTTTAGAAAGAGGCAGTGCTATTGAATTTATATACCTCTGAAATTGTTCTTAAAGTGGAAAGCCTTTTGGCAATTTAATTGTTCCTTATTTAAACTACAATTGAATACAGAAAAGTTATATTGCCCCAAAAGATTAAAGTTGGTTTTGCTGCAGCTTGTTCACTGCAAAATGTATTTTACTTTCTGTTTAGCAATTTTGCATTAGCCATTCACAAGACTGACATGGTCCAGAAATATTTGTCATTTTGAACAGCTTTATGACACTTTAATGGTAACACCTTTTTAGAGAATATGAGTAGGTAACCTAATACTTCTGTATTGTACTGATGCAATTGATATTCATAGAATGTGGTAAGATCAAAAACCTGCAAACAGTGATAAAACTATGGCAGTAAGGAGAAATGCCCTTTCTGCCCATTCCAGCACAGCTCCACCAGATGTTGCCAGAAATTGCCAGCTTGTTTGCTTTTGTGGCCAATACTTTACATGCTGCTTAGGCCATCAGCAACCATACAACATATTTCACTACTACACAAATGTTTTATTAGTGCATCAAGCTTTCTAAAAGGTGACTCAATTGCTTAAAAAGATCACCTATGATCCCTGCATGACAAATAAAACTTACAGCCCTGCTCAGGAATTTATCACTTCATTTCAGTGAATCATGACCTAATGATACCTTCACATAAGACATTAAAAAGGGTAAAATAAAGACATGAAATAAAGGCTGGTGTTTTATTCTCTGTGCAGCTCTTACAGGGTATGCCTGTCTACACATTAACTGTGAACTGCTGCAATTGAAGTAGAACCTTCTCCAGCAACACTGAAAGAGACAGCTTTTGTTGAAGCCAGCTTTTGTTGAAGCCACCTTGGTATAAAAATAAGGGGATAGGAAAAAAATTACTCAGGGCAGAAAGCTCATAAAACACCCTGGTTTAGAACAAATATGTGGCCAGCCTTATGCAAAGGCAGACAGGTGAGGAAGAACGTTTATGAATTGAAGTGAGGAGCTGCTGTGCAATGGTTCTACCTTGCAGTGCACAACCCTCCCTTCACAAAGTAATGTAAGCTCCATGTGTTTGAACCTGACGGCTCAGAACTAGATCGATTCCTAGTTGTCAGGTCTTCCTGCTGCCGCCTGTTGTGCAGTCTGTTTCCCTGATTTTCTTTTGTGTTTTGCCTCTCTTACTACAGACCTTGGGTGTGCATTCATATTCCTTACCTGCACGAGGCAGGACTCTATTCACTGCAAGTATCACCACACGCCAATATATTTAAGTTATGATCTTTAAACCCTGAAACTGCCTTGTTATCTTATCCAGACAAATAACCTCCTAGTACTTATTCTTCCATTATTGCTTTCAGGGAAAACAACACCCACTCACTTTGCTCTGCCGTAACTCTTCCAAGTTCATGCCAAGCATTCAAGAGAAAAACTCTTCCTACACATTTGACAACATCACGTAAACAAAGCACATCTTACATCACTCCACAGCTATTTTAACCACTTACTTGAAGCCATCTAGAGAAGAAATGGCAGTTCCCATGACTCCATATCCTGATGATAACTATCATAGAAACATAAAATGGTTTGGGTTGGAAGAGATCTTAAAAAGTCATCTTGTCCCAACCCCCCTGCCATGTGCAGGGACACCTTCCACCAGACCAGGTTGCCCAGAGCTCCATCCAACCTGGCCTTGAACACCTCTAGGAATGCAGCTGGAATTCACAGCTTCTCCGGGCAACCTGTTCCATTGCCTCACCACCCTCACAGTAAAGAATTTCTTCCTAATATCTAATCTAAACCTGCTCTCTCTCAGTTTCAAGCCATGTATCACCACACATGCTTCCCTGCAAATATGGAACTATCTAGCTCTCTAACACCATTTTATATCATCATTTTTAATCTTCTTTTAAACAATGTCAACAGATTGCAATTATCTTCTGGTAAACAATCTCAGGGAATCCTATCCTAAGTCCAACAAGTAGTCTACCTTTCTTCTAGCAAACAAGTGCAAGAGCATGCATACCTCTTTTTTTGGGGAAAATGGGGACAACAGCAATTTCTTGTGTGAAAGATCTGTCCTGCTTGGCAATTCCAGTGGTGTTTTTAGTATTTGTGACAAGTATTGACAACTGCTTTACATTACTGTTAATGTGAAAACAGAACGAAGTGCTTCTAGATAATTTCTTAGATTTATCTATTTGTAGATAGTTTTCAGATATTAATTGAACACTTCAGAGAAAGCTAGTTGCCAATAAAAAAAAAATCTGTTTGAGTGAAGAACTTTTCAATACACCAAGTGGAAAGCCACACCACTATGAGCTCCTAGTCTTAATCATCTCCCCCTGGTTTTTACCGTACCTTGTTGTTCTGGAATATAGCTCATATCTTATCAGTAAACAGAAAACAGCATCTTAATCAGAGTTACATGCGTATCATATTGCATGTAATAAGATAAAACACATGCATGTAATATATATATATATGTTATTTTGCTTTCATACACTAAAAACGTAAACACAAATCTTTCCATTTACCCTAGTAATTTTTCAGAAACGCTATATAAACACGACTGAAAGCAAGAGATCTTCTAAAATGCATATTAAAAGTGCATATGAAATAGTGCTTTAAAAGCGATTTCTCTATGCTCACAGATTTGACAGTGCATTGCCAGGCTTAGATAACACTGACGTAAGCTCAATAGTTAGTACGTGCTAATGCCAACTCACACAGACAGGAATTCAGGGCAATCATCCAGCCCCAAAGGAGGATAGATGTGGAAGAGTTTTGCCTGCCAAATTAGTAATGTCTCTGATACAAGCACATGAGGTGACAGAAAGGACACTCCGATGACATGCATCACCTTCACTGCGGTAAAAACCTCCCTGTCAACAAAATTTTCTCTGCCAAATACTTACGCTGCATTTTATACAGCTATGCAGCACAAATTTAAAAAAAAAAAAAGTAGAGAAGAAAAAACACAAGCTATTGCTTTTAACTTTCAAAATAAACCAGAATTTCTATGTAATCAGGGGCATAACTTTCTGTATTATGTAACTCCTTCCTCTGTCTCTTTTAGCTGAATTTTCCTGGAGCTAAGGAATGAAAGATTTTTTTCTGTTGGAAAAGTGATGCCAAATTCATTGTTGTGTTCATTATCTGTTTTTAAGTAACAGATACTTCAATAATTTGCAGAGAATTTTACTCATGTGTCATTTACTGGGGCCATTGTGATTAAACTGTGCAAACAGTGAAGCAAAATGGGAAAATTTATGACATATCTTTCATGTATCAAAAAACTGCACAAGAATGGCTTTTCACAATGTTTTCCTGGGTGTCAAAAATAATCCAACCAAGCTTATGATTAATTTTTGCACAAGATGTTGCTGAAAGATTAAAACTGTTGTGATACTCAGGGTGTGAAAGTTAACTTAGTTCACTCACAACAAATCTGCTTTAAGATGATGTAATCCAGTACTGATTCTCCTAATTGCTTAGCCACAGGCCATAAATGTGTCTGTTTTCTCTTCTTGAGTGCTACTGTAGTACAGTGATAAAACCAGTAGAACACAGTGGCTTGTCTAATGCTTTGGTTACTGGTCCCATGTGTTAAAGCAGATTAAAAGTTGTTGAAAGGTCATATTTGCAATTGAAGTGAAAGAAAGAAGGACAATGCTGGTCATTCCTTGACAACCCTTTCAGTGAAGAAATTCTTTCTGATGTCCAACCTAAACCTCCCTTGGCACAGCTTGAGGTCATTTCCTCTCATCCTGTCACCTGTTATCTGGGAGAGGAGGCCAACCCCCACCTGGCTAGAACCTCCTTTCACAGAGTTGTAGAGGGTGATAAGGTCGCCCCTGAGCTGCCTCTTCTCCAGGCTAAAAAATTCCAGCTCCTTCAGCTGCTCATAGGGCTTACTCTCTACAACTTTCCTCAGCTTTGTTGCGTTCTCTGGACACGCCCCAGCTCCTCAATGTCTTTCCTGTAGTGAAGGGTCCAGAACTGAACACAGCACTCGATGTGTGGCCTCACCAGCGTCGAGCACAGAGGAAGAATCGCTTTCCTAATCCTGACCTCTTTCCTCCAATAACAAACTGATAGAATTAAAGAAAACTTAAAATAGAAAAAAACGTCTGGGCACAAGGTACACATCCTCAGGATTCATCCCAAATGAAAGAATTATAGCTGATGAGAAGTGCGATCTCCATATTGTAATGTTTTTCTGATAACATGATTATTTCTTTTTCTTGGCGGTCTCTTTTTAATGATAGCCTCCCAGACCTAACCAAACCTGTGTGGTGGAACAGAGGGTTTATAGCCTTGAAGCAAAATCTGGGTCCATTGTTATCAGTGTTTCAGTCTGATAGTCCTTGCCCAGTATCTTCACGGTGCTCAAGTGTGTACTCACTCCTGTTACCTGCTTACAAATAATTCTACAGCGATAAAACTGTGATTTCCAGTATACTACTGCACTGCTGTTCTATGTGTTATGCTCCATTTTTTCAGACTAGTGACATTCCATGAATAAGAGGTACAGGCTTTTCTTGGAAATAAACCTCGGCATTACCTCCAGCACTGCCAAGTTGGAAGTGAATGATCCTGATTAAGCAGTCATGGATAGTAGGTAGTATGGATCAAAGTGGGTTCCTCAGTGTTGGGTGCAACAGACAATCAAGTTATGCTGCAGAACAGGATGACTAACCCACACAAACTCCTCCTATCTCTAAGGTGAAGGGGAGAAAAAAATTCCAACTTCTCAGCAGGGATTGATATCACGTGACTTATGTCAACAACGTGCAACTTCTAGTTCTAAAAGTTCATGAAATTTCTAAAACTATATTAAAATCTCTTAATTGAAAAATCATTAAGAGAGTCAACATTGGGAAGTGACACATTAAACCTCATCCTGAAGATAGAGAAAGACTGATTGTGGAACTAAAAGTCAGAGAATTTAAGAGTCAAGCTATAAGTCTACACATCCGCTACAAAAATGATGGCATACAACTCAAATGCAAAACCAGATCTGATATTTTTAGAAGGCCAATTTCAGAATGTGAAAATAATTCTAAGCTAAATCAGACTGAGAAAAGAATTTGAACACAGTAATGCTCACATGAAATGAAAGCTGTTTAGAATTCTTATTTCTAATGCCCATAAAACCACTTTTTTCAAATCTAGGAGAAATCTACACTAATTCTAAATATACTTTAAAATTCTAATATTTAAAGAAGATACTGACGCCAAGAAATGTATCAAGTTTATGTGAGGAGCAAACAGATGAAAAAAGAAATCAATTGTTGGAAGATCTAAGGATAATTAAATGAGCTTCAAGACATACCAGGAACAACAGAGGCTCTGTAAACCATATCCATCACAAATCATGCAGAAGAGGTTGAAAAGTTCAATAAATAATTATTTTCTGCATTTAGGAAATAAAACAGGATAACCTGCTCTGATCAAGTGATGAGGATATAGCACCTTTTCAACAGTATCTCAGGACGATATTCAATGACAGCTACTACAGTTAGGTGTTTTTCAATCAGTATATACACAGCTAACTCATAGCTGAGAGTTTTATGATAGCCTAGTGGTTCCTTGCACAATTAATGCTGATTTTTAACATATCTCAGAACTGCAGAGAAGTTCCAGAAGACTGGATGGAAACCAGTACTATATCAGTATTCAACGAATGGTAAATGAAATAACCCAGGTAGCTTTGACAACATGACATTGGCCCTAGATACAGTAATGGGATGGTCATTACAGGATTTTTATTAATAAGAAATTAAAGGAGGACAATGTAATTAATGCTAGCCAATATAGCTTAATATCTGATAAAGGATGTGCTGATGAAGCTTTTGTAAAGCAACAAATATTTAGATTCTAAAATAATATTGACAGAAATTCAGCATGGCCCAACAAAGAAGGTCTCAAAATGGAAGTTACTATTGATAACATGTATTTTTCCTGAAATCCCAGGGTGGTATATTTTTGACCTTATTTCATTTAACATCTTCATCTGGAAACATAAAATCATTACAGATATAATTTGCAGATAACATAAAAGCTGATGTAGGGGATAATCATGAAGAAGACAGCTCAATGGTACAGTGTGGTCTGAATTTCTTGATAATCTGGATGCATGAAAGCAATTTCTGGTTCATATCACCAAATGTAAATGTAAAATCACACCCCTAAGATAAAAAAAAAACTCTGGGAACACTCCTGTGGTGTGAAACTCAGTTCTTCAAAGGGTTAATGTATTCCTATCTGTGGACAGAGAATATTGCCTGCAAAAAGGCATTACACTTCCTTCCTGGCTAATATGGCTGCTAGTAAATATTGGTGCCAGCATTGAGATCTGCACTTCAAGAGGTTTCAAAGAACAATTATGAAAGTCAATAAAGGCCTGTTTAAAGATGAACAAAAAGGAGACCTAATAATTTTGCATATGAAACAGAAGGTGAAAATGAAGCCCACTGAGAATGTACAAGAACCTACACGGAGAAAAAACCCTGGCAACAGAGGTCCCTAATTGAAAAAGCAAAGTTTTAAAAAGATTCATTGGCTGACAGCTGAAACTAACAAAAAAAAAAAATCAAATATGAATTTGTCAGTAATGAGACAGTAACTGCCAATTATTTTGGTGGCTTGTATTTCATGAAAAATTTCATTAACTTTTTTGGAGATGCTTTGACTTTCTTCAAACTAAATTCAGGAAATTCTCAGTCTTAAAGGTTTAAACAGGGAGCCGAACTGACTGGCTAAAAAAGTTCCACGAAAATGTTAACACATTGGAAAGCAGCATGGTCCAGAAAGCAGAACTCCAGATTAATAGAAAGAATAACCCACTGCTCTTAGCACTGTCCCTGATAGGTGGCAGTGACTCAGTCAATTCAGTGTTCTGGTCCCACATTTCCCTTCATCATTTGGGGACAACAGTGCTTGTAAAATATTACACATGTACAATTTTCTTACTTATGCTTAATATTCTGGCCTCATATAAATACTTGAATTGATCCAAAATGCAGCATCTCCTTCCCTCAAAATCAATATTTCTATTAAAAATAACAGGCTTCTATTAAAATGGCCTGGGAGGGAATGCATGTTATATCCAGCATCCAGAAATATCTCTTTGAAGTATTTTAGGGAAGCCCCATAAACATAAAACACCAAAGCAATTCAGAAGATTATTCCTTGCTCTTTTTCTAGGGGCCAAAATCTCCCCTAAATAATTGTATTTTTCTCAGTAATAGTCACTACTTATCCACTAAACTGGAAAGTACCTTGCACAAATAGAAGTCTTACTGCTTATTAGACAATCTTCGTATCACCTTTTATTTTAGAGATTTACAACTTACTTACACCTATAAAACAGGAGAACTAAGGCAAATGCCATGATCATTGTGCAAGACACTGATCTCCAAAACTGTACTCATCACAGGCTGGCTGCCTCTGCCTATGGTCACATCAAATTTGTAATGAAGTCTTTAAGAGCATGGCATAAAACATTTCAAATATCAGATTAGGAAAAATTACGATGACTCTAGTTGTAAAAGTTATCACTCAGAAACATGCAACACCTAAAACCTAATTTTATCATGGTAGGTAGATGTCCCAAATATTTTGTTTGCTTTTTTCCTGATCTGGATATGAGCACTTTTTGCTGCTATGACAAAAAGAAATCTTTCCTACAGAAAAATAATATTGATGCCTGGAATATTAGTTGATATACTTTACATGGCAGTCAATCTCCTCTGTGTTATACTGCTTGTGGTTCTTAGAATAATGGCTAAAAGCTCCAGGTGATTGCTCATTTCTTTTTTTTTTTTTTTAATCACCATCCTTAAAAAAGATGAAGAATTCTTACTGAGAGAAAATAGTAGTTGAGAATATAAAATTCAAATAAATAGCACCAACATTTTCAATTGAACGCTTGACATAAAGATCTAAATACAGGGTAAGTACCTAATCTGGTGAATAAACATGGGTTTAGATGTAGGAGTTTAACCTTAGGCATTCAGAAGGAAATATTCTAGCCATTCCCTTCAAATGCTGAGTATTTAATATTAGCACATATTAAAACTTACAGACATGCTAATTTTAACACCTACATGTTGACAACTTCAATTTTTTTCTAGTAACAGTTGGGATTTTGTTTACATTAAGGTACAAAATTTAAAGTCAACTAGCTTATTTCACTTTTATTTCTTTAGCTCCTTTTACAGTAGTCAATCCACTAAAGGAAATGTCTATAAAGTATCACATAGTTTTAAAAGAACAGCCTCATCATGATATCCTGCTCTCTCATTTCAATAGCCTAAGGCAGTTTAATTATGGCAGACTTCATCTTAATTCCTATCCCTTTCTCTTCTTCCCCCTTTTCCACATCTATCACAACCCATTTGAACTAGAATCGAAGGTTACAAAATGTTTACAAGACTGTACAAGCTGAATACACCTTTCCCAATCTGAAATGGTCTCAAAACCATTGTAATGTTTGTACAGGTGGGATTGGAACTTGCCATCCAGGGCTTTGGAAATCAAACGCTGAATTCTTAAACTTCCTAGGTGCTTTATGTTATCAATAACCACAAGAAACCATGTCACTTCATACAGATCAAACATAGTTAAAGGCATTTTTTTAGCAACAACTGCTTAGAGCAGCAAAAAAAGAGAGAGAGGAAACGTAGGCAGAATCCCTGAGAGCTGTATTGCTGAACTCGGCAGAAGGCTCCTTCAAATAAATATTTCAAACCTTTATATGAATATTTAATCATGACAACTACACATAAACACACAGCCAAAGTGCTCAAATCCACTCAAGAAAGACTATTAAGTCATCAACCTGCTCCTGACAGGATCCACTGAATATGGCAACAGTGAGAAGTCAGGAGACAGTTGGAATCATTTCAAGACTGCTAATTTAACTTGTCTTAAAACCAACCAATGCTCAACGTGTCATCATCAATGTCATCTCATTGCAGTCTGAAAAGCCTTTGACCTAAAGCAAAAAGGTCCCCAAGTGCCACCCTTCTTGTCTACTGGTTGAAAATCTAATTGGTTCTGCTGACAGGCTTGGGAATTGGTAGGAAGGCTGTTCAGTTAATCTCCAAGGGCCAGCAAAGAGCTCAGTATCCATCTCTGAGCTTTGCTCCCTGGCTGTCGTAAAATGACTCTGATGGTAGTGCAAGCTCTTATGCTTCAGCTGTCTTCTGACTTCCGTTAAGTCAAATCCAATAAAGTTTGTCACTCAATAATCTGAGAGCTACCCAACAAAACCTCTTTGATCAATAACAGCTTGCCTGCTTGCACTGAGGAAGGTGACCTATTAAAGATTAAAAACACACCTGCTGCTTGCAGCACAGAACATCTTTTTTTACTTTTACATAAAAATTCATCCATTAAAATGAGTTTAACTGCTACAACTATATATAAATATTACATGCCAGAAACCTAAAATAAGATTTAAAAAATATTTTAGCTATAGTACAGTGCTTTTATTAAATTTGAGTCACTGCTTTTCTTAGAATCAGAAAGACCTCATCCAAAAGGCCTTTCACCACCCACTTGTAACTTTTACTTTAGACGCCTCTGTACATTCGACTTTGTTTTAAATTTCTGCCTGCTAATAGCAAACAGCTCTGTTTTAGTGACAAGTCCAGTAATCTAATTTGTTTCTGCCCATTTGCTTATACCAGAACACAAATATTCATGTTGCCAGGAAATGCAATTTAAAATTTTAATTATAGACATTTTCCCCTCTGTTTGGGAAATTTTCTTGAACTGTAGATACACTTTATCAGAGGCTATGATCAACAAGTGCTTTACAAAGCCCTGAGAAAGAAAAACTAGGCTGGTTTTTGTTGCTGTTAAATTTCTTCTAAATGACCAAGTATTAGTTGAGCTACCTTACCTGATATTTTACAGAAAACAGGAGAAGGATATAGGTAAACAAAGCATGTAATTACAGGTGTAGTACTCATTAATAAATTCCTGAAGGAGCAAATTGCATACAAGTAAAATTCGACTGACTGAACCATCAGTGCCTGTTTGGAATGGGGTATCAATCTCCCAGAAAATCACAGAGACCCTCAGAGCAGTAAATTCAAGATACATGAGGTAAGCAGTGTATCTGTTGATTGTCATGCTTTGTTTAACCTGGTGTCCTTCAGGCATACATTTAAAGAAGTAAATAGCATCTAGAGAGTGACGTGACATTTCAAAGCAGATAGGAGATACAGATCTGTATCTACAATCAAAATTAAATAAAGACAACAGTTCTGGAAAATATAAATATT
The DNA here is from genome assembly GCF_009650955.1 of Corvus moneduloides. NCBI lineage: Eukaryota > Metazoa > Chordata > Aves > Passeriformes > Corvidae > Corvus > Corvus moneduloides. Next base: position 95,152,431 of record NC_045478.1, read on the forward strand.
TGTTAGGGTTTACACTGTCATTAGTTACTACTTCCCAATAAAGTAAAATACTAGTCGATGGATGCTGAGGCTAGATGAACATGAAACAAGAATTACACGTTAGGTAAACCTATTTCAGTATCTGCAAAGCGGTCCGAAATGACGAACTGAGACAATCAGACACCAAACAATTGCCATAAATAAATCACCTCCTGTGAACATCAGGAATGCTCAGTAAGGACTACCTGTGCAAAGTGCTTCTGCAGCTTAGCAAGACTTCTCTCCTTGCTGCTCCAGAAGGGGCCCAACAGGTTGGTACACTGTACACTGCTTTGTTGCCAGTCAAGACTCCTTTTGGCTACAATAAGGCTACAGGCTCTGAGCTGTCAGAAACACTTGCCTGTCCAGAAACATTAAATGCACTCCAATAAGGACAAAGCCTGGGGTGTGGGTAGAGGCACCCATTCAATAGCGCCTCCAAAACACATCAGCTAGACAGAATAAACTTTGAGTAGTAGATTCCCAGCAAATCCAACCTAAAACACCAAAACCCCAAAACCTAAGGCATAGATAAAGGCAAGTGACAATCAAAAAATGTCTTGATCATTACAGTCATGAACTCTCTTGTAGAAAACGAATTTGCTAGAGTCACATCTTGGTGTTACAAGTTTTACAGGAGACAAATGTTTTTATTATACATTATAAAACATATGCGTTGTCTACAGAATATCCTAAAAAATACATATATTAGACTCTAACAAGAACTGCACAAAAGTTCAGCTCAATAAACCCTGCCATTTACTCATCAATTCAGTGGGTGCAGTCAACTGCACTTTTTCTGCCAGGCTTTCAGTAGGAGACATCAGAGAATATCTTCACCTTTTCCCACTATCCAAACCTGCCAGCAGCCTACACTAAAATCATTCTTCTTCTGCATGACCCTCTAAGTATCTGTGAGGAAAGGAGTAAGAGACATCAGAAGACTGATATACGAAAGAAACAAAAGATCTGTATAACTATTCCCGTTGCACTGAACCTTTTCATTTCACACCTTTCTAGCAGCCAGAAGTGGCCAGCTTGGCTTCTGCCTTTGAGAAACTGTTGGTATTTATCAGGTAAACATATACCATTTTCATGCTGTTAATTAATCAGTGTTTTCTTTTCCACGTTGGAAAGCCAGAATTGTGTTAGGCTTCTAACATACCACAACACTGTGGAACTTATTTATGCCCTGGGGACTCATCAAGGGTCTGTGCCCACGGGATCTCTTTCTGAAGTAGTTCAGTGGTGTGTAGTTATTGATGAAGAAAACTATAATGTCAAAATGGAAACTTAAGGTAGCTAGATGTCTTTTTTGAACACTGGATGATATCAGTGTCTGCATGATTTGATAGTTGGAAGATTACATTACTTCATCTTCTCCTTCATAATAAATAACTGCTGTTCATAAATACCTATTTGTGGCCTGATTTGTGAAGTTGTGTGGCACTTGTACTTAAGTAAGAGGAAGCTAGACAAAGACCGAATAAAGTGTTGTGGAATGCTAAGTAGCTTAAAAAAACACACCTTACACATGTCAACTTGGGCATTCAAAATATAGGCTGGCACTTTTCTCTGTGGCTCATTCCTCTTTTAATAATGTCATCTCACCTCACAGGGGCTTTGTGAAAATTAATTAATTGCGGTTTGTGAGGCATTCAGATGCTAATGATAGCTACAATGGAAAGAAAGCCTATGGAGAAATTAATAGTTTTGAATTCAATGTAATGATTGAATGTGAACACCACATGTGGGTCACATATTGGCCAATAAGAATAACAGGAAACATGAATAGCTGCTCATTCACTGATCTCTGTTACTATGTACACTGAATGAGAAAGGAATCCTGTGGTAAAAAACATAATACGTATGTAGATAAATAAAAATAGTACTTCAGTACATAAACCTGAAATGCTGAGATGACAGGTAACAAGCAAACAGAATTGCCTAATTTCTCAGCTTTTAAACACTAAATTTTGTAAATGCTTAAATTCTCAATAGAAGAGCAGATTTTAAAAAAAGAAAAAAACCCCAAAACCAATTTTTTTGTTTCACAATCAGACAGCTGTCTCTGCAACATCAAAACCTATACCTATAATAAGTGCTGGGCTAGTCAGTGGAATACAGACATTTGCTGAGAGCACAGGAATGCCATGTACAGGTGACAAACTGAGGAACAAGGCCCTAAACTTCGTCATACAAAGCCCAATCCTGTAGAGTGACCTAAGGTGTCCACAGCTGTCTGACGCTATCTCAGTGTAGGTCACAATCAAAGACAGACACAGAGCTCCCCCACCTCATTGGGAAGATGGTTCTACAGAGCAGCACATTTAGCTCCATTTAAATAAAGCTTCCATGTAGCTTATGTGAGCAAATATTAGAAATATTTTGTGGATTACTAGGTGTTTTGTATGCCAAACAAACCATAGTCTACAAGGCCAACTCGTGAAATCTGTTATGTCAATGTACAGGTGGAGTATCTGCTTGGTAGGTAATTCTTTACACCTTTTTAGCAGCAATCAGAAGCAGAACTTGGCCTTACTTGGTTCACTGAGAAACAGAATTAAAAATTAACACCATATTTTCAAAATGGATATGTTCGGTTGCATTTGAGATGCAGGCTGAAGCAAACACTTCAGAGTCTGGGCTCTTTTGACATGACTTAATATGGTCATTGTCCTGTTGTTACTTCTGTTATGGTGGCAGCAAAGTTATAAAAAACAAACCAAGTGATTCCTCATGTCCTGTTCTAAGAAGATGCCCAGTCAAAAAACTGTTCTAATTTTTTAACACTCTTCATATGCCCAGCTTGGTATGGCAGGGCAGGATTCTTATTTGCACAAGCTCCCTTATTCCCCCTCTACAGATGCCTTCCTATTGAGAAGACTTCAGTCTAGAAATGAATTTTCATTTTCTTGTATGTAATATGGACACAATAAAATTCACACAGTGCTGAGATCTTCATGATCTACTTTGATTTCAGTAGCATAAATAATTTCCTCTGAGCCATGTGTTCTTAATGCAGTATAATTTGAAAGGTTCTTCTCATATTGATTTTAATATTGCGTATTTTTTCTTCTAGCTTCCTTTGTCTTTGATCAAGGTTAACTATCCTAGTCATATTTTCAAGGTTTCCTTTTCTGACGTTTGTATTTGTAAACATTTAATTAAAATAATTAGAAGAGGTTAAGATATGCAAAAAGACTCAGTGTGTATTTGAGAGATGAGAGAAAAAATGAATTACATAGATAACGTTTATCATAAGTTTCTATTCATTATTTCTAATAATATAAGAACAAAAGGATATGCAATGAAATTGAGAGATAATGATTTTTAAATCTGATATCAAAGGAACATGTTTCTAGGAAGAAAAAACCCCTACACCAAACAAACCATGAAATTGTTGTATGAAATACAGGTTCTACAGACAGCATGAAGTCTTCCAAGTTGTTCCAGACCCCTGCTTAAACAATATATAATGTATAAAATATACAAAAGAACATCTGGACTCAGTCAGACCAGAGACTCATCTAGACTATCTCGTCTGTGAAAGCAACAAGTACACACTGATTCACTCATACATCAAGTCAAAATTGCAATAAACTGGGTCTTCCTGATCCACAGCTTGTATCCACATCTTTAAATGGTCATTCCTGATGGACTTTTCTTCTATGGAATTGCCCAGTACATTTTGAATCAATACACAATTCCAGGTTTAAAATATATCTTATGTCAATAAATTCTGTGTTGCCTCCTGGCTTTATTAGGGATATCTCCCTATTCTTGATTTACAAAAACCAAATATGCTTTTTCTTCTCCTCATTCATGATTTACATTACTACACCACACCCTACCATTCAGTTATTTTTGGAGTCCTTACTCTAACTGCTCCATGACATGTGGAAACTCTTCTGTTATCCCAGTCATCCAGATTTTTCTTCTCTGGGCCTTTCCTCATTTTTATGTCCCTTTTGAGGTAAGAGAATGGGACAGAGACTGTATGAAGTACTTAAGAGACAGGTTTATATGCAGAACAGTAATCTGATTTCTAGCATTGCTTGCTGTTTCCAAAATCACCAAGCACCTGCCAATGTTTTCTTCCTATTAGTTTCACCTGTTCCAGAGCCCAACAATACATATACACTCTGGGCTGTATTTTCCATGAATGTTCCTTTGTATTTATGGATATTTAATGTAATCCATCATTTTATCAACTAGTCATTTAGCACCATGAATTCCCACTCATGACAGTGTAGCTGAGAGTACTCATCTCTGGCGGATTCTGATACCAATTCCCCTCACTATGAAAACAAATCACTTTATTCTAATCCTTTGCTTCCTACCATCAGGCACAAATTCAAAACACCTTCTTTTAACATCATGACAACTGGCTAATGGGCCTGTAATTCTTAAGTGTAAAATACTGATCAGCCTCCAACTCCACAAGTCACTTCTTTTAAGAGTTCAGTAATGGAGCACATCTGGTCTTGAATAAGGAAGGTCTTTGAAATTCACTTTGGCAAAGATTTGGACCTGAAATTTATCATTACATTGGTTATTCCATTGGGGTTTTTGTCCTCATATTCAGTACCATTGTACTGCCAAAAAATGCATAAAATTCTTCCTCTTTTCTCTTGATGTGTGCTACAAATTGGTTTTGCAATTTCATCCTAGAAAAATTCCACAACTCTCTCCCTTAGTCTCCAGTCACAACTGACTTCATTAAATAGCTCTGTTCACCCAAGTTTGCATTTTTAAAACAATTACTTAAGAACCAAAATACTCTCATCTCCCCATTTAATCAGAACGGAATGAATGAGATTATTTGCTATAATCAGCTCTTCTATGATAGACTTACAGTAAATAAGTCTCAAACGGCATCAGATCTTGCTGACCCAGCGACAGCACGATGAAGTCTGTTAGCTATCACATTCAGACACAGAGAGAAAAAATGATACAGATTCTGACAAAAGGGAAGGCAAGATCTACAATAACAACAAAACTCCTAGCAGCACTGAGCTCTCCAATCATATCCAGACTCACAAATGGCATGGGAAGTCATTACATGGCAGATTTACAGTGCCACATGAATGGAACTTCCTTCATCATTTTCCCCAAAATTTATTTGGCTATATCAGATTTTTGCAAGTATACACACTCTCTCTACTTCTGTAAAATGTAGAATTTTCAGGAGGAGGATTTGCATGATCACACATGAAAAAAAAGCAAGAATACATTAGTTCATTTTCATCACTGCAAATCACCTTTTAGATTAGTCCTTTAACTAAATTGTCCATCTTATTACTGCTATAACATTCTCCTGTCTGTTTTTCTAAGATACTTTATGCATTGCTGAACACCATTTAGAACTTGTGTGCTTGTTCAGTTTAAAATCAGACATAAGAACTGTACAACCCTCCACCAGTCACTTCCCACATTTCACTCTCTGAAGCTCTTCCATATTTGTAACCTCAGCTCTTAAAGGAGATTATTCCAGACAATTAAGTTCTGTACATTGAAAAAAAAAAAATCCTCATTTTGCCAAAAATTGAATTTTACAGACTCACAGAATATTGCAAGTTCTTCTTATGCCTATGACCTCTCCTTACTTCTCTGTGCACTGAAATAAATTCACTGAAAATCAAACAAGCCCAGCACCTTGTTTTCCCAGCTTCATTTCAGCAGCTTTTATCTATTCTATCAATAGATGCATTATCTAGGATTCTCTCCTTTCCTACAACAGCCTTATGTAAAACAGTCTGTAGGACCAAACAAGTCTATCAATTTAGCCTAACATGGAGCCTTGGAGTCTTTGACCAGGTCCTGTCAGCCACTGCCAGAGCCCTGACCCTTTCTGGTGTGCAGGTCATTGCCACAATATACAATAAAGAGCTTTCACAGTGGTGCTCTCTGGAATTATAGGAAGGATTAAAGCAGTTATGGGCAATAGGGAAAATGATCCTTCAGCTTTCAGTCAGTGTGATGTACTAATAGGTGAAAAGGTGAGTCAAGCTGAAATTTTTCAACTTGACAGTGACACTCTTAGAAAACCTTTAAGTTGGAACTCATAAAAATAATCAACTCATAATAATAGTAAAAGTCTTGGTTATACAGTATCATAAAGAAATGCATCAGCTACATTTAAAAGGCTTCAGAATAGTGCCACTGGTTACACTATATTTACAGGTCAGATGGACTGCTGCCATTGTCAATTTTTTGCTGCCATGCCAATAAAAACCTCAGTAAAACAGGTCTCCTGGTGCAAAGCAGGAAAAACAGTTACAAAACTATTTCTGTTACACAAGATTATGGGTCCTTCTTATGTAAGAAAATGAAAGAGAGCAAGAAATATTCAAGGCTTTGCAGCTTACATTTCAGCTATAATTTTGAAATGCTTTATGAAGCTTTTTTATCTCACAAATGCCAATTACCTTCCCAAATACTAAAGCATTTTCTCAAAATCAGGTAAAACTGTAACCTGTCTCACAGTAGAAACAAATGCAGCGACTGTTAAAGTGCATCAAAACCAACCATGGTCCACCTAGCAAAAGCATCCAAGGGATCCCAGGGAAAGTGAAGAATGAATGTTCACAGAAAAAAACAAACCAAAACAAAAACACCCCATAAAAACCCCCAAAGCTCCTCAAATAAAACAAAAAATCAAAAGCAAAACCAAACAAAAAAACCCCCCCCACCAACCAACAAGACCACAAACCCAAACCAATTAAAAAACCCCCATGAACAAGAAAAGTATGTCACCTCAATACAGTCAGATATCTTAGACAATTTATATCCCAGCATATTATTGCCCTCCTGCTTATTCTTCTCTCTTTGAATGCTTATGCTCATAAAGCAAGCCTATGTATAAATAGCAATGCTTTTTACACACGTGTTTGGGTATCTGTTTGGGTCTTCTTGTAACTACAGAGCTCTTACATACTACATTCTTACAGCATTAATAGATTGAAACAGAAGGAAACTCTTGAGATGCACATGGCTTGTGTTTCACCTTTACATGTTACCAGGAGAAATGAAATTGATTTGAAAGAAAACACTGGGGGGGAAATAATAGCAAAGTAGCTACCACAATATACCTAATGATTAATTATTTTGCAAACTTTCATCATATCAACTTCCAGTTCTCTCTCACCTAGTGGTCCCTCTGGGTCAGACCAAAGGTCCACGCAGACCAGCACCTTCTTTTCAGTAGTGGTAAAAGAAAATAAATCACAAGACAAGACTGTAAGACAAAACCAGACATTTCCTAAAGCACATTCCCAAGCTCCAAAAACTGTAGTTCAGCAAGCTCCTGAGACAGCTGTGTTGTCTTATCATGATGCCTTTTAAAGATTCTTTTCATATATGAAATGCCCTTTCTTGGGATAAGGTGATTAGAATGCAGTACAGGTGGAATAATTACTAAGTAGGGAAAAAAGGTCCCATACCAACAAAAGACCCACAAAAGCCACCAACAAACCCCCAACAATCGCCTCCCCCCGCCCCATTTCATATGATTTTAATAGTTAATCAAATAATAGTTGTCTAATTCAATCTGTTCAACTGACTATCCAGAGCAGATTTAACTTTCCGTCACATCACAGGGCTACAAAACTCTTGATTTAGTAATGCAATGAGCTGCAATAGCCACAGCTAAAGATATCTTTGTAAGACAATATGTCTGAGTTAAAAATACAGCAGAACTTGGGAATATGTCAAAAGGCATACAATTAATGGTTACAAAAATTCCACAAGTACTCTGAGAGGATTTGAGGGCTTTTTTCTCTGTTTCAGTACTATCAAGAGATTAGTAATGTGACTTACATCTTGTCAAACCTAAAACCTTTAAATAGACTTTTGAAATCAAAATATTTGACTATGTACTCCATCAAAATATGAGAGAACATTCTACTTATTTTACATCCCTTAAAAAGTAATGTAATAGACCAATATGAACAACTCACTTCAGTAATTTTTTAATTGATACATCTCTCTGTTGCCAATAAAATGCAAAACTGAAACTGAAGACTTTTTTGATTCTATTTTCACCACCACCTTTTTTTTTTCTTTTTAATTTTCTTGATAATGTAAAAGTGACATTATAAATAAAATCATTTTAGATAAATTACCCAGTAAGAACTAGTAGAAATTAGCAGAAAAAGAGCTAGTAAAAGAAATTCTGAACTTTACTACTATTAGTCTAGATGAAATGTTTACAGTATAAGAAAGGTAAGAAAACTCTGAACAATATAAATCAGCATGTGATCTCATTGATTATTTTTTATTATTTTTATCCCAGATATGCTGGATTTACATAAAGAATAATGAGCTTCATTCTAAACCTTATCCAGAGCAAATGTGAGCCACTGTGAAAGTAGCATCCTGTTCAGCCCTGCCCTTGCATTAAGTGAAACAACCAGACAGCCACAGGATGAAACCATTGAGCTTGTTAATGTAATATAAAATTAAATTTCAAAGGTGGGGGAAAAAAAGTGAGATGAACTGATTCATTCAACAGTTACAGTACTTTTTCACTAAGGCCAGAAATGGCAAAAACTGTTGCTTTGAGGGAGAATCTGCAAAAGTCAAATGATGAAATTCAGAACTGAAGAGGACTTAATAATTTTTTACATCATCATTGATTTTTTGTTAAATATATTGATGTTATAGAAATGAGACAATAAAATTGAGAAAAGGAGGTTAGAGTTGCAACTTTTAATACTCAAAAGGAGATACCTGAACTCTAGAACTGATTTCATTCTAGCATACAGCTTTAGCGAATATTGAGTCTCCTAATACTTTCCTAGTAATGAAGAGGTGGTCATCTTCGCTCTTAATCTCTTTGCTAAGAGAATTTTCCTATGAGATCATTCAGTACAACAACCAACCTGTGAAAGTATTTTGTTGCAGTTGCTTAAGAAATTTGACATTTATTCCCACACAGAGAAGAAAAATAATACAGTAAAGCAGGCTGATGTTCTGACTTGCTTGATGTCACTCTTGTGATAGTGAAAGAGCAGCTTTTTCACATTTTTATGGTCTGCCTCAAGCAAACATTTTAGTTATATCTTTTGATACTATATACTTAATTTTTTTTCAGAGTGGAAATATCTAATCAGCCTTTCCAAAATGCAAGACATGAAAAATTCCTTTGCATTAAGAATCACCTTGCTAAGATATTTTTTTTTTCCCATGTGGAATTGTATCTCAGATACAAGAGCCTCACTCAGAGTCTTAATACAGTTTTACTGCCAGGTTTGCAAATAAGACCTCTCCACACAGATTTGAATCTTTAAATCTCGAAATAGCTGAGATATCAACATATCAAAATCAACGTAATTTAGATGAGTTTATCTGTATGAGATTATAGAGGACCCTAAAATATTTCATAAAAATACTGTAACTTTTTCATGTTCCCAATTCTTGGAAAATATCTTGTGAGAGGATTTCCACCTCCTGACAAAAGTGAGACAAAAACTGTTACATTTTTGCACTGAACACAGCTAACTCATGTTACTTTGGACTCTGACGATTCCTGTGAAAAATAAAAATGTTTTGCCATGTTCCAAAGCTGTCTTCACAAAACCAAACAGACCAGATCTCAATTTGAAGACCAAACAAGTAAGAATCAAAACATCAGGGGTTTGGCTACCTGCCTTTCAGGGTAGCGATTAGTGGCTAAGTCCAGCAGACAGTCTTGGAAAGGACTGGACACTACTGAACACATGGTGCCACCACCACTGACTTTACCCATGGAATGCCTGGAAATCTCCCTTTCTGGAACACTTTGTTCAGGCAAATTTTACTGTCTATAAAAGAACTGCAAGCAGTATATAAACAACTAAAAGCACAAATCAATTATTTACTGGCTGATACATATAACAGATAATCAGGCATTACAAGCTACCATTATATGAATTCATTTGTCACCACCCTTTCTCAGAGACCTGTTGAAACTTCACTAGCCATGCAAACACCAAGTCTGGCAGGAAACTTTAAGTACTCCTGGAATACTCGATGCTCGCAAGTCATTATCTCTTCCTCTTGAATCCTTGAACTGTTTCAGTCATTTATCCATCTCACATTTTACCTCTAGTATCTCAGGATTTTACAGGATCTCAATGCTCCTTCTCACAACCTGGTTTTCATGAAAGTCTGAGCCAATGTGATAGAGCTCTACTGTATTAAAACATGCTTTCAATAACAGAAGGATGAACCTCTGGCAGAAGAGTTACAGGAATATGCTGCAGAAGTTAACAACATTCCAAGAGGATTAATAGATTCATTAAACTGCTATCCTCCCCTCCAGTTAGTCCACTAAGTTACCAGCTAAGAATTGGCTTTCTCTTGTATAATGGTTTATAATAGCTGGATCTTGAAAAAGTAAACTTCGTTTTCCTTAATAAGCCAGCGACTACTATTGTTGCTCTTGCAAATAATGTATGTTTTTATTTCTTGAAAGACCTATATGTTTATTGAAAATGCCACCCAAAATATAAGCTTCTATGTGTGGATGACAACCATATTTACTTTCTTCACTTCATACCATAGTTTATATCTATTTTAACATGGTTTTTGAAATACGTATTTTCTCTTTAGTTGACAAGCCATCCTTCCACAGAGGTGCTTACTGTCCCTTCTACATTTTGCTTTATTTCTCATCTGTTGTGTGATTTACCTTCTCTATTCATGATATACTTGTACTTATACACAACTACAGAGCGAGAAATGTCAGTTTCACATTGAGGTTTTTTCCCTTATATATTCATTTCAAAATTGTTATTTCATCTGGTTTAAATACAATGGTGCTTTGCAAAGGCTCCCTTTCGTGGGCAATTATTCTAGAGGTTTCAGTAATACCATCATTGTGCACTTCCACCAAGCCATTTACATTGTTTCCTTTTTGTTTTTAAAGGTAGATCCAATGTTTCTGGCAATTAAATTAAGGTCATAAAATGTATATTCAAAGCTATACAGAACCATCTATAGATTTTTCAGCATAACAATAATTAGCTCATGTTTTTACAGCACTTTGAAGTTGCAAATTGCTGTGTAAGTGCTCAGTATTCTTACCATGGCTTCAGCAGGACTCGGGGCAAATAATACAAAACTGCTGGTCATCCAAATACAATTACTTGCTGTGAGCAGGTGGTTTAAATACAATGCACAGGTAATGACTGACCTTTACAAGACAATGGCACAGTCACCACCAGAGAGCACAGTACATTAGCCAAACACAGGTAGCTTTACTGAGGCATGTAAAAGCATTCATGGTTTCTACATCACCTCTTGTCATTTGAGTCAGGAGGACTTTCCCTCTGCTAATAACCGTACTGCAAATATCCTTCCTAATTGCCCTGTACACTAATAACCTTTACTGCTATAAAAGTTCCCATATGAACTTTATATAGGAGATTTACTTTTACTGAACTGATACACATTTTACTCACTAGTATCTCTCACACACATTTACTTGCCTTATTACTTAGTTTCTTCATAGTGATGCTAGAGATAAAAAAAACAAATGAGAGAGAAGTTTGCAAAATTACTCAACACAGAAGTGACAGGAGTGGTCTAATGGCCTGAGTTCTAAAAGTATATATTTAGATGTAGCGATTAGTTTGGTCCTCCTCCAGATGGCAAAAGTTGTGTTTGAACTTTATCAGTATCTTATAGCTTGGCAAGTAGACCAATGAATGACCAATGCAAAACACTTACACATCCTATATTTATAAATGGATGTCATATATGACCTGAAATGAGTGGCAACTCCACAATATCTTTGCTTATATTTAAAAAGGAAAATAACCTGAAGGGAAAGTCAGGGAACACTGCTGCACAAGAGTTTCGGTTACACTACACACTGACACCTGCATTCAGCCATATCTACAGTAAAGAAGGATGCCATTTATCTTTTATAATAATATGGAGTTCTCTGTCAGAGTACGGTCACTGAAATGAGTAATAATCCCACCACTGTCTAAGGTACAACCAGCAGGGTCCAGGTCAACAGGCAAGCAGACAATAATTTGCCCAACAATACTGAATTTCATCTGCCTGCAGCCTCTATCTACTGATTATACAATCAATACACCTCAGATGAGAAGAGCTAACAACTGACCAGGGCAGATCAATGCTAGCAAATAAGCGCTTCATGACAAAAAGTTTGATAATTACCATTCTGAAGCCGTGTAAATGTTGTTTCTATTGTAACGACATTCATGATGATACTGCTATGATTGCACTGTTATTATAGGTTTAATGTTAGGCAATCAAGCTGCAGTGGTCTAGGTATCAACAAACAGCATCAAAAGAAAACATCAAATTGTCCCTATTCTTCTGACATTGTAGCTGCAACATTTTTCTATGTTAGTGGCCGCAAATGAACAATAATAAGTGACAATTCAGTGAAAAATACTATTTTCACAGCTTACAAAAGTCACACAATATAGATTGATACGAGTATGATTATTTCTAGACCCAGAAGTGAAGGCACACCCATTTAATCAGAGGATTAAAATGAATTCAGTACTGTGCTCTTTGTTTCCCATGCATCAGTTCAGAGCTTTTAATCTGCACTTCAACTAGTCATAACCCAAAAGTACATACAGCTTTGTTCAATTTATTTATTATCACTTTTCATACTGCACATTTCATTTTCCTTTCATTCCTGAAGTGCTGGCTCATTCACTATACATTAACTTTTAGAGAAGCAGTCCTGACTGACTGTCAATGGCTATATTGACTCCAGTTAGCCTCTCGCACTTTCAGCACAGAAGAACACTACTGGGACACACTATTGAAATGTGAAGAAAATAGAGACTTCATAAAGCATGATCATGTGGTGCTGTGGCAGCCTCAACTCTGAAGCTACATAAGATAAATAGTGTGTTTAATATTTCATGTTTTGGACTGCAGCAGGACATCTCCACAGCAAAACACATTCTCCCAATGGTCACTTTAAAGGTAGAAGCACACTCGGCTGCATAGCACTTCAAAAACATTTCAGTCATGGCAAATCATAACTGTGGTATCTGCAAAGATATCTCTTATGTTGGCATTCCATGAATTAAAGTTTTAATCAGGTCTGTCACAGACAAAATGCAGATGCCTCCAAAAGTCTGCACATTACCTGTCTAAAACTTTTAAATCAGTGATTGGCCAGATTTGCCATGGCCTAAGGGAAATCACCTGTCTATCCAAGGAGATAGAGATACCAAACAGTAAGGATAAATCCAGACCTCTCACAGTCAGCAATACATGTGTAATCTGAACTAGCTTGAACTAGGATTTCCCTTTCAGCAGTTTTTCCTCAAAACAACTTCTACCTCACAAGAGATTCAAAGAATTTGATGTATATTAAAATCCTTTCCCTCTCAGATGGGCTCATTTTTATTCAGGGACAATTTTGCTGACTGACAGGTAAGCATTTGGTACTGAAATTGGACCTGTACAAGAGCTTTGCATTTCATTTGCTCCATTACACCAGTGCATGGATTACTGGGCTTTTACTTTGGCATCTTTCCATTATTTTCAGATATCTGACATGAACAAAATGACTCATCTGACAATCTGTGTAACAAATTTGTTCCAAAAAGAATAGAACATTATTATACTATTTTGTACATGTGGGTACCACAACCTTCCACAGTAATCTGGCCAGAAATTTTAAGTGTATAAATAGTAGCTGATCTTGTAAAAAAAAAAAAAAAAAAAAAAAAAAGATAGGAGTGACAGCACAGAAATATCACACTGAAGAAATGAGAATTAGTTTTAACACTACAGCTTTCAGTGTCATTTCAATTTCTGAATCACTTCAGGCATAATATCAAATTTAATTTTCTTTGTGTTGGGAAAAAATGCATTAAAATTGACATAAGACTCCTAGACTGTCTCATATAACATAGCTGTTGACAAACAAGTATTGTCAAATTCTGGCATCAAAGAGTTAATAGTCATCATACTTGACTCTTTTTGCTAGCTGATTAATGTTCCTACCCCAATCACAGATCTGCTTTTTAGCTATCACTCTCTCAATTTGATTTGAATAAGGAAAAAAGAAATTTGTTTGGCCTACTAGTTATGTAAACAGGGATGAGTACACTTCTCTGTATCTTTTGATCTTCCATCATAGAATGGAATTCCAAATACCATAGTTAGCTGACTTTCTCAAGAAGCTTTTTAATCATTTTATGGTAGCTCTTGCCATCATAGCACCTTCCTTGCATCTGGAAATGCAGGTAGAAAAGTCTTTCCGGAGCACTGTAATTTTAGCCAATGCCTGTACAGCATCACTATGGCAGAAATGAAAACTCAGCTTTTACTGAGATGTGCAGCAGTCCTCCTTCCTGAGTTTAGGATACAAGGTCTGCCTCTAATCATGCCAATTAACATCACAACAATTCCTCCAGTAAAACCACTGGGTGGACTATCATAGAAATCCATTCAGGGATGAGACATCAAGGGAGCAAAGGGAGAAAGCTGACAAGAAAGGGATCTTTTACATTTTTTTACATTTTTTTCCTTTAAAAAGACAATTTTTGGAATGAATGATATGTACCATTTTATAATTATTCTTCCAATTTAGGTGAAAACTATTTTTTAGAGATACATTGGATTGTTTCATTTTATCTCTTTACAACACCAGTCCATGGTGTTTGAAATAAATTCCATGATGTGTGCAGAATATTCTGGTGCAGTTTCCCAGAATTTCCATTGCTTACTTGTGAAACCATTAAAAATTCTCAAATTCTGTAAACTTCCATTGCTGACATACTAAATTTAAGATTAAGCCTTAATTTTTATGCAGAAATGTCTTTATTCAGACTTTCTGAAAATTAAAATTACAACAATTCTGAAGTATCATGAACCCCTCAAACCATGCTGTTTCAAAACCCCTTAATTTTAAAAACTTTATTTAAAAAAACAAGATTTATATAGTCGGACTGATTGGTGACCTAGGATATAGCAGTAGGAAACAGTGGAAGCAGCAAGGGAGGAGTGAGTGCCTAATCCTTGGAGCAAATACAAGTTTGCATAGTTCATACAGTTGCAACTGTAGGCCTGCAAAGCAATCAGTTTTAGAGGTTATACTGACTTACAGCACACAAATGCTTGAAGCTGTACTAGATGATCGCTAGTCAGAAGTCTCATTTATGTAGGAAGTGCTTAAACATCAGCTGGTTGGTTAGGCCACCAGAAATGAACCAAAGGGAATTCTTTCAGACAGCTAAGGAGTCTATAAAACAGCCAAAGTGAGTTCTCAGCCATGGATGTTTCTCCCTAAATGCTGACCTAGATTTCCAAGGGCTGAGGCTTTCTCATGGTCCGTGGGGAATGACTGACTGATTTGGTAATGCCTTTTCCACAGAAGTCAGGTCAAGGTGTAGATTATGATATAAAAATGCATTTAAAAATCATAGCAAAGTCCAGCAGATCTGTGCACATTTGTTCACTAGGAACAAGATACCAAGTGATCTTAAAGCAGTGCAAGGGAGAGTGAGACAAAAATCAGGAAAGCATGTCTAGTGATGAAGGCTGTGAAGGACTGGAATAGTAATGGAATATGTTAGCTGGAGAATCTCCATCAATACTGAACTTTCACAACAGGCCAGAAAGATAGCTTCCAGGAATAGTTTGCACAGATTTAAATCTCCTTTGGTTCATCTCAACAGGATGTCTTCAGATCCCTTTCAGCGCTGTTTTCTATCCTTTTGGAATTTAGTCTGGGAGTTTTTCCTATCAAAAGGAAAAGCAGAATATATCTTTTTAAAAAAATCATTCATATCTATGAGTCCATGATCTGTGATTTTTTGGTCAGCACTCACAATGTGAACCAAGTCAGTAAAATTCTCCATTGCTAAAACAAACAATACAGGCCTGCAGAAAAAACTTAGACAGCCACAAGGCAATAGTCTCAACAACTATATAAAATGAGTGAGTAGACAAACTCAAAAACAGTTCTGCATGTAAAGTTCAAAATAAAATAGTTTCAGCAGGCCTAGTTAATGTATTAATGGCCACTGGATTTCTTGCTAAATGACTATGACGACTAGAACACTTTCAAATGAACTTCTTAATTGTAGTAACAGTGTATACCTGATGCAACAAGCTTTTGACAATGCCACCCTCCATTAACCAGATAAATTAATATTACCATCTAAATCTTCCTTTGTCAGTGGTGAATGAAAAGAGAATTTCAACAAGATTTTGGAAGATTACTAAGTTAAATCACTTATGACAAGATTTTCAGAAGCAGCTCGAGGTTATAAATATCACTATTTCTTCAAGCTCTCTTAAAAATTCCAGTTCTAGTTACTAGGCTTGTGAATACATTCATTCCTGTAAATAATAATAATGTAACAAATACCTGGCATGCTATACTGATCTGGTATCAGGTTTAAACAGCAAGTATCAAAATGGACAGTGGAAAATTGGTGATAATCACAAATCTAGTCCAAATAATTCCAGAAATGAAGTGGAAATTAAAAAAAAAATAGTTTTTCCTTTATTTCTAGGCACAATCACAATTCATTTCCTTGCTTGTGATTTCTCCTTCCATACAACAAACAGTATAAGATACATACAATAAACCAAACCATCCTGGTTTACTGTCATGCATGAATTGGATGTCATCAAATAGTTCAAACAGAAGAAAAGTTGAGATGAAAACTGTAAGAACCAAAGGAAATTCATGACATCCATAAATCAACCAGTAGTGAATTTCCTCCAGCCAATGAGACAGCTATTTTAAGCCAGACTTGTAGAAATATCCTTTTCCATGCCCATGTACAGATGGCAGAAACGATACCTTTTGCATAATTTCCATTTAGTTATGATGACCTTCAGATTTCAAATCCATACTACTTTGTTTACAAAATCAAATCACTCTTAAACCCTAACTTACCTTGGAGGCAGTTTATTCTCAGTTTTTCTGTTTTACCAAAAATGAAGAAAGGGCTGAAATTATGCCCTATATATCCTGCAAGAAATTTTTTGTTTGTTTAAAAAAAATAAAAGAGTAAAGAAGAAACATCTTTCGAAAAACAAAAGAAAGGAAAATCTCTATGGGAGAAGAAATAATGAATTACATGTTAAAACTATGATTTTAATAAGCCTAACTATAAGCATTTCTATCTGAACACAGGGCATATTTTGATCACTTCCTTGCAGATAAAATCACCTTTCTTTGCACTTTCTTCTACTTTCAAAAGCCTTGATAATTAAGACACCTTTAAAAGTAAATCAAGTGGCAGTTTTACATCATTATGCAAATCCACCTTTCTACTCATTCAGATATTATCTCTTAAGACCTTTACATATGTAAAAGAGACTAATGATTTTAATCTTAAAACTGGTCTTCAGGAAAGGACAATATGGTCATTCCAATGCAGCCAAGTAACAAAAGGAAGATGCAACTAAAACTTTAACCTTTTTTTTTCTGTTCTTAAATCTGGAGTCACAAGGGCCCTTGCTAGCTCTAGATTTCCAGAGGCTGATAGTCTAATTGCTTCCCTAATAAAGGAACTCACAGATAATCTGAAGGCATGCAAAACCTTCTCATCCCTTCTCACTTCCCATATCAAACACAACCTGACCACAGCATTATGTTTATTCATTTTGGCTGAATTCATTTGGTTCCTTTTTGTGAACAACTGTGAGGAATGTTGTCATCCAGACACCAGTAGGAATATTGAGGCAAAAGCTATTTACAGTCATATGTTCTTACTGGCACAGGCTCTTTGTTTATTATTGTATTTTGATTTGATCTGTTTTAATGAGCTTTCACAACTAATGATTCATTAGCTTTTTCATGGACTCGTTCATATATAAGAAATAGATTTTTTTAAAAAGATATATTCTGCTTTTCCTTTTGATAGGAAAAACTCCCAGACTAAATTCCAAAAGGATAGAAAACACTATAATACGTCTTTGAATGAGCAAACAAGATTTTTAACTTTCATTAAAATACCTATGTCTCTTTAAAGAATTCAATCTAAA
This sequence comes from Corvus moneduloides, assembly GCF_009650955.1. Classification (NCBI taxonomy): domain Eukaryota; kingdom Metazoa; phylum Chordata; class Aves; order Passeriformes; family Corvidae; genus Corvus; species Corvus moneduloides. The sequence goes on from NC_045478.1 coordinate 95,170,446, forward strand.
TGATCTAACTTTGTGACCTATATCGGGTAAAAGATAACTGCTAGGATAATTTTTTTAGGATGATAAATGAAAAAGGAATTAAATTTTTTCAGTCAGATGCAATGAAATGGAAATAAGACAACATTCCATTTTAACATATTAGTGCTTTGCTACCATACATCTATGTCCACTTTTTTCTCATTAATATTTCCAGTATTACATGACATGGATATAAATCCTTTTAAAATATTTTTGAAAAAAAAAATAATTGAAACGATACTTATAAAAGGCTTATTGTTATCAAAGAAAAGAGAATCTCCATGCTTTCTCATAAATTATCAGCCCAGATTTATTAATCTGTAACTTTCCTATAACAAGCCTTACCATAATTGTAAATTAATTCTCTATTTGGCATACAAATTTTATTTGTTTAAAAGGATTATTCATTAATCAAGTATTTATCAGTCAGGGTCTTCTAAAACTCTGAGAGACTGGTGTAGAGTTCATTTGTTCAGTTTTAACAGGATTATTTTTATATCAGGTATTTATTTAAGTGGGCTTCATTCTGCTGCGGAAGCAAGTATTACTTATAAGGCTGATACTTGCTTCTGAATACTTGATATGGGCATAATCCAGTTTAAAAAAATAACCATGAAGCATCTCCTTGGTCTTGATTTTACAGCACATTCCATCAGAATTAATACTTTATAAAGGATTAATTCTGAACAAAGTAAAATCCCCAGATAAACAGTGACCTATAATAAAAAAACTTTCCATTACACAGGGAAACTCAGTGAGCAAAGACAAAAATTATCAATTACTTGGTAGCCTGGTATAGCTATGAAATAAGATATTTCCTTAATTTATCTTTTTATTTAGATTTAGCTGGTTTTTAAACTTCTTCTGCTTCTTCTCTTTTAATAGTAATTCCCTGCTAGCAACATATGTGAGTTTGCAGAATGAAAGCTGACTGGTATTTTCATATTGCATAGACAACAACTGAAAGTGTAAACTGAACGTCCCTGTTATCTTTACAGTGACACTTGAAAACAGAACAGCCAAACTTCTAACAGAAGTCACGGAAAAAAAACAATGATGGTAATTCTAAATTTTAGATTTATTCTTATGAAACACTCAAGCCAACTAGGTAGGTACCCAAGACCTTTTATGGCTGTTCTGGAGTACTTTTCTGGACTCCCCAGTATTAGAAAGATAAGGCCATACTGGAGAAAGTCCAGCAAAAAGCCGCTAAGACCATTAAGGGACTGGAGCATCTCTCCTACGAGGAAAAGCTGAGAGACGTGGGACTGTTTAGCCTGGAGAAGAAAAGGCTTGAAGGGGTGGAATCTCATCAATCTTCACAAACATCTGAAAGGAGGGTGCAAAGCAGATGGAACTAGGCTCTTTTCAGTGGTGCCCAGTAACAGAACAAGAGGCAGTGCGTACAAATTGAATATCAGGGAACACTTTTTTACTGTGAGAGAGGCCAAACAATGGAAAAGGTTGCAGGGAGGCTGTGGAGGCTTTATCCTTGGACATATTCAAAAGCCATCTGGTCATGGTCCCTTGGCAACTGGCTCTAGGTCACCCAGACAGGTGAATGACTGACTGAGAGGTCTTGTTCATAGAGTGAGAATAAATGGGGTTACATCAGGCTGGTGGTCAGTCACCAGTGGGGATTCCCAGGCCCAATTTTAGGCCCAGATTATGATTTTATATGAACTTTAATGATTTTATAAATGAACTGGACACAGGAATCAAATGTTAATTAAGTTTGTCAACAATACTCAGTTAGGAAGGGCTGTGGACTCCTTTGAGGGTAGAGAGCCTTACAGAGAGATCTGGATAGACTAGAGAGGCTGGGAAGTCATCGACTGTAAGAAATTTAACAAAAGCAAGTGCTGGATTCTCCACCTAGAACAGCATTATCCTGGTTACACATACAGATTGGGGGAGGCTGGAGAGCACCCCAGCAGAAAGAGGAGGTTTGTGTCGATGGTCCATCCTTATGGGTCCCTTCCATTCTGTAATGAGCAGGGAGTTGGATCAGATGACATACATAGGCCCCTTCCAACCTCAATCATGCTGTGACTGTGATTCTACCACAATACCCAATTAATCTAATCCATGCTACTTAAGTATGCAATTGTGTAACAAAGGGAATATTTTAACCAATTCCACACATTTACTTCCACTCAAGAAGGATCCTATCTTCTAACACATTAAAATTATTATGTGGCACTTAGATATCCTGCTTTGTAGGTAAGAGTCACATTTCCTTTCATTTTTAAATGTTTTAGAGATACATATAGATTCATATTAAAAACATATACACAGCCTTCAATATAGAAAAACTCATGGTTTCGTGGAAAATGATGAAGTAAGAAACTCACTGAGTGCTTTTCAGACACACAGAGAAGCATGACAGAGTGAGACCATTTTTCTGTCAAACAGTACTGCCTTCATCCACCTTTCTGTTGGATGCAGGCAACAGCAGCTAATTACAACCACCACATGTTATTTACAGAGACAGTGTAAAGATACCAACTCCTCCATCAAGCTTAGCAGAAAAGAGATTCCTTTATCTGTGCTGGTCCTTGGAAAAGGCTCAGTTCCAGGAAGAGAACAAAGAAAAAAGCAAAATTAAGGCTAGCTATAATGAGAGAATGAAGAAAGCAAGAAAATATACAAAGCAAAATTTGGAACATTGGAACACAGGAACGTTTTTAGTGACATCTATAAAGTCTCTAGAGACGTTTTGTCTAGGCCTCAATGAAAACCAAACAAAACAAAACCCCACAACAAAACCCAAAATAATTTCCTAATCTACCTCTGTGGAGCAACAAGTATTACAGACTCTGGATACTTGAAAACTCTATGAATGCAAATGCAAACCTGTTTCCTTGGACGAAGATCTAGTAATGGAATTTAGCAAACAAGAAGGAAGCAGGGAAAAAACGAATTTAAATAATATACTTTTGCAAACTGAAAGCAGAGATCATAGATTTCATTTGAATGGAACAGAAAAGATGTATGAAAATATGCTCAACTTATATTAAATCTGATTTTATAATTTTTTGGCTCATTTTACATAATTTGAAGTAGTTACTAAAACTAATTAATTCTAGTGATTTTATACACAATATTGTAATATTTCCAAAAACAGTTCTGAGAAAGGTATATTGGATAATACCTTTGGTTAAACTCAGCACGAATAATATAATAGGTCCCTTGGAAACCTACTTTTTAAATGGAATTCATAGTTATAAAATAATTCATTGAACTTCATGCAAAACTACACTAGACCAAGTGCATTTCTGCCCTTTCTGAAACAAAGATCATCTACACCTCTCACACCCAAAAAGGTTAAAAGAAATGTTCTTTGACACAATTCTCTTTAGAAGAAATATGCATTTGTCAGAGCAGCTATTTTCAGTTTGGGATCAATCACATACAAACTGTTTTAATACAGACAGCTGTCACCATTCTCAAAAGTCAGTATTTTCCAGGAAATGCCATATTGCTGTATTCATGTTCGTCTTTACACATACATACACAACAATACTTGTTTGTTAGAAACCTGTAATTTTTCAGATATCATCAAATGGAATTACAACACACACAAAAAAATTGCTTATTAACATAGCCAAATAAATGGAAATGGTTGGATACTTTAACAGCGGAGTGAGAAATGGAGACTTCAAATCAATTGGCTGATTGATTAGAGAGATTTCTAATCAGTAGCTTGCACTGGAATTGGACTGTAGCCACCTGACAAATTTAAGATTAATGCAATCCATAAGTAAGGAATCCAGACAGAATGAACCTTGCTCCTTGAGCTGACACATATGAACTCACTGAAAGAATCAGAGAAGTTTTCCACATGCTGGTCTCTGTAGGTCTGCCCATGAGAAGGGGCATGATAGTAATAAATACTTACCTTTGAAGGCTGATTAATGCATGACATAGCCATTAACATCCATTAATTTCTTCATGGATGCACTACATTCACTAATGCATCTTGATGTCCCATGTTTTCAAAAATGGCTTCCAAATATACAATGTAAAGCTTCCACAATTCCTGATAAAACTGTAGGTATCATGGATGCACAGACATTTCAGCTGTTCAGGTATTCAAATTTCATTATTGTGTAACAAAAATGTGATTAACACATGAAAGTTCAGTACAGCAATCCTGTCACAGAACAAGAAAAATTTTACTGAACAGATGGTATTTTCAGCATTATGCTAGTTCCTTATTTAAATATTGTTTGGCATCTATATCCCATTGAAACTGGCATAGTACATCGTGAGGGAGGCATGCTGCCATCTCAACATATGGGTACAAATGTTGGTTGGTAAGAGAGGGTAAACAAATCCTATGGGCTTACTGAGGGCAGGATTCCTAAAAGAAATGCTACAATTACTCTTCTTTGATCATTCATATTATGGTGACAGCAATGAGACTTTTTTTTTTGCAGAAACTGAATAAACAGCCTTTAATAATGATAATGAAATTTGGAGGTTTGGATTTGCATGAAAATGAAGCTTGAACTTAACTAACTGAAAAACATCACAAAAAGAAGATTAAAGTAGCTAGAGCTGTACAAGTCTTTTTGCTCTCTTTCTCTTAAAAAGTAAGTATTAAAATTAGTCCTATTCTGATTTCAATTCTACTGTGAATTAAAAGCAAGATCAAAAGAAATGTAGATTATTACTGACTCCCAAAATGATAATGAAATTTCAGCAAGTTAAGGAAATCAAGTGAAATGAACCAACTTTAATTCATCATATTTCAAGAGATCCCTATACAGATGCTGTTGACCTGTGTGGACTAGAAAAAAATCTGAAGCATAAAATACAGGGAACAGTTGCAGTTTACGAAGAGAGATACCAATTCTACCATGGCGAATTTACAGGCCGGGGGAAAAAATGAGTTTTAAGTACTCTTCACAAAATTAATTCTTTAATGACTGCAAGAAAACACAGGAGCAAATCTTAAGCAAAATTATTGGCTGAATTGTAAACTTCCAAAGGATTAAAATATTTGAGGTTATTTAAGGTTTTGGTATACATGATGCAATTCTAAAAGTTTACAGTCAGAGGCCTAAATTCCAGCTTAGAAATACTTCCTGGTAAAAAGGGAAGAAATTAATAACATTTAGTAATGTTAGAGTTCTCAGAAATTCAAATATTATCAATCTAACATGTGCAAGAACTATGGGTGAACCTGCTAATGAAATACTAAGGTTATTCATAAAGCTGATCCAAGCTTTTTTTTTCCTGTACCAGTACTAAATACAGGCTTCCTACAATTTAAAGCTATAAAAGTCGTGTTCACTCATTTTTATATAATTCATTACATCATATCTAATCCTTTCAGAATAACTTTCTTCCTGAACAATTTAGGGCCCTGATGTACTGTCAGGTGCATGGAGATGATGAAGCAATATATTTTTTCTACCTCTAATTTCTCATACTTCTATTAGCAGTTCTATTTCATGTTATAACTGCAGAGTGGCATTCAAGGAGGCATTCTGTATAGCAATGCATCATCTCAATCCAGAAGGGAAAAAAAACGAAGACTAAGGTTCAACCCATCTTGTCATTCATCCATGCAGCAAGATGTAGCTGTGAAATACAATTCCAATCATGTATTTGTAACTTAAAAAAAACCCAATCACACAATACTCTGAACAAAAGCAAGGCACATCTTGAAGTTAATGGGTAATACTGTACACAATGCAGACCTTTCTAGAGGGTTAGATTTCTGGATGTATTTTTAAAGAAGTCGGTTATCTGTGATTTAGCCTCATGTCACAGTCATTCCAGTTACTAGAGAAAGCTTTAAATAAGTATTTCATGTACTACCTACCCATCTAACCTCGCAGGTCATTCAGTCAACTCCGTGTCAGGTGTCAAGTGCTGCATTGGTCAATTACAGGCACTTGAATATCGTGTCTGCCACTTGCTGAATATGTCAGAATTCTCAGAGACTTCAGGATGTCACAAAGTTCACCATTTCAGCATATATCTAATGTTTTCTTTCCATGAAAATTATCACACACAAAGACACCCTTTCTTTACAATGATTTCTTAAATGGCACATGGGGTTTAGTTGCCCTGGGAATAGATGTTGCATTATGCTAAACTAACAAGAAAAGAATACTTTGATATGTTTTGAAGGAAGGTGCTCCAAACAGGAATGACACGAAATCGTAAAACCTTTACAGATGAAGTAAGGATGAAGGAGGACCAGTACATTGTTGAAAGTATATGTTTAATTTTAGTTTTTATCATTTTTACCTCTTTGTTTGTGTTAGAGGATTTTAACACTTGACCCCACTTCCCTTTCCCAGAACTGCTCCATCTCATCTCTCTATTTCATATCTAAGATCAGTGAATAACTTAGGCAAAATTATTGCCTAGAATTTCCTCTGACACTTTCCAAACCACAGGCTTACATATTGACCACACTGAAGTGATTCACACCAGTTTCCACCAACCTTCCTGCCAAAGCTTAGACCCAACACTCTCTTCTCAACCATTTTAACTTACCAGTCACAATCAACACCACAATTCCCTAAAAATCTTTTTCCCTGTCAGTGTTTGTGAGTTAGCTTTTCTAATCACTCCTTTTCTTACCATGCTCATTACTCTTTTATTGTTACAAGCATTCAGTGTCCTCCTGACTTTTGGAGGGATTTAACAAACGTCCATCTCAGTCCCTCATTTACTCCTGTATGCTTAGAACATGGACAACAACATTCACTGACACAAACTTTATAATCATCCTTATGCAGCTATACCACACAGTTATTGGTCTACTTGCCTCCCTTTTTTTCCAAGTAGATTTCTAGTTTTGTCTTTCTTGAGCTGTTGGTTACAGGCAGAACAAGCTCCTGCCAGGCATTTCAGTATCTTGCTATGGTTGCAATCTCATATGACCTAGACAAAGACCTGGGTCTTCCTCTCCAATCCAAACCAATCTCCCTTTCCCAGCCAGGATGGAAAATGCTGCTATTCTCCTGGTCTCTTGCTATCACTAACACAGTATCATCTCTGTTTTAACTTCCCAGAATTCTCAGGTTCAAGCATCACCTATTCATACAGATTAAGCACTTAAAACTTCTTTTACATGCGAGTTTTTTCCATCTAATACATTCTGAATTCCTTTCATAGAGTTTGACAGTGGTCTCCCTCCATGCAAACTGCCACAAGAAAGATATACCCTGCCAACATTTCTTGATTTTTTGTTTACCTGCATGAGTATCAAAGCTGCATTATCCTAAGTTAACACAGAGTCACAATATACATCTATTACTTTTCATGTGAAAAAGTTCAAATGAATAATAGGCCAAAACACAAGAAACTCATAGTGCACAATGTTCCTCTAGTATTACATGCATAATGGTGGGAAGGATTCACAAAGACAATTGCAATTTCAATATATCATCCACATGAATTTCATATGACTGACTTTCTCATAATGTTTTAAAAACTTGGATTCTTACTGAAATAATGTATGCATACAAAAATAACAGAAACGACAGAAAAAGCTCATAAAGCTACAGGAGATTCAAAAGTAACTATATGTTGTAAAGAATGAACCTATCAAAAGTAACTATAAAATATGTTGTAAAGAATGAATCATAGAGTAAGGTCTATGAAAAGGTAGGCATCACCTCACAAAAAGAGTGAAGGAAAATATAAAAAAATGCAAGACCTTAAATGGCTACCAACTAAAAAACAGTGGATATTGTCATGCAATTTAAGAATTTATTATGTTGTTTTCACTTGGCTCTTATTCAGTTAGAACCCTCTGAAATCAATGGGAAAATATTATCATAAATGCCAGATGAATTTTCCATGCTCAACAACTTTGCTTGCAATTCTGCTCATCCTCATTCTAGTATAACTCATTCTCAAGCATAACTGGTTTAAAAAAATACATAAATATTTGGGGTTTGACATGATATCTTCCTCCCATCTGCTCAAAATAAACTTGGAACTAAAAAATATCTATGACAACATTGTGATAATAACTAATGACACTCGTAAGGGAAAAGCTTCCTGTTTTTCCTGTTAACTAGACCAGTAAAATTCTACTATTAAAAACATACTTTTGAGAAATTGATGCTATCTTGTTTTAAAGGAGAGTAATAAATAATATTATAATTGCAAAACAATGGGGTATTTTATTGAATTATTGAAAGGCTTGAAATCAAAGAGCAACTTTTAGGGTTCATTATTTTACCATGAAATCCTTGCAATATTTGCTGGTCAGAATGAGTTCTATGTCTGTATGATGCTAAACTTATAATACCTAATGAAACCATGCCATGATGTTTGTCTCTGAGAGCAGATTTTGTAACTACAAACATTTTACTTTGGCATGAACCAGTCAAAAAAAAGAAAAAGAAAAAAAAAAGAATGTTAGGTGGCATTAGCAAGAACTCTTACTGGAAACAGGAAGCAATTTTTTATCTTGATATTTTGACAACACAGTGCAAGATTTCTGCCTCTGCCTCTCCTTGCAAGCAGATGCACATTTGGTACATAATGCCACAATGCTGGCAAAGACCTTAGAACATACCTGCGAGGGATGCTGCCCTCACACAGGTGCAGCACAGGAAGAAAATGTTTGACATTGCTGAAGATGCTTGATCAACTAGTAACTACTAGAATTATCCTGGAGACAAGCAAGTCCACAGTCGGAATTTATGGGCAATTGAACTCCTACTTTCAGCAGGAAATGCTTAATGAAAAAGATTATGACAAGCCAAAAAATAAATTACATCCTCCAGATACTAATATTATTAATATAATACTAAAAATGTTTCCTGTGAAATAGAATTAGCAGTAAATCAGTGTGTTTTTCACAACTAACAAGAAAATTCAAAATACATCCACATAGACACTGCATATATAACAAGGGCATGTGCAGAAGTGCACTTCTTAATTGCATCTTTCTAAACCCATCTATAAGCAAAAGAACTCAAAACTAAAAGGGAAAAAGTATAATACACCAAAAGAAAAACCAAGGCATGGCACTCTAAACTGAAGAAGGCAAACTAGTTTACATGCTCCAAAATCAGACATTTTGCCCAGAGCAGCAAAAGTAAAGATCTTAAAATTTTCGAAGTACCACTAACTTTCATCTCAATCAAGCATTCGTATTTAGAAATACCTGTGATGCATAAGTACTCTTGATCCACAGCATTACTAAGTTAACTGCAATGAAGACTCCTACTGACTTCAAAACCTATTAGAACAGTTTATACATTAGCAAAGAATGACTACTAAAATTTAGTTGGTATCTTGAAGTTTATGAACGTGCACCGTATCTGCTGAAGTTTGCCTCTAATTTACAAAAGAGAATATTGACACAGCTTTTGCTCCTATAGAATGAGTAAATATCAATTATCAAATTTAAAGAGTTGTCTGAATAGGGAATATCTCAGCTCTTCATATAAGGAGACTGCCTCTAGCTTTTCTGTTGCTTAAGGGTTCAAAGAAATAACTCCAGAATCAAAAGTCTGAGCTGCGACAGTTTGAGCTTAGGAGAGACACCTCTGTGCAGCAACTTACAGCTTTTGCGTCTCTAGAAAATAAGACAGGAGTGTGATGTGTAATAATAACTGGCAGCAGAATTACCCTGTAAAGAATATTCAGCAAATTTACAGTGTTCTGTAAAGAACACTCTGGTAAATGCAGTGTAGTCATCTGAGAGGGGCTGTTTCCAGTGATCAGCTCTTGAAAAGGTAACATGCAGAGAGTACTTTACTCAACTAGAGAAAATAAGAAAAAAATTGCTACTGTTGGTTCCAAAATATCAATAGAAGCAACTTCACACTGATGGACAGGTAAAAAAAAAATTCTTTATTATGATTAATGCCACTGTGACTAGTGAGTTAACTGGAAATGCCTGAAAAGGCTTTTGTCCAACATAAGATGTCTTGGTCAGATAGCTGGTCAGAGTCATTGACACTCAAATTTTCCTGAAATGTATTGATTCTAAAACTTTTTTAACCAAACTGCAATCTCCTATCCCTCCACCAGCACCCTGATCCTGCTGCTTATTATTGCCAGCAGCAAATCTGCATGCAATGCTGAATGTAACACTTGGAAACATACTATGTAAAGACAATATTCTGCCATAGAGAAGCAAATATTATCCACTAGGAGAATGCAGAAAATCTATCTGAATATACGAGAGAAGCTTGTAGATGTCCTTTAACGTGTCCCAGGAAAAACCTTCTCATGATACAGCTTCATCTTAAGCTACTGGCAGAATCAGTGCACATCTTGGAGCTGCATTATAAAGAAACTTTATACAACCATTCTGAAAGTCAAGAACTCAGCCTCAATGTTACATGTAAGGAAACAGCTACTATAGAAGAAAGAAAAATAGCACCTTTGCTCCTTAAAGCACTGCAAAGATTGACTGGGAAGTATCACTGGAAAAGAAGTCTTCAGAAAAGTACTGAATGGTGATGCAAAATCTTAAACTTTGCCTCAGGATATTGCAACACGAACATGAGGAAACCCAGAGATAAACACAGTGAAATTGTCTACCAATTCACAACACTTGCAGATTAAAGTGAAAGAGAAAAGGGAGAATCCACAGTGAAGCAAGCTTGTTTGCACTTCACACACTGAAAACAGGTTTCCAAACCAGATGACCAACAGACACGGAAACAAAAGTGTTACAATGCTGCCATGCTCAGCAAGAGCTGTGGCAAATGCAGTCACAGAAAAATAAACTGCTCAAAGACACAGTCCATTTATCGCATGTGTATTTTTAATGTTTCTAAAAGATCTGAAGAGAAAGTCTGGGACTGCGCCTTCTTTTTCACAGACATGTGGAAGTGTCTCATCCCCACACAAAGCTTTCACAGCAATACAGTCACCATGATCAAGTGTAAAGGGTCTTGAGGCAATGAACTTCGGAATACTATCTTTTTCTTTAATATTAACACACCTCCCATAAAAACACTGCATTCAGACACGTGGGGAGTAAGACAAAAAAGCAAAAAGAACTTTAAACACAGCTTTTTTTACTTGGTCAGTCTTCTGCTGTACTACATCAACTTCAGAGAAAATTAAGCAAGGAAAACATTACAACAGCCCAGGGACACTTCTGCTTAAATTTTGTGATTACATTTTAAGTGCTCTTTGTCACAGATATCATAAACTGATTAAATCATTTCATGGCTGACCCCTACTGACTATGCTAAGCGAAAAGAGAGGGCTATTAATAACTACCCATTTCTGACAGCTGCCCAGGGGCAATGTAGCCTTTTGCAGCAATAAAATGACTCCCCAGCTCACTTACTGAATGCTAAATATTGATTCATATTATGAGTGTTGTCAAACACAGACTGCAGTTCTGAAGATCCGTACTGGCAGGTCATCAGGAATAGCATTAGCAAATGTCAGGTCAGGAATCAAAGGGCTGCTGGACTCTTTAGGGATGAGATTTATCGATTCCATAAAACGTGAAACAGATCAAGTACTTGTGATGATGGAAATGGTCATGGCAGAATGAGGCTGAGCCTAGCATGATGTGTATCTCAGAAGAGAAGCATCACACAAAAAAGTTAAATAAATTTTAAAGGTTGGGATGACCATGACAAGGACAACCAAAGATTCAGGCACACTAAAGACCTTTTTTAGGGCTAAAAGTCAGACTTTGAACATGCACTTGACCAAAGCTGTGTCTCTAGCTTGCTCACACAGGAGACCATACTGCTGGTCTTAAGCATCTGTTCAAATTAATATTGGAGCTGTTCAGATCAATCTAATGAATGCTATAATCAACACATAAAACCCAGTAAAACTAAGAGGTCTATGACAATTAAGATGATCTGAATAAGGTAAGGTAACATTCTGTGTCTATGATTGTAAGAACACATCCTGAATTCCAAGTAATGCCAAAATTATTTGAATTCCATTATTTCACACTTTGCCATCACCAGCAGCATTTTATTTAATGAAAATATATTTCAGGACTTCATAAGACTGTGAGTTCATACAGGCTGACATTTTATAATTTTTCCCCAGCTAGGACAAAATCTAGCATCAAGTCACAGAAAGTGACTGTGGAATATTACATGTGAGTTGAGGACAGAAAAGCCTGGAAGTTCTTGCTTCTTCCTTAAATTGGATACTGCCATTTCTTCCCTTTTTATCCTCTCACATCACCTTCTCTTAAGTGAAACGCTAGTAATGGTTAGATCAGTTGACAAGGTGATAGACTTACTTGTAACAGAAAATCTAAGTACAACCATGTATATATTCCACGCAGCCAGGAATCTTACTAAGGAAACAGCTGTACCCAGGGAATCCTAGACACTGAACGGTGTCCCTGCCCATGGCAGGAGGGTTGAAACCAGATGATCCTTAAGGTCCCTTCCAATCTAATCCAAACCACTCTATGATTCTACATAATATTCAAAGCAGTAAAGTCTACTCTAAAATTGAACCCTTATTTGGATGAAGGAAATACTATACCAAACTCTAATCAACTGATAGAAAATATTATCTTTTCTAAATGTTGATTTGACCACCTTGGCCAAAAGGACTATTTTGAAATTAATGAATAAATAATCAAATGCATTTTCAATAATTTGAAACTGCTTCAACTCAGCTATACCTGATTTTTTCGAACATGTTACAATTTTTGTTGGTATTGTAAAGTTAAAATAGGAAATTTTCCAATATCCAGGACACTATTAAGAGAATCTCTATAAAGAAAAACCTCCATTTAACTTTGACTTTGGATATCTGCACAGTAATTAGGATGTCTGTAAAGAGAAAGATGTTCCTAGATAATATCCTTGTATACTGTATTCCCTGCATTGTATGTTCTCTTTCAGAAAATCAGAAATCAAATCACAAATCTAGATATACCATTTGATGCTTACATAGGACACAAGAATTCAATAAAAGATGGTAATTACAAATAATAGACTTGAAAATTAATGGTTTCAACAAACCACAATTTAAAAAAAAAAGATAAAACACTGAGGATTTAAAATTATAAAGAAACTTCTTGAGAACCTAAGATGCAGTTATTAATGGATAAATAATTCCAAAAGAAGGCACAGAAATACACAAAAAATATATTGTATTTGGAATTGCTTAAAATCTAAACAGGATGCCAATGTAAATCCATTTTAAAATTAATTACTTCATTAAATACATAAAATTTAATGTCAGAAACAAATCTTGAGTAAGTTAATAATAAACTGTTGAACACGGTTGTAGCTTCTATGATACATATGGACATTTTGATGCTAACAGAAATAAGTTTTAACTTGCTCAGTCCTGCAATTCTGACTATTGTATCAAGAAAAAAATAGGAAACACCTAGAATAGATTTCTGACAGGAAAATTATTGCAATATTTTCAGAAGAAGACTCTAAATAAAATGTTTTCCCTAAGAGAACATACTCCCATCAAGAACACTCTTGAGGAATTCATCTTAGTGACTTGGTCTAGTGACTGTCACTACTATGGAGAATATCCAGTGTTTTACTTCATGACTGCCTTCATCTAATCTAAGGTGGGATCACCACACAAACAGCAGTGCTGGTTCTCTCTCCTTTCCAACAGACATTTCTGCCCACACAGATACGTGCTAAGGTAGAGCAAGCTGAAAGCTGTTTGTGGTGGTGTTGGGACAATTAATTATTTTGCACATCAAGTTCCCTGAACTTACTCACTTTGGGTTTACATCAGGTAGGGATGCAGGGAGAGAGGGCACAGGCTGACAGCATAAGGAGCAGAATAACAACGTTTTAGGAGAACATCACAGAGCAGTTTGGTTGTAGTGAGAAATAGCTCTCTCTGGGTGCAGTCCTGTGATAGAGAGAGCAGTAGTATTAGATCACAGCTACTTAGGAAGGGAGGTGCTTTCCCCTCCCAACCCATCCTTCAGCTTTTCTCCTTCCCTGCTCTGTGCTGACACTACTTTATACTCTGAAGCTCATCATGTTCATCCTACTGTAAACCAACTCAATTCATTAACAAAGAGAAAATCCATACCAAAAAACCAAAACAAAACAACCAAACAAAAAAAGCAAATAATTTCTCTGCCATTTAAATTATTTGGCTCATGGTAAGATCCAGCCAGCACAGAGATGGCACAGAGATGGACTACTGGTGAGAGACGCGGTATGGAAATCCAGGTAGTGGCAAACCTGTGATCAGATCAGTTCTCAAGGAATCACAGTCTCAGATCGTTCCAGTATTAGACATGCAGGACAGGACAGAAAACCTAATGAAGACCTGGAGGATTATTTAGCAACCAGCTCTTTATGGCTGCAAGGCTCTCATTTTCCAGGTTAGCCAGTCAGCGCCGTACTGACACCAAGTAAGCACGAGCAGCTCTGCAATAGCTCTCAGGGGCAAAGAACCTGCCTCTGCTGTGCACCAAAGCACACCAAGCATAAATATAGCTGAGGCAAAAGTCCCTGGTCTGTATCTCAGCACATTAACCACTTAACTCCATAGCAATATTATGTTCCCTCTTCAAGCTCAGCAGTCTTAGCTAAAAGTAAATTTCCAAGTTGCTTCCAGGAACATTCAGGAAACCTCACTTGTCTTCAGTTGAGCAAGCAAGCTTTTGGCAAGTGCTACCTTGAAGACATTGTCATTTGAAAGGCAGAAAACTGTAAATAGATTGCAGCCACTTAAGAATCAATAGGCTTAATAAAGTAGGCATGTCTATTAAAACATGTAACTGGTAACATATATTTTACCTTCAAAGGTTTGCAAAAACAGATGTCTACTAAAACACATCTTTACACTTATTTCATATACTTGCAATATTAATCCTAATGTGTGTTTCCCATGAAATAATTTATTCACAAATGCTTTTTATTTTTTTATTTTCATAAGCAGATTTTTTTAATTACTCACAGCCATAAAAGAATTCTGCACTTCCTATTTTCTGCATAAAGTTTTTGGGGGCTCATTTTTATATTTGGTGAATATAAGGAAAGACATACATTTTGCTCTGGTATATTCTTTGACACTGGTTCATGCTTTTTTTTCAGTTTCTTGGATATTTTTAAGTTGTATGCAGTATTGCAGATAAAAATTTCCAAGCCATTTTTTCCTTCAAAGTGGCAAAAAACCCCTTTAAATCACACAGGCTCAATTCTAACATGAAGATATAGCTGCCAAGTTGACTTCATACAAAACACCTATATTAACATTTTTAAGAACCAAATATCACCCAAGTGCAAAAAAGAAGGGATTTTGTTCAATTGATTATTTGTAAAATAAGTAAGAAATTCTGTAATACAATGAAAGTCCTTTAACTGCTGTATACATTCAGATGTGTCTTTTGTTCATTGTATCTAGACAGGATACATGAAAATAGGAGTAAAGCCTACAGTTATGGTTTGTTGTTTTTTTGGTTTTTATTTAGAAGCTGAAAAATTAAGTCATATATATATTACTCACTCTTTAGTCCACAAAGGCAAAGTACACCATTTATTTTCCCAGAAAAGAAGAAAGAACTACCTTTAAAGAAAATAAAAAACCCAACCAACCTTAATATTCTCTGAATTCTGATCTCTGGCAGTCATGGAGCAGTACATGCAAGTACACTGGGAAAACTATGTAACTAGTAAGGCAGTAACAAGTCATTCAGGTTTAGCTTGTTAAGTTATATTTAACATGGCAATTTTACATAATCAATTTTCAGATAATGGAAAACTACGCAATAATGAGTATGTCCTATATACTGGTGTTCAAATACACCAACTGAATAAATATTTTAATTGCAAAACACAGGCCACATTCAGTTGGTTTTGTATTAGCATGAAAGAAGCAAACAAGAAATAAAGAGGCTAAATTGTGTTTGCATTGTCAGACAGCATTCAAAAACATAAAGTCTAAACCTACCATTTTAATAATTCTTTCCAAACACAAAAATCCATTAATAAGCAAAACATGTCAACATATTAATTAAATATTTCATAGCCGATGTAAAGTTATGCAGTGTTAAATTTTATTTTTTATGGTATCACATTCACCACTGATATGCTCTGCAACAGATAATACATTCTGAATTTTTCTTTGTTTATTAACAAGCCCTTGTAATTAACTTCCTTTTAAATCATAAGTATGATACTATTTTAATTTCCCTCACATTCTCTACCCTATCATTTGGAATCACATTAAGCTGACTCTTAGCAGGCCACCTGGTGTAATTCTATGACATTGAAGGGAGCTGTTCTGGTATGCGGGAAACACTGACAGTCTTCTGTGCTGAAATCCATTTCTCTAACTGATGACAGAACTGGGGAAAATTAATTTTTGCTATTCATAAATACCTGACAGGTTTAATGTAAATGTTTTGAAAAAGACCTCAGCATATGCTGCACATACATTATATATGCAGCAGTGCACTGGAATATTGTATTTCCAACCCGTTCAATTTCTAGATCACTACTGCTGAAACTGCTGAAATTTCCCAAATTACTTCCATATTGTAATTTTCTCCATATATATATATAGACAACAACAGAGAGCTACACAAAGCCTTTCAGTTCCTAAACCCAGTTACATTTAGGACAATCTGTTTGATAGAAATACCACAGAGAAATATGTACTGTACCTTGCCTAATAAATTAACAAGAAAGGAGTTGCTTATGCATATGTGATCAGAGACCAGAGGGAATTCCATTACAAGCCTCCATGACCAAGAACACTTTCTCATGAAACACAGAATATTTCGTATTCCTAAAGCCATTATCAGCAGCCTTAACATTATTGCTAATCCTCCATCTCCACCCCTCTCTTTTAAGCCATAGATGCCAAAATACTGTTATTTACAAATACTGAATACAAGACACTGATTTTTTTTCCTAAAACTAAAGATAACAGGGATTTTTTTAATGACACAGACTTTGATTCTAACTCAGTACAGCCAAAGAAATTTACCAAGTGTGAAAATTCATTACCTGCGTATCTTTGCGGGTATGCCTATATGTCAGTGTCTGTTTTGAATTTGGACACACCTGGTCCCAAATAAAACAGCAGCAGTGCCCCAAAAAATCAATACATCACCACGACCAACAAATTATCATCACACAGAAATAAAAAATATATTATATTATAATAATATATTAGCCAGCAAACAGAATTTATGACTGACAATCATTAACCATAAATTTAATAATTTAAATTTTAGTCACAATTTAAGATGTAACAATCTAATGTAATCCTGATTTTAATTGATGTCTCCATCTATATTGTGTCAAAATAAAAATCTCACCCTATTTCTGTATTTCACCTAAGCTCTGACTAATTGTTGGATATAGGCCAAACCCAGGAACAACACATAGAAGTACAACTAAAGACAGTTTCGAAGATAAGAATACATAGATTAAAAAAATTTATTTTGATTGATCAGAAAGAAAAGTCCTGTATGCAAGATCAAGTATAACTTTACAGAATAATTTCTCAATATAATGTCCAGTATATGCAGTATTTAAAAATCTACTTTAGTAGTCTGTTTTAATAGACTATCGCCTAGTAGTCTCACAATATTAAAAATATAACAAGAATACGAGACAATTTTTCATCACATTAGTGTTGTGAACACTCTTCTTTTATAAGGGAAGCTATAAAAACTTCAGCAAGGAATATTATAAAATACTTCAGGATTTGAAGAAAATTCTGGATTATTTCTCAAGTGCTCTATCTAGAGGAATAAACACCTCCAGAGATGAAGAAGCTGCTTTCCTAGCTCAGATCAAATGCAAATGGTATGACACCTGTAAACCAATGTACATTTATGTTAAGTGAGTACAATGGAACTAACTGAAGTCCCATTTCAGACCAAGAGTTTTTGGAGAAAAAGAACACAGCTTCCCTTTGGTGCAATTTATAGCTGTGTTTGCAGTGAGAGAGAAAATAATGTTTCGCTCCCTCCTCAGCAGCTTTGTGATACTTGCAATTGGTTGTCAGTCAAAGACAGTCTGAAGACAGTCCAGTTTCTGGTGATAATAACCTGTGTAAGTGGCTTCATATGTTTGTGTTATACAGAGTGAACTTTAAATAGCCCAAAGCAAAATGCTATTCTATAACAGATTTCATACAACTTTTTAATTACTTAAATGTAAGTACACACTTTTTAATAACAGATTTTTCTCTGCCTCACTTGCAAAAACACAAAAAACCCAAAATTTAAATTCTAAATATTCAAATATTTAGAATAATGTTAGAGTAACCAATTTTCTTGTAACATACTTGTTCCACAAAGCTTGAAGAATTTAGCTCTAAAGCAATTAATCAGGTCAAGGAGAATCAGCCCACACTTATTCTTCAACAGAACTGCAACCAAGGCTGAAAAAAGCAACTTGCTTTTATCATTGGAAAATATGAAGTTGTTGGCCAGGCAAAAGGAGGCCCAACCTGGCTTCCCTTGAAGGCATTTGTCCTCAGCCATTAGTGCAAAATTGCCCTCTTGCCTCTGGTGCATTAGGAGGTGCAGTGTGTCTCAGAAAATTAGGGGTTGTCAAGCCTACACACTAACTCCAGTCAGAGTGGGCAGAAGGAACATGCCTAGCAAGTCCTGGAAAAGCTCAATATTCTCAGATTTTACTGAAACCTCTTTCCTAGGCAGAAAAAGAGAACCTGTCCAAAAGGAAAGCTAGAATATCCCAGCAGTCCAAATTTTCAGGAATATGTATACCTGTGGTAAACTCTAACAGTCCTTACTGGTCGCTGTAGGGAAACGGTGAAAAAAATGCCATCTTCTTCACTAGAGCACAGCATGAGAGTGCAGGGCCAGGACTCAGAACTGGCACACACATTTCTGATTTTCACTGAGGAAAGTTCATCTTCAGCATGGGAACATATTTTCACAACCATGTCAATAATACAGTGAACTCTTTGTATTGTACGATTTTGTGTTGCTTTAGTAAGTATTCAAAAACTTTATTTGTTGGGGAAAATGAAACAGGAAAGCCTTATAAATATGATTGCCTGACAAAAGATTTTGGGAATATGAAAACTACAGGCGACATCGAAATGAAAGCCACTTTTGAAATACCAAGTCTTAGTTACTGAACAACTGGAAAACAATGGTATGGCCAACTGAAGGTAATCCCCTCTTGATGGAACAATACCCTCTGCTTGCAAGCAGGTCCAAGGGTCAGAGCAGACCCTACTAGCTCAGCAGAAGGGGTCCAAAAAGTAGTTTTTAGAAGTTAAGATGTAACACTCTATGGTAATATAAGAACTCTTATAGGCTGTATGTAAATGCTATAGGATTTGTATCTTGTATTAGATTGGTTAGTGACAATTAGAATATTCAGTACAGAAGATGATTTATTGTATTGTAACCAGGACTTCAGACATTCCTTACTACTACTTCCACTCTTACTCTTGCTCTTACTTCCACTCTTGCTCTTACACACACTCTCTCTCTCTCACCCGCTTACTCTCTTGCTCTCTTGGGCCTGCTCAGAGCTGAGTCCGGCAGCTCTGAGCAGTGCCCCTATACCCACGCCCTTTGCAATAAACCGCCTGTGTCCCAAGACCTGCCTATAGAGATCTCTCGTCTCCATCCGTCTACGTCCGGCCGCCCGTAACCTACATTTATTAATTACTCTTGAGGAAGAAAATTACCTAAGAACTGCACAACTGTCATCAAGGCAAGTGAGCATAATCAGATGTACTCTGTAGGACAGTTAATGGAACTATACAAATGATCACAAAAAAAGGAAAAGCTACCTTTCAGGAAAAATATTTCTATGTCAGCTTTTTGGGGTTTTTTTCTGCATTAAAACATTTTATCTCATCGGCTGTTGGCCAATAAGCGAATTCAACTCACTAAACCTGCAGAAGGATAAACATTTAATTGCCGAACAACTATATCCACTGGCTTCTCTGATTCTGATTAGTAATGTTTATAAGCACTCAGCCAGCTGATTTAAACCACAGATGACTTAATTATCCTATTTAACACCTTTATATGTTTTTCATACTCCTTCATGTTATACAGTCAATAAAATTATAACACATAGGAAAAATATTATATGCAAAAATATTCAAACCAATAGTAAAATGCTCATCTTAAACGAAACAAAAATGCCAGTGACAGTGCATTTCCCCAAGTATTCTCCATCACTCCTTACATTCCCATTCAGTGTCCTACACAGCAAAACCTCTCCATTTGTGTTCCGAACTACCAAGTGTTCCAAGACTACACTCCCATTTGCGAGGTCTCTGTACAAACTGGGTCCATTTAGTCTGAGCATATTCAAGGTAGCTAAGGGTTGTATATCAGAAATTAAACAACCCAATAGGACAGCTAAAGATACATGCCCTTACATTTCATTATATTATGTTATTGTTAAAAGAAAAAAAAAAACGAAAAAAATCCACATCCTACTGAAGTCTATCAGGTTATGAAAAGGGACCACACTGTATTTTTTATGATGGTTTCAAACACAAGATCATCAATGTTAGTAATGTTTATAATTAAAGCACTTGTGGAGAACCAGATTCCTGATATCATAATAGTCATTCTGGAAATAACCTTTAATAACTATGATGTGTTTTTCAAGAAATAACCTTTAATAACTATAATGTGTTTATCAAGAATTTCTGAAAATAGCAGGGTAATTTCTTCAAAGTACGTCACACAATGACTACAAGACTTATATACAACAAATTTTAAAGGAGCAATGCAAATAAATGCATGCCCTGACCAAGTTTGACAGAAAAACACACAAAAAAAAGAGAAACAAAAAATTAAAATCAACTGGCAGCATGTAGACAATTAAAACCAAATTAGCATAACTTTATGTTCACGTTTTAAGACAAACATCATCTTTTCCTTATCAAATTAATCTCATTAATTCTATTAACTCCTAGGCAAGCCATAAGATACATCTTCCTTTTTTATTCGATTAAGGTACCCTAACAAAACAGTGTTCTTCAGAAGAGGTGCTGAAATTAAGACATCTGTTCTGCTTTTCCCACTGATTCAGCAAGATGTAGAATCCTGGTCCTCAGACAAGAGATAAGAAAGCTTTACCCAGAAATCATCCAATGGTACACTGAGTAACCATCGCACTTTTCTCGTGAGCTTTCACCTGTCTGTGGACACAAGCCAGAAATGCCAACTCAAAACTGATTTCACCCTTTTTCACACAGCTAAGACTGGGGTGAGTTGTGCCTGGATGCTCTATCCCCCATTTTCTTTGGAAGCTCCTTTCTCTTAAGAGACAGAGCACAGTCCAACAGGCTTTTATCAAACAAGCTATCTTACTTTCAGAAAAGAGGAAATGCCCTCACATACATCATATCTGGTGAAAGTAAGAAAAAAAGCTTATGAACTCATAATAAATTTTCATGGAAAGTTAGTACTGCCACCCAGGGAGGATCTGAGTTAGGCCTAGGCAGTCCAAGACCCTCATGACATGAAGTTTCAGAATAGCAATGGACCACATACTATGAAATACGTTAGGGTCTCTCCCAGAAGTGGCTTCATGCTGCATCCCACAGAGGTGTCCCACACTGCTCTCAGATACCTCTCTAGTATTAATCAAGGTCTCTGCTTAGCCAGACAAGTGCATTCAACCTAACTCAAGTGTTCTCCCTTGCTATTTATTTTTTAAGCCAAGCCAATTCTGTCTAGCAATCTCAATTGCATATTCAGCTCTTGACAACTGCAAAGACCTTGTGATTGTCCATCACAGGATTTCAAACTTATTTCCTGGCATGGTCAGTTTCCTGGCTTGCCTTTAGCTGCTACGCCTCACAGTCATCATGCAGACATGTAATTATTTCAGATAACTATTTTTGAGGGTTTATTTTGCCAAGCATGACCAAAGTTTTTTACAAACAACAAAATGTGTTGTATGTACCAGTCTACCTGTACGCCACATGCTATACCCACTGTTAGCTCACCTGAATCTCTCCCTTCCCGATGCACTTCTTTTAAGCTCTCAAAACTGAGGATCAATAGTGACTTTCCAGGATGATCTGACAACTCACAGTGGTTCATTCACATGATTCTGAAGGACAGACTAAGTAAATTCAATCCAGAGCTTGGCTCCCTACTCTAGCACAGCTTTGCAAAGACCATATTTAACTGCTGTGTCATTGAACATAACATAAACATAAATGTCCTTAGAACAAGCCTCAATATTGTAGGATCTTTGAATCTTTTCTACAATTAGGCAAACCTCATACATTTTCTACTTAGTCAAATAAAATTTAATATATTGGAAATTTTGTGGAACAAAAATAGTATACATTACATAAAAGCCTACACAGGAATTCTTTCTTTTGTAATAATCCACGCAATACCTTTTTCATTTCCATCTATTACAAAGAATCACACTGTGACTACACAAAACCACAGAAAAATGCTTTTCCCTTATCATTGGCCATAAATAAGGGGGGGAAGAAGGAAGACAAACTATGAAAAAACCACAGGAAATCAAGAGAAAAGAAGAAGATAATATTCTTCTCATAATGGAATCTTAAACTGTATTTTTTTAATTACTTTGCTAGAAAAGCATAAACCTCTCACCTAGAAACAACATAGGATTCGTCTTTTCTTTCTTGCACATACATATGCATTGACACAGAGATATAGGTGAAACCCCAGCTTCAGATGCAGCTAATACAAGTGCCAAATCTAATTTGAAAGTAACTATTATCTACATCTCCACAATAGCAAAAATTCCAAAGCATGATCTCCTTAAATTCACACGATGTATGAAAATTAATGGATTCATGGATTAACATTTCCACAATGCTTTATTGCTCTATCTGGTTTAGAACACTACAGCTATAAAATCTCACTCTTAAAATATCAGGATCCCCAAAATTTTCATGGTAAGATAATAGCATTGTACATGAAATAGGTAACATCCAGTCGTATTTCCTTGCATTACTGAATCTCTCTCAAAGGACTGATTACTTTATAATAAAAGGTATACCTGCTTCTCAGTAGTTGTGTATGTTTATCCACACAAGAAAAATTTTGGTTTGAGAATTAGCTGTGCTGTGGTGCCTTGAACAAAACAAGCAGAAGGGATGTTCTGCAATGCTGTGGAACAGGGCAGGATCAGTCCATTTAGGCAACTGAATTACTTTTCCACAAAAGCGAAACTGCACTCTCTTTTTGACAAGAAAGGTTCTAAGAGGTTTACAAAAAACTTGCAAAATACAGCTTCTAAAACTGTTTGACATGAAAGGCATATTGGAAACCATATGATGGTAAAGAGACAAAACAATTGGTCATACTAACACCAGAGTACAAGCTATACAGGAATAATGAAGTAATAAAGTAATTGGACAAATTGTAAAAGGAAGGCGACTCATCAGGCGTTTGCCAAGAGATTGCAACACCAGCAGACAACCAGTATAGAAAACCATTAGTAAAGGGAAACAAGAATATATGGAAAAACTATATGAAGCAGCTGCAGAATACAAGGGCAACACCAAGAGTAACAAGTTCCAAGGATCAAATGGTATTCACTCAGGAGTGCTAAAGGAATTCAAGAGTCAAACAGTGGAACTGAGGTGTGTAACCTTTCACTTCAATTGTCTTTTTATGTGTCTTTATATATTGTCTTTACAAATGCCTGACTAGGACATTAGGAAAAAAACCAACACTCTCCTGCAAAGAGAAGTCCTGCCTCACAAACCTCTGTTGGAGACAAGAAGCCTAGAAATAGGAGAAATTCAGTTGATATAGTTGAGCTGCACTTCCAAATGATACCTCTGAAATAAAAACTGTAGTTCTCATGTAGATTAAAAGACAAAAAGTGTTCTTAAGATCCAAGATACAAAATGAAATATATTGCAAGTTTGCAGAGTGATGGGAAGTGAACATATTACTTCAACAGTCTGTCCCAGGGCACTGGAAAAGTTGTTGAAAATGCAGGTGTAACCAGGTTACACATGGTAATAAATACGACGTCCAAGTGAAAAACAGTTGAATAACTAGAGGGGACTGATGAAACTGAAATATTAATGAGACACAAAAATGAAAGTCAAAAATACAATGCAGACAAAAGCAACCCACAAAGCAAAGACAATCCTAAATTCACAAACAAGCAATTGACCATTGCAAGATCAGGAGGTTAACATAGTTTTGTAAAATACTTGGTAGAACACTGAACAGCAGGCAAAAAAAAAAAAACCAACAAAAAAACAACAAAGAGAAAAGAAAGAATTGTTAGGAGTATCTATCTTTATGTCACTGTATAAACCTGCAAAGAGCTCACATCTTGACAGCTACATGCAATTCTGAGCCACCCTTTCAAACAAGTATATAGTAGAATCAGAAAAACATGCAAGGGTAAGAAGAATGAGTGAAGGTCTCAATATGAGAAACAAGTAAGTAGACTAAGACAGTTATTATGAAGTCCACACAGCCGTATTCTAGGGTATTAAACAGTGTTGCCACAACTAACTTAATGTAACTGTGTGTTGCTGTAAAGATCTTACACTGTCACAAACAGTCTGATCAGAAGAATGGGTTTAGAGTATGAAAATACCATGCTCTGTTAGATACAGAAATGAGAAAGAAATGAGAAAGAAATGAGAAACTCATGAAAACCAGATGATGATCTGACATCATAAATAAAAAAATCTTAACTGGGTCCTAGTACTTAAATGTTTTTTCTTAAGGAAATAGAGATATTTGTGATGTGGATGACAGATAACTTATCAACTACTAAAATATGACTGTTACAAAAATATTTTTTAATTTATCCTTGCAATACCACCAAGGCATTTCAAAAATGACCCAGTGCTTACACCAGGTGTTTTACACACACATGACAAAGAGATGGGTGATACCCAAGGAGCTGAATTCACAGTGTGCTATTAAAGAAGCCCAAAGGGCCAACCTGTATCAATAGCCCCATTACAGATTTCTAAGTTATGCATATAAAATATGAACACCTACTTCTGGATAAAAAGACTTACAGATTTCATACATTTACCAGATTTGGTCTATCCAACTTCCTTTAATTATGTTAAAAAAACCCCCCCAAAAAAAAAAAAAAAAAAAAACAAAAAAACCAAAAAACCCAAAAAATACTCCCTATTAAATAAGCTCAGCAACTGGCTTTGGGTCACTCAGCCTGCAATTCAGACTGATAATTTAAAATACTTTAGAATGAAGAATACTGGCAAAACATGGAAGTCTCAGGTCACATCCTTTTTTAATGGATATAGTATTCTATCTAATCTACTGCCTCTAAACTTTTTTAACAGAGACCCAAGAGCAGGAATGCCAGTGGCAGTGATAGTCTGCAAGGATTGTGTTTGTGGTACACTTAGACATGAGGATAAAACAAAGCAAAATTGCATATCTGAACAGCTTATACATTTCAATGTGGCCAAGATCAAAATGATACCCACAAATGATCTGCTGGCTAATTAATTTGCACTTTCCTAGCCCAAGCAATTATGGTAATACATCAGCAGTAATGAAATGTTAATATTGCATTTTCAGCTAGATATATCTAGCTGCAATCCCTAGATTTTGATAATATGCAGTGCAAATATATATTTGTTGGTGCGGTAAACTGGTCAAAGCCAGGTAGCATTGTGTCTGGTGGACTGGGATACAGTAAAAGAAAAATACAAAACAAACCCAAAAATTCCAAAATCTACAAGAAAAAAAGTATGTCCATATCTGTGTCCTAATACTAATATCAAAAAACCCCACCTAATTACATGGATTTCAAAGAAATAGAGAATAATCTATTTAAGTGATTGAACGTTTACATTTTTATGACCTGTTCTTGTTGTACACAGCACTTCTTGCTCACACTACTGACATCCAGGAGTGAGCCCTAAGGGAGTTGTTCTAAGTGAGGGTTTCTGTATGTCGCATTGAAAAGGAATACAAACTGACAGAAAAATAACTCAAAATTGCCATAAAATAACTGGTACCTCCCAATGCACAAGCAAATGATATGCACTTTAATGTAACACATTTCTTCTCATTTTGTAGTAAGCTAAAACATACTTAAGGTTTGCATAAAATGTATGAAAAAATACCAATTGTGTTAAAAATGAAATTAATAAAGAAGTTTAAAATCCTTGATTTTATTAATCAAATGCTGCTAGTTCTAAACTACATCACTTGGTTTGTAAAAAAAGTATTGAAGAAAGTTGGGCTTTTTTATTGAAGTAACGGATGAATATATTAAAATTCTTTATTTAGGACTTGTGTCTTGTTGGCACAGAATTGCACTGGAAAGCCATCACAATGGGATTTCACTATTCCACATGATCCTTGATTTGGAATGCGATTTTCTACAAGGCAGCTGCTACGCAAAGAGTGAGAGCCAGAGCCCGTCCACCACATGACTGCACCAGTAGCTACACATTCTTTGCAAGGTAGAAGCACTGCATAGCTCCAAAGCACAGAAGAGCTCTGCTCTCCAGTGCATGGGGAGTGGTGGAAGAGTAGAGCAGTCCATCTCCAGGAAACCCTGCCATCAGCTGGGGATGATCTTTGGAAAATTAGCAAGATTCACCTGTTATTTCTACAGTTCCACCCTTCTTCTCTGAAGTGTTACAAGAATTACTAATACTTACCCTAAAAAAAATCAAGTACAACCTCAATGTTAATACAAATTGATTTTCCCTCTCCGGCCAAGCACAGGCAGCACCCCGATGCCTGGAGAGCAGACAGACCACAGCACTGTGAAGGGAGAGCACACATGGCTAACAGAGGACTGCAAACAGGACAACCACCTGAGACTAGGCAAGAACATACCTCATCTGCAAGCAACAGGACTAATGCTCCCAATGACTACAAGGCAAAAAAAGTTTTGATGTAGCAATGAAGTCTGTAACAGGAAATCATATATTCGTCAGGAACATCAATGAACGATGACACTTGGGCTTTCTCAAACAGAACTTACTGCTTCATATTAGAGGCTCACTGAGTCTGTTTAAATCAATTTATTCTTGTTAGTCCATTCTGAGTTTCTGAAAACACTTCCAACTCGCTTGTGTGGAGCAACTGATTCAAAGAAAGTAGAAGCAGAGGCAGAGAAAGATAACCATCTTCTAGAATAAAGGAAAGACTAAGCACGAGGCAGGAGAGGCAGCTGAGGTTTACCCAGTGTAAATAACATTTATTTTGTAAGAGTAGCACCAAGAGACATGATCTTTCAGCAGTGAGCACGTGGTTTTTGCCTGAGGGGAGAGAGTGCATTTGATTCCAGGCTTGTGACCAGTCCTGTCAATAGAACTTCTGCCTCGTCCAATTTCATAATTTAATTCCCTCCCAAATTTAACCCCAGAGGATTCTGTCACAGTGAAATTCACTTCAGTGAATCAGTGGAATAACAGGACTCTTACAGGCAGGCACCTTCAGCTGTAGCTAAATTTTCAACCAATCATCTCAGTGCTTTCCATCTCGTATTTGCCCAACAATCAGGAAAAGAAATGCCATATAGGCTGTGGAAACACACATCCACAGTTATGAAATCATTCTCAGTTACTGCATTCAGAAACAAAAAGACTGTTTACTGAATCACCAGCAGTACTGATGCCTTTCCCTGGTCATAAAATTAAGAGCCAGACATGGTTAAGGGAAAAAGGGTTTTTACCTTGGTATTTAATAAGGATTCTTATGGTGCCCCACTTTGCCAAGGTGGAATGCACCAAAATGCACACACACGACAGATCGCGTATACAATTTATAGACATTGCAAATTAGCCTATCTATCAAAGATTCCCCAATGAGAGGCTTGAATGATTAGCGTGATATCCCCTCATCCCAAGGAATTCCCCCCTGGATGGGCCTATCTTAGTTTGCAGGATGTATTCTAGAGAGGACTTTAGTTTCTCAGGATAGCGTAGGGCTTTCTGGCCTCCAGCTGTGAGGCCTCCAGGATGTTTGGTCTCCTGGCTTAACAGAATATTAGGACTATGCTAAGTTATCGGACTTAAGGAGTTACAAGTATGCATGCTAAAAGCACTGAGGATACATAAAAGCTTTGTAAAAGGATATATAAAAGGTATATAAAAGAAAAGGCAAAAAATCATCATGGCATCGGTACAACAACTGCATACACTGGAACTTTGCTGGACCGTCATCCTAAGGAAGAGATTCTTGATAATTGTAGACACCATAAGTACTCCTACTGCACTTTACGTACATGAGTTTCCACCATCTATATTTGCACCACATATCATTTACACACAGCTCATTTGAAAGCCTAGAACCACAAACTGTTTTGCAATGTCTTTAGAGAAATGACCTCTCAGATGCTGAAAATTCCTCAGTGCATTATACCTTTGAGCAGCTAAGTAGAACACAAGATGTATAGCGAATAATGTAAGTGTGTCATAGGTTAGCAAGCATAGTCCTGGAGGTGATGTCCTTGCCAAGGGGTGCTTACTGCTTCCTCTATGACCTGACAGAACCTATCAGCTGGCCAGTTTGAATATGGACAATTCTTTAAGCCACTTAAAATTGTGACCACCTCTGTGATCCACACTTAAGAATAGACAAACCCCCCCCAAGCTCTCTCTCGTTTCCGGCGCTGGGACAGGTGGCTGCGGGCCCCGTGTGGGGGCCAGCGGGCCCGGCCCAGGCCCTGCTCAGGCCAGGCCAGGCCAGGCCGCAGCCATCCTGGAGCCGATGGGCCCTGTTCCACCCACGGAACCCCCCCACAGCCCTGCTGTGGGCAGCCGGAGCGGCTCGGCTCTCACCCCTCTCCACTGCGATAAGCAAAATTCCAGCTGCAAGGCTGAGGTGAGATTAACCTTTTTATTGCTGTGAAGAGCTGAAAACCTGAGGGAAGAGAGAGAGGAGATGCTTAAAGCTGAAATTCTGTTGTGAAGCTATGAGATATCAGAGTATCCCATTGTAATTTCATGAAGATATGGGGGGTGGAGTGTTCAACTCGTAAGCAAAAGCACCTGCGCTGAGATAGGCAGATGCTGACGCAGCTGTAATTTCATGAGAAGTTTGGACAGGGAGAGATGAACCAGATGAGGACTTTTGCTCCAAACGGGAAAGGAGAAAACCTCAGTCCGTAGAGATGAACCAGATGAGGACTTTTGCTCCAAACGGGAAAGGAGAAAACCTCAGTTCCTAGAGATGCTCCCAGAGATAGTCCTAAAGATGAAGATGATGAAGACCCTTTGCTCCCAGGGAAGGAGAAGGGCCTCTGTTTTTGTTTCTGAACGGCTCAACCTTAAAATTGTACCCCAAAAAACTTCAAGAGTGGACCCTCAAAAGCAGTTGCGGGAAAAGCTGCAAGTCGGGGGGAAAGGACTCACATGCAGGCAGAGAGACTCCTCTTCCTAAATGGACTGAACAATATTTGGAAGTGGGCGGCTGTCTTGTTGTGATAATGTTTTCATAGCATGAGCAAGAAGAGACTTCTCTTTCTAAATGGACTGAACAAGGTTATTATGGAAGTGGTAAACAGACTGAACATCTCAAGGGTTGTCTTTTCACATTGTCAGTGGGAGAAGGGAGAAAGGTGGGGGGAGGAGGAGAGTTCTGAAGGTGTGGTATAATTTTTTTTTCCCTTCTTTTAGGTTTGTTAATAAACTTCTTTATATTCTTTCAAATTTGGTGCCTGCTTTGCATTTCTCCTAATTCTTATCTCACAGAAGATAAACAGTAATGAGTATTTTGGTTACAAACCACTACAGTAAATTGGTGTTTCTGCCCGGTTACAAACCGAACCCGCGACAAAGTATAAACATGACATTTATTGTAGGAACAGATTGGTGAAACTACAAATAAAATAATTTGGGATTAGGGAAATTCATATCATGTGAACTACAGTAAGCAAAATGGAATGAAAAATTAATCAGAAAGATGATGAGAAGGTCTGTCACAACAGTATTGCATATGCACAAGCTGGTAAATAGCAAAAAGGTGAAAAGATGATCAGATTGCAACCTGGAAATGAAAGAGAAGTTACAGAAGACAGAAAACATTCTTTTCTTCAGAGCCAGATGATTTGTTGCATATTTAACAACAAAGGAATTAACTCCTCTGCAGCCTAAGTGAACCCGCAACTTCCAGAAAATTTCTTCTCCAATTTAAACTTTACAGACGCTATGATCAACCTATAATCAGCAACATGTACACATGCACCTCTTCAAAACCTGGCATTCTTCAAAATAAATTATTCAAAATAAAGCAAAAGGTCTAGCCACAAGACATTGCTACATTTGCTCAGATGATTGAATCTGGCTAAAGAGACTTTATACCCAAAGGGGATGCTTCTTTGAGAACAGATCCCTTCTTTGATCAGGCCATCAAGTGTCATCTCCTTTCTTACCACAAAAAGAAAGTCTCAGTGAAGTTACACTCTTCTTTGTCCTGTGTGATACCTGTTGAAAACTACTCAGAAAAATCATTTAAAAATAAAAACTGAAAACTGAAGGCAGATGATGTCTTCCAAATTTTCCCAGTATTAAACTGCAAAACTCGACACAGTAAGAGAAATTTTCCCTACAACAGCATCGTCAAAAGTCACAGATTCTTCACCGTACTTCTTGCAGTGTCCCAAATTTCAATAACAACTGATTGAAACGTAAAATATGTCAAAGAAATTACAGCATATCAGAATAAATTCACACTGACAACTGATAAAACCCATTTACCAACAGGAAAACATTTTTACTAAGAAAAAAATAAAAACCTCTCTCCTCTCAGTCTTGATTATTAAGGAATTCATGTACATTACCTCGGAAGAAGAGACTAAGATCTAAAATTCATAACTTTCCTGGATAATAGAAACAATAAATTTTGTAAAGATGTTGATTTTATAGTATTTCCTTATGTCTGACTTCCTTCCACTCCCTCAGCATGTCAGAGGCATAATCACCAGACTATCTCTGTATCCCAAAGCTCTAATGACCTGATCACCTTGTTAGGTTCCACCTCCCATTTTTACTTCTTCCTTTCAGATTACCTCACTGATTTACATAATTACATTCACTTCAGAGTAACCATTTATTCTAATTTGTACCTGTTTGAATTTTGCTGCTGCTTCTTTTCCAGGAGACAGTTTGTGCTCCTAAAAGTTTGTTCATTTCTTCCAAACACGTCACTTGGTCTAATGAAGTTTATTAACTTATAAAAACAAACATTTTGGTAAGCACATTAGGAAGATTATAGGGAGCCAGCAGTGTGCCCTTGCAGCAAAGGAGACCAGCTGCACCTTGGCCTGTATGACTACAAACACACACAGTGTATTGAGGGAAGTGATTTTCCAGTGCTGGGCAGTGACTGAAAGACATCGAAGACCTGGAGCAAATTCAGTGGGAGGTGACAAAGTTGGTCAGGCAACTGGGGCACAAACCCTGGGAGGAGAGGGTGCTGAGGGAAGGGGAGTTGTTCAGACCAGAGCAGACAAGGACAAGAAGTCATCCAGTACCTCCAAAGTCATTATCCAAGGAAGTACACCTCCAAGGAAGTCGGAGCCAGGTTCTTTACAGTAGTGCATGGCAGGAAGACAAGAGGCAATTGATATAAATTGGAACTGGAACTGCTTCAAATGGAAGGGAAGAAAAAGCTTTTTCATCATGAGGACAGTCAACCATGAACCAGGTTGCCCTGAGAAGCTGTGTAGTCTTTACCATTGAAGATTTTCAAGACCAGACAGGATAAAGCCAGAGCAACCTGATCTGGTCTACATAACAAGACCTTACTTTGAAAAAGTGGTTGTGCTACTTTTACCTCCCATTAAGTTCCTGTAAGATAAAATACACGTACATAAAACAGTTATTGATTGTTTCTTGACTATTTGGTATGCAACTTGAAAGCCCCTAATTTCTAGATTTGCAGAAACACTAAACATAGTGGCACACAACTGAGCATAAACTGGTGTTAAAGAGAGCACAGAGTGGTGGATGACCAGAGAAAATGTGTTTCAAATAGGACAGCTGGTATTACAAGGTACTTTGGATTTCAATCTCTCTCTGCCTAAGCTTCAAAGCTTTAAAAGACAGAACAACATCAACTTGTCTACAAAAATACTGTGAAATAAATTAATGTAATTTTAGAAAGTACTCAGGAGACTAATTGTCTGTAAAAAGCCCGTTTGAAATTAACAATTCTATGTACAGAGGAGAGTCTGAATAACTATCAATAAACAAAGCATGAGTCTGTGCTCTAGAAATTAGTATTTTATCAAGTGTTTTGCTTCATAAGCAAAACATGTCAAAACAAAGAAAACAAAGCAACAATAATGCTTCATGATTCAAGAAAAGCTAAAAAGTGAATACCATAAAACTAAATCAATACAAGCTATCACAACATTCCAAACCACAAAAAAATATTCACAGCACAGTGTTCCATTTGGTACAGA
Organism: Corvus moneduloides; assembly: GCF_009650955.1. Lineage (NCBI taxonomy): Eukaryota > Metazoa > Chordata > Aves > Passeriformes > Corvidae > Corvus > Corvus moneduloides. The sequence continues at coordinate 95,202,791 of NC_045478.1, forward strand.
CAAAGCAAACAAAAAACTCTAAGCATTTCCTTCCCGCTTAAAGTGCAAAAAGTAAGCTACCACTGTACTTTTAAAATTGTAATGAGTGTAGAAAATTAGAGATGAAAAAACTACAAATATTATGCTTGATGCTCAAATATAAAACACAATAATTTCCTTGGAGTACTAGTTTAACAAGCTATTTTGGTTCTGCACTTTTTACAAGGCAATTCTGAAAAAGATTAGACTGCAGAGTGAATAGTTGAAGGGTTATTAACCCCAAAGAGAATTTACTCTAAATACCCTTTAACAGTATGTAGATCACTATTCCAGTTCAGGCAGACATCACAAGTACACTCTTGTGTACATGGCTTTTGAGGGATAAGAGTGGATAAGCCACTTCACCTCAGGACGGAGGAAAGGAAAGTAGACAGTCACTTTTCCAAACCCATTTATATCCTAAAATGGGCAATAGAACAGTTCTGCCGGCACTCAGAGATTTAATACAGACCAAAAGGTAAAACATCACAGGGCTTATCTTGCAGTTTTTGGTAATGTTATGCAATGTCTCAAGCTAGAGCACCATCTTTAATTGCAGTATCAACATTAAATTATACAACCATGTAGCAAAGGGCAGTCCCTACAAGAGAGTTTAGGGTTTAACATTCAAAATGAGAGGTGAGAGACAAAGGAATACAATTGTCGAAGAGCTTAGAAAACAGAGAACAACAAAAAGCAGAAAGTGCTCATATAAAACCAATCCAACACAAATAGAAGTCATACTGCCAAACTCACTGGCCTCTGGATCTGCCTCCAAGTGACTTAAAGTTACAAAAGCGGAGCCAAGAAATATAGTCCAGTTGTCAGAGTCGCAAGCCAATGCTTCACTTACAAGACCCACTATCCCAGTTAACTTCCCTCCCGGAAAATGTTTGGAGTCGGGAAAGCAATCCACAGAAATTAGTTGCTGTCAGACCCAAAGACACTGCCTTAAAGGAGAGCAGATACTGGTAAAGCATTCCTTTTATGTTTGTGTATCATGGGACAAATAAATCAGTTTGAGCTATTTCAGTCTTAGAGCCCTTCCTCAGGAGACAACCACATGAGACAAAGCAGTGAATATTCTTAATTTTGCAAGCAGTAGTTTTACTTCTGTCAAGTCACACAGCAGGTTTTTTTTCCACAAGTTTATTTATGTCTACTTTATATAAAACTAGTAGCCCTGGAGTCACTTGATTTCCCGTGCCATATTGTAGAATTTGACACTTACAGAATTCTGATGTTTCATTAGAAAGACTTCACTAATTTTAAAAATAGTACCTACTTCAGGGCAACAACTTATCAAGGTCAGCTCAAATCAATAGTTTTAACATTTTAACATGGATAATGCTACATCTAACTCTCAGATAACATTGTTCGTATCTAATGCATGTTTAAAACTGATCCTTCTGACAAAATGGAATTACCGACTCCTACAATTGTTAACAGCTGTCCTCTACTTACAAAAGACAGGTTTCTAAACAAGAAAATAATTGCTGTGCTATAATAAAAAAAAAAAGGAGGAATATTTAGTGGAAATCAGATTCATAAGAGGACTCATCATAGCATGTAGATTTGTATAGTCATAAAGGAACCACCAACTGAAAGAGAAGGGAAATATATTTGACCTTAATCTACTGTACAACACCCTTCATCTGTCATAAATTTTCCAGTATCTGGTATGGACACAAAAAGGAAAAGACATGCGTATGAAAAACAAAGCTTGCTACAGCAATAAAATACAACAATAAACAAACAATAAACAAATAAAATTCATTAATAAACAAATATGCTGTGCAGTACTTAGCTGCTCAAAGCTTTATTGAAGTTAAGACAATAATATTTGTTGTCAGCATCAATGAGCAGGTTCTACATTAATTGGTGTTCTCCTGCTCTTTAAAGTAACTTATTATAATCTTAATCATGAAAAAAGGGCAATACAATACATTTTCCCTGGGAACACTTTCACTGAATACTAGTTACCATAGCATGTGCTTGTATTTCCTGTGACAGCCCTCTCATTGCCATCTTCTTAAACAGAACATGCCTGGTGACTGTGTCCATTGCCAAGCCCAACTTTGTTCAGGAAAATCAGAAGGTAGCAAAGAAAATGACCACATGAATATATATACATACAGAAAAACCCATGACCAACATGATAGAGTGGTATCATGGCAGATTGTAAGGGAACAGCACATCTCAATTTACTAGAACTCTTCAGGTAGTTTAGCAAGAACGTGTAAGAGAAAATGATAGACCTATCTTGGGTTTTAATGCCACATAAATAAAGTTTAAAAGATATAGTCAAAGATTAATTTAATCACAGCAATCAATGAAGAAAATCACTAGGAAGAGTAAAATAGACAAAATTCACGTAAGAACTTACAATTTCAAACTATACAGAGCCAATTCCAGGAACACAATACAGGAGGCAGAATTATAACAAATCATCTGTTTTATAATGTGTAAGATGAAATACAGCCACTTTCCCAATTATTATTGTCATAGATTTGTTCATTCTATGGAAGACAGAAGAAACATCACATATTTACAAGGAGCAGATTGATTCAGATCAGACTGAGCTAGGGAAAAATGTGAAAAATCCCAAAAGAATCCAACAACAAAAAAAACTCATGTTAGCATGTACATACTAATTTAGACATATTCAACATTATCCCTGTTGAAATAAGTTGTGTTGAGATATACATAGTAATTATATTAACACTGGAATTCTTCAGGAATAAAAATTATTCTTGTGTATAACTTGTAAAAATACCTATTTAACACAAAACAGAGGTCAAAGGAACAAATGGAACATTATCTTTTACTAACGGTAATCTATGATAGAGTAGATTTTCAAATATTTTCTCTACTTGAACCTGACTCACACTACTAATAGGAAAAGTCCACAAGGACAATGTAAATTGTAAGGGAAAAGGAGTGGGATCTGAACAAGAGCTGTTTAAAGCATTTTCACTCTGTCTGGAAAGGAAAAAACCCACAAAACTGATTTATATAAAGCAACCAGTAATACATAGGTCTGTTCAGGCAAATTATATTTGAAAAAATATGAAAAAAATGGAAAAAATAAAAACAATAGAAATGTCTTAAAGGGGGAACTATTTTAAAATAACAGTGTATTATTAGAATGCAAAAGAGAATATTTTTCACAAAATAGTAACTATATCTACATCATATGTATATGTCCCATACTGAATAAAAACTTCAGAACCCGCTGTGTTGCAAGAGAAAGAAGGAAAGAGTACAGCTGAGCAGCGCTGACTGGAATTCTGCAAGGCAGAGCCTAGGATGTGTCCGTTGTACACAGCACCCAGGGGTGCTGCTGCCATGTCCCAGTAATTGCAATTTAAAGGACTGAAGAAATGCAAGACTCTTGGGAAAATTATTATTTCTTTCTGTGGTCACAGACATTGCTCGGCACTGTGAGAAATAAACACTCGTGATTTTAAGACTTTATCATCTGAGTAAGGTGCGCACAAGTGGGATATTTCTTTGTAGGGATTTCACTTGTACACTACTTTATTATCAATCTGCACTTCAGGAACATCCTTAAATAGAAGCCATGTAAAACGAATATGGAAAACTGCTCTATAACATAATCCATGGTTAAATGAGTTAAATGAGGAATGCCCTGACACTGGATGTGCAAATAAATCCAGCAAGTATTTAGACAATTTAAGGAAGATACACCAGTGAAACTATTAAAACCATAATATAGGCACTATCTTAAACTGCAGAAGTTCCTAAATCACAGATTCAGAGAAGCCAGGGGAATGCCTCAGAGACACAGCATGCTGGACCCTTTTCTCCTTCCTGGAAAAACAGCAATAATCACTCCAGATAATGAGTTCCTTTCAGACCCTGGATCTGATACAGTCCAGGGGTTCTGCTGGTCTTCTACTGGCCACTGTCCAAACCCCAGGAAGACACAGAGTCTGCATTACAGGCAGTTACAGGTATATAGCATTAACTATAAAGGCAGAGGAAGAGAGGAAGAAACCCATAAATTTTATAGTGAACATATACTCTTCCAAATAAAGGAACATCCCAATTTTTTCCTTAGTCTCATTAAAGCTAATTTCTTGTAAGAAGATCTGAAAGAAAAGAGACATTCCCTCTGGATGACAATGTAGAAGAAGCTGTATGAGGACAGGAAGGAGAATTTACTTTCTCACAATGAAAGCACTAGAGAGCTGTGTTACTATTGGAAACAAGATACAGGTACTGGAGCATAGTTCAGAGTAACTGTACTCACACCCCTTTGCTGATGATCTAGTCCACCTTTCTATTTCCATCAGTGTTCCATGCAAACTAGTAATTCACATCAGTTCTCCTGCAATAAAAACACCTTTGACACATGAAGATAGAGTCAATGACAACAATGAGGGATGTCTGAAACCCATGAATAGTGCTGGCAGTGAAAAAGAAGGGGAGGGGAGGAAGGGACATTATGAAAACAAAACAAAAGCAGGGAAAAGTTGCTAAATTAACTTATAGTGATATTCCAAATAGTACTTTATGCATTCTTGCAAAGTGCTTGAAGTCTTCCCTGGATTTATACATTAAAAGTACACCAAATGCAATCACAATGCTTGAATCTAATTATGTAACATCTCTGCAATAGCATTCTATACAAATCTTCAGAAATTTACCAATTAAATTCAAAAATAGTGCTAACATCTTGGGCTTCTTCCCCAAACTGTATCTTGATTTTCATGATCACTTTGCAGAGGTAACAGTTCTTTTCTTTCCTTCCAATACTTTCCAATGGACCAAGCTTTGAGTCCTGAGGAGCACTCTGAAGGCATTGGGAATTCTGAGGCTGCACCTACATACATACACATGCTGGTTTAAGTGAAGTGAACCTGCCAGCTGTCCTCACTCAGCACATTGGTATCACATTTGTGAAGGAGGTTTGGTGTGTTGGCTTGGATTCTTTCCAGAGAAGACTCAGTCAGAAGCTCCACTTTAGATGTGCATCAAATGTACTCTAATAGGGACATAGGGTTCCAAACCAGTAACTGGTTCCTTGAACAACTTCAAATCACACCTCTGGTGAGGGCATTTCATCCAACAGTCCAAACTAAAACTAGTCTGAGGTAGAACCCCTAACCTGGACTGCTATAGTGCAAGCATGTAAGCCTCAGCACCAACTGCTTTGATCTAATGATCTGCTTCCACTTGCCAAACTGCTTGCTTCCACTGACGTAAGCTGAGTGTTCATCACCACTCCAAAATGCTCTACAGATTTCAAGTCATGTGCTGTAGTTCTCAAAACTAAAACCCTCCTAGGTGCAGAGAAGCAAGTGATTGACATTCACATAAAGAACAAAGCACACAGCAACAACTATTTTGTTTCCTGTCACTGCTTGCACTGAAGAATTAAAAGAAAAATAAATCAATTATTAGTGGGAAATTCTGACTCAATTTGTTATTAACATAACATTGCTTATTCAGGTAATTATTGGATAATGTTTAGCAAAGAACAATTTACAAGATGAAGAAGAATAATTAAGAAAATAATCAATGAAAATTAACTAAATATCCTTAAAATATTGCCAGTTACAGTCATTGTCAACATGGAAGAAAAGCTGTGCATCAATTAATTAATGTTTTGAGTATCTGGAGAGTTTTAGTCACCATTTCATACATTTAAAATTGTACTTTTACTTTGTGTCTCAGTAAGAGAGGAATGGTGTGTATGCTCAGCTCCAGTATGTAAGAAGACAAAAACCATGGAGAGGTCCTGATCCTGCACACCTGATTCATGCAGCAGGCCAACGAAGTCTGCCAAACAAAGCTACTGCCACAAATATGTCAAACGAGATTTGACTAATAAATTGTTTCAGTGAGGCTTCATTCTGTAAAACATTTTCAGAGGTTTTAGGGACTATTTCAAAGCTATGTATTAATTCTGCCTCTGATTGATGAATGATTCTATTTAGACAGTTCACTGAAAACAGTTGAACTTCAAAGGCCATATGAAATCATTTATTATCTCAGTTTTGATTTAGAAACACACCAGCTGAAAGTCTTAGTGCATATGGTAATAAGCAGTACTTCCCTATTTAAAACCCTACTTCTTTCTAAGGACAAAAAAAATTTTCCTTTCCATAGACTTAGCATAGAACTATGAAGAATCAAAACAAATCCCCAAATCTAGAGTTACATTTTAAGATGTTCATTTTATTACTTTTTAAACACACTAAAACTGCTAAACATAGAACAAAAGAGATTTATTTTTACTTTCTTACCCATATAAGGGATTTAATTAATGATATCTGTCTACGAAATTTTACCTTCCAGAAATATTGTACAAACTACTAAAGCAGAAGTTTCCAACAAAATGTAGCACCTACATGAAAGCATGTTCTAGAGAACAGGTGAAGGCTTTAACAACAAAACACTAGCTAGACAGATGTTTCATCTAGAAAGAATATATTTATATATGTAGGAGGGTACAATAAGGTGTTCACCCGAAAAAAAGGGATCCATACTGATACAGGAGTAAACACTTTTTATTTATTGTTTCATTGTCATACTAGAAAGTCCACTTCTAACTACTTTATTTGAAATGACACAATGAGTTTTTCTACTCATTTCTTCTTAAGTAAGAGATAAGCTTCAATGATTTTTCAAAACAATTTGAACAAATTACTGGGTAAAATACCTACCATGATAAAAACATAAAGGAAAAAAACCTCTAGATCTTCAGCAGCACGGCATGCTATTTCTTGTGCTGTAGTACTTCTGGAGAGAAAAGATCAAATTCAATTCACCTGTCACTTATAAAAGGTGGGGGGATTAAGTTAAAAATGAAAACAGCATAACTACTTGCCCAATGGCATATAAAAGAAAATATATTTACAAGCAGCACATATTAATTCAGTTGGGGTAATTTAACTAAGCTATTCTGTTTATGAAGTTCAAATGGCAAGCTTCTCTCCTTCACTCTAGAGAGCAAAAATGATTCAATGAATATGCTACCTCAGTTCTGAGACATCTTCATGCAGAGAATTTGAAGTATAGCAATTATGTTAATAACGATTGCACCAAATATACATTTAGTTTAGAAAAACAACCTGGTTTCAGGCTTCTCAAAAGCAAAGCAATATTCTTTACTTTGCACCATTATATCTTCTGATTATCAGACAAAAGCTTACACAGTAACACAGAGTTTGCAATTCCAGCACTGAAATTAACAAGACTATTCTTTTTTTTTTTTTTTTTTTTTTTTAATTCCCATCAGCTCTTTCCCTCTGGCTGTCCAACTGTATTTCATAGCACGGCACTATAAAATTCTGGCTCCCTTAAACCCTGTCTAGGAACAATATTAAAAATATAAGTTACAGACAAAAAACTAGTCAACCCTTAAGAGCCAACTGAAAAAGTAAGTGGCATTCTTCTTACTTATCATATTTCAAAGAGGAGCACTTTTTCGTAGAAAGATCCCATTAGCTGAGCTATGACATCTTTATTCTCGTACCCATAAATCATTCCATTGTTAACCACCTAAACTGCAGTGACTGCTGCCACCTATGGGATCTCCCCAGGAGCGGTCAGGATTTCACTCGGCGGTTCCCTCTACCGGGGATGTAGGTCTGACAAACGTGCAGGCACTTAAGTTAACAGCAGGTGTCCCCACTTTTGCTGATGTTTTACCTCTAAGTCATCCCTTTAAAAGCATTTTCATGTTTCCTAAAATAAACTCCAACTTCCGCCTGGAGTCTAAGTAGTAGCAAGGTGATTTGAGATAGGAAACTGCAGCCCCTGAACTCTTAATTCAGTTCAATAAATGCATTTCTGCAGAAAAACAAAAATTCCCTTGTTGTTAGCACAGTGTTATCTGCTGTGATGTATTAGCAGGCCCAGAGCCAAACAAGTTTCCTTCTAAAGCATAAGTTGAAATAAACCCAAGAAACTTTTAAGTAGGATAAGATCAGCTTTGTTTAGGCAATAGTTTCATCAAACACACCAATGCTGCAACAGAATAACCTTACAAAGAAGGTGATGAATGAAAACCATTAAAATACATTCAATTTGAAAGTCCCAAGTGATATCAGACTCAGTAATATATGCACAAACATATGCACATACCCCTGGAAAAGCACTAACATTTGCTGTTTAGCCTTTTCAAATCAATATATTTGACTTACTTAAAAAGCAAGCAGTTGTGCAGAAAGTCAGTGCAGTTTTGTTTACTAATCAAGAAGACAAAAGTAAGTTTTCCTACCCTTTAAGTACAAAAACTAGAAATATCTAATTTTACAAATATGTCACCTTTTTTCTCTTTGGCCCCTACCCCCTCTATATTTAATCTCAGGGATCATAATTCTATTTGAATACATCATGGCATTGTTCTTCAAAATCCAAGAGACGGGCATGGATAAAAAATTACAGCAGAGCAAAAATGCAAATTTAAACTAGGCTTAATGTAGTTAGAAGCCTAGGTGAAGTAACATTACAGCAAAGAGACTCTCATAACAGAGATTCATTTTGTCAAGTAGAACACATTATCAAAATAAATAAAATACTGGGTGCAGCTCTCCAAAAGGAATAGCATTAATGGGGAGATTAAAGTTAAGCAGACATTGATTAGCATATACCACCCTGCTATTGGTTTGATTAGAGCAAATTTAAAAGAACATAATTTAAGACCAAGGTCTTAAAACAGGGACATTATTAGAGTTTTTCAAAGCATAGATGTATTTATTGAGATTTGATACAGAAGTAATTTTTATTCAAAACACTCAGTAGCCAAAAGAAATTACAAAAGCAGGAATGAAACATGAGAAAATACCTGACAGACATTCCTAAGACATCAGTATCTCTTTGACTGGGCACAAACAATAGCACAATTTGTTCTCTACATATTCCCTCCAGGGCTTAATGATGATAGAGCTACAAGGAAACTGAAATATTGAAAAAAGGCAGACATGAGCATATACTTGGCCATTCAACACTGAGTACTAGAAACACTCAACCTTTCTTTTGGTGTTGGGAAAAAACTATCCTTCCATCTCACTTTCCAATTTGTTTGGTTTTTTTTTAATTAGTAAGAAAACTACTTTATTGCCACAAAAAATAATCAATTCATTTTCTATGCTAACACTTTTTCCCACCTTTTTGTAAGAAAACAAAACTCAAAGTCATGCCATGACTGACTCTCCCCTGACTAGTTTAGAGCACTAAAATGAACAGTCCCCACCTGCCTTCTGCCCCAATATAGCTTGATGTGGAGTCAGAACAGTGACTTCTCTCACGGGTGGCAAGAGAAGTGGTTGACATGCAGTCAAGTTGGGCATTTGTAGAAATGAGTGCAGGAGCTTCCTTTGGGCACATTAGATCTGCTTACCTGTACTGTCAAATCTCACCAGCTTTGAGGCTTTTCTCTACCTGCATCAAAGCAGAAAGGAACCTGGGTCTGCTGACTTAAGTAGGCCTTCTCCTTTCAGGGATATAAACTACTCCAAGATGTAGAGTAACCCAATCTAATGGTGGTTCACTGCCCAAGGAAGAGGTCTCTCTTCTCTTTCTACCCTCCTCATTCCTGTCCAAACAATACATTCCAACTACTATGCCTGCACTAGATTTGGTGATTCTGGGTTGTACATCAAGATCAATGGAAGGCTAATCCACAAAAAAAAACAACCAAAGAAAAAAAAACCAAGAAAACCCCCCCCAATCTACATCTCCCTCTCCTACCCCCCAAGAAACCCCCACCCCTATTTTTCCTTTACATTAATATACTGACCAACTCCACAGACACGTAAGTATTTTGCTCAACACGAGACAGGACAGCAGCACAAGGCCAGCAGAGAGGGCAGGAGAGCAGCAGGCAGTTAGAACAAGCACTGCATGAAGCTGATACACAATACCACTTCAAGAGAGCATACGATTCCTCTCTCCTCTCTTCCCCTAGGATAACATCATGGAACCACAGCCTGGCCTCTTCAGCTTGCGTTAAAACACACGCACACACACACACACACACACAAAAACTACAACAAAATAAGTAACTCACTTGGTCAAATATATCAATATTTTTAAAACAAAACAGAAAAGCTGGGACACCACAGCCTGATGTTCTCTCCTCTCTCCCACAGGTATTTTGTTTTGTTTGAATTATCATTATTCGATTAATTCCCTTCCAGGCTGGAAAAGAAACAAGCTGAAAACTCTGCTTTTAAATTTAATTTTCAAAGCAAAGGAAATCTGTTTTCCCAAACTGCTGTCTATTTAGGCAGAGCAGAGAAATCTAGCAAATGAAGCTATTCTGCGAGTAATACCCATAATTTTACAGAAGCTCCTATTCACCTGTGTTTCAGGAACAGAGATTGCTTTAAAATACTATATTACTGTAGTAACTCATGGTTTGGACCTGTCATCGTGATGTCTCTCTAATGTGGGAGTCCAAAAACCCATTCCAGATATTACTCAATCCAAACCAAGTGTTTTGTAAGAACAATCTCACAAGCCTTAAAACCAGGTATTCCTACTGATTTGAAACACCTTTTTAGAATCATACACGAACTAGGAAATTTCTTTCCCTTCAAAAACAGATGGTTATACTTAACTATAGGGGAAGTCTTCCTATCTCTGATAACCCTGTATTAAGTCACCCAATCACATTCAGCCATTTTTTGTCCTCCAGTTGTTTTGATAATCTAAATCCTTGTCATACCTGCTCTGTCCTATGGGACATTTCTTACAGAGATCAGTGGGTTTACTACATAATCAACTCCAGCGTGGCTGTTCTCTGCTGTAGGAGCAAGAAAACAAGAAAAAGAGAGATAAAGCACACACTAAAGAGATTACTACTGAAACCAAAGGATCCTAAACTTGATTTGCACTAGGTACCTAATCAGTAAAGGTGGTGAAGGTGCAAAAGCAGCAGCTTTCTGATCCATTCTAGTCTGATCATGACCAGGAAAAGAGCTTGTCTATTCAGCTAATGCTCTCTACTTTATGTAGCTTGCATATCACTAATCACACATAGCTCAAAACATGGGGAAGCTGGCACTTGAGCATTCAGTAACACGGTATGTCATGAACATTGTAACCTATAACATGATTTCTATGTCCTTAAGTGAATTGTCATAGTTCATAGGTATGAACTGTTAATTATCTGCAGCATTGTCTGAATAATCTATCTCACTCTCAAGATCTTTCCTGTCTCACTTTTATAGTCCAGGCAGACCAAACCTGCACTGCTACAAATCAGACTTAACAATTCTGCAAAATTATGCAACAGTCCTGCGTATGTCCTAAAATCCTGCCATCTTGATACATTAAACCATTCCTTTTTTTTTTTCTGATTGAACATAACATGAATTCAGTCTTCAAGAAACCATAAGTTATTGTATTTCCCTTCCTGTTACACATCTCCTGTAGCCATTGTAGTCTCTTATTTTCCTATTGAAATCATGTAATTAAATAATGTGAATATGATTACTTGACTTACTTTACAAGAAAAGGTCATCACTAATAGTTTGATGTGATTATGAAGCCCTGTATCTTCAAAGGGACAAAACAATAAAAAAAAAACAATACACAAAGTCAATTATTTCCTGTAATCTCTCCATTTACTTAAGGACATTACACAAAGCACATTAAAAGTAAACCACATCTATTAACATACCACACAAAATTATTAAAAGACTAAATGGATTGAAAATGCACATTGTTAACATTACACTCACATGCAGGTCCCTTCAACTGACTATACAATATGAATAGCTGAATGAGAACCACATTGACCATGATGTATATAATTTCAATTTTTTACATTCTTGACCTTCAGAGAATTATTAAAACCCTGTACTTCCACTTCATGGCAACATAATTCTAGAATCTTGTCATGGCCTAATTTTAAAAGTACCTGATATGAACAGTTTTTAAACTGTATTTTTATTTGAAGGTAGAGTATTACATGACACTATCAAGCCAGGCACTGCAGATCTACTGTACTATTTTAAAAAGAAACAATATCTTAAATGTCTTCTGAAGAGAGATTTTATAATGAATTGTAAATTTGCATCCCATTTTAAACCTCAATTACATGCCACCAATGATTTTTAACATATCATGTTCTCCTCTCAGAAATGCCCCCTCACAAAGAGAAAGAGTGAATAGTTTCCACAACTTTTATCACAATATTCCAAATTCTTACTAAATAAAAATTTAAAAGTTCTGAATTTATTATGTACCATCTCCATGTAACAATTCCTAGATTTCAATTAATATTTGCTACGCCATCATGACTTGTGGTTCTTCCACTAACTAAAACTGAAAGTGGAAAAAGCCTGTCTTTTAACCTGGTTTTTCTGCAACTATATGCATGTCCCAGATAAAAACTTTCACCCCTTCCAAAGCCACTCTCATTTTTATGGAAACCAAATTATTAGGAAGTCATTGACATCACAGTAAAATGGTGGGAGTTACTCTGCATTTCCTTGCACAATTTCAAAATCCGTTAATAATGCAGGTCAACATAAAAGCTCTTCCTATTCTCCAACTTTTTTTTTTCCACAGCAATATCCAAAGCATTTTCACTTTCTTTTCCTTTCTGTGGATCTGGATGCAATTTCCAAAGTTCTATGTCACTTCTAAGAGCCTTAGTCGCCTTCGAGTCTGTTCCCAGCCAATCACTAAGACAATAGGTCATGATAATGAATGAGAGATCTGACCCAGAGTCAATTCACTCAGTCACCAATTTATATTGGAATGACAAGTTAGGTATATGCCTGGAATTCCCCATCAGTACATATAATCTTAATAAACTTTGTCACCTGTAGTATCTCAGCCCTTTTCCTAGGCAGATTGTCCCTTGTCAAGTTTACAAGAACTGGTATCATCAGTGGGTTTAGCTCACCTGGTTCCATCTCCCCCTTGGAAAGACTGACTCTCTCTTCGCAGTGGATGTTTCATAGTCCTATTCCACAAAGGGTCTGATTTAAATTCTTTTAGTTGATCCCTCACTCAGGAATAAAATGTGAATATTACTTGGCATCTTAGATCAGACCAATTTCTTTCTTAGTTTTCCAGTAAATGTTTGGGATCTAAGCAAATGAGGAGTCAGTGGGATTCCAGTCTCTCTTGTGGCAGTTCTCAACCTTGCAGTCTGTCAGTTCTACAGCGTGGCTGCAGTTGTGGTGGTTACTTAAGACAGCAGACCATGTACCATAATTCTCCAAACTGTTCTGACATTGTGGGCAGTAAGTTCAGGCTCTTCTAAATTTGTGCTGTCTTGAGTCCTGTACTTAGTGTGCTGATTCACCAACTACTGTCAAGGTAGCTGAGGAAAGTTGAAAAGTCAAGCCAGAAAGTCAATCCATCAGGGGCCAAGTGAAGTGGCGTAAGCACAGCCTGAGTGGATAAAGGATCATTTGAACTTTCTGCCAGCAATTCTCATGAGATGTTAAACAGTCCAAAATGGTCTTCCCCCTTTTTGCCATAGGCTTCATCAAAGATTAACACTATGTTTGCCAAGCTGCTTCAGTTAGCAAGGGACAAAGCCAATAATCCACATTTTCTCCTTTCATTAGATTCCCAAGGAAATCTACTCAAGCTCAGTGCTCCCTTCTGATGATAATTTAGACAGGAAATACTGTGGTCTGATCTTGTCTTTAGTTAAATGGGCCTGAAACATTTTCTGAAACTGTTGCTTGCTGATGTTATGCTTCAGAAAATGCAAAAATACCTACAGTTGTGGTACAGACCAATTCCTTATGCAAATTCCTTTTTTTTCATCCCTTATCTAAAACTTCCTGAAATTTTTCCACTGACAATAGATTAGATCCTCCAATAAAACTATCTGTAGGTGCTGCAATATCACAGATAGGCTGCCCAATGCTTCTGTAGTTATTTCTCCTTTCCTAGTGTCCTAGGAGCAATAGGAAATATAAAATAGGAGCTTTGAGGGTTGCTTGTTTGTTGAGGTTTTTTTTTTCCTTAAATTTTTTTCAAAATATTGCATTTTTGAACTTTTACTCCCATTCTGTAATGAGTGGCTGTCACCTCAGACATTACAAGAGGACTAACCTTACAACGGGATTAATAGGTATTTCTCTCCGTATATAATTTTTTCCTTAAATCCCCCAAAATAGAAAAAACTAACCATCCTTTAATGTTCTCTGTGAATTGAGGTGTGTTTTATAACTCCCATTTTTTACAAATATTCTTCTAATTAAGTGGAAGCTAAATGATAAATTCCTATTTTCATTGTCAGGAAAGTAAACACATTTCAGTCAATAAGGTTGTGCTACAGCAAACCAACTTCAAACAATACCTGTACATAAACCATCAAGGCTAGCCAGACACTGAAGTAAAAACCTCCAAACATAAATTTTGCCTGGAGTAAAAGAAATATTGCTGGTTTGGCTTTATCTTTTTAATATGTACTGAAATTCAAACAAGTTTATGACACAACCAAAAATAATTAACACACACAAGAGCAATATGAAGAAAAAAAGCATTTAATTGTAATACATAAAAACTAGAAAAATTAATAGCAAGAGAAAAGACTAACAGTCCAAACGACATTTTAAACAAGACACGCAACTAACTTCTTTCCTTTATACGCTTCAAAAAACCCCAACACAAGTAGTTCTAACCTAACTGGAAAGGAAAACAAATTAGCCTTATTTGCACATTGTTTATGTCCTTAAACCTTAAATCACCTTTAGCAGGTTTTGGGAATATAATAATTGATGGCTGATATAGAAAAAAATTTATTTTTAGATCTGAGATAGGAACCAGCAATTATTTTTGTATTACAAAAATAACATGAGGATGATTTGAAGGTCAGATAATCTGAAACCCTGTCTTCTTACTCTGATACATTAAACCCCCACATAGTTCTTCGGACATCATTTCAGCTATCCAGTGGACTAGGCAACATTACAGTGTATCAGCTATGCAAGTGGGCTCCATAGCTCCTGACAAGGAAAAGGAGTCTCATAAATTTACAGAGGTTGTTACTATAATGGACCACTTCATCTTCCCCCACCCAGCTATGCTGTACCAGAAAGGAGGAAAAAAACCTTCCCAACAGAAGATGGACTAAACGCAATATGCACCACGGACCGTGGCCCTGACAGCATAAATTGTGAATATTCCTCAACAAAGCTAAGCTTGAGGGTGCATAAGGCCACACTACTGAAGCAAAAAGATCAAAGCCTAAACCAATTACAGCCTAGTTTCACAGTATGCCTTTGAAATGTAACAGTGATATACCTTATTTAACACATTATATTGATTTTTGCTAATACTCGTCACCATTGCCAATGTGATTTTGGTTATCAGATCTTTATACACAACAGTTCTACACATGCAATAAAATCTAAAATTGTGACTAAAAATATTTTAAAGAACAGATGGAAAACTATTTCTAAATTTAGATATATGTTCAGCTATATTTGGCCACCGACTTAAACAGTATCTGTATCTGAGGCAACAGCGTATAAGCAAAACAGAATAAAGATAACGCTGTATTATAATCTTCTTGTGATGTCAAGGACAAAATTATCTTCAGATTCAGATCCACATAATTAGTGGGATTTTCTTTATTTACCTTCCAAATATTTCTATAACTCAGTAATTTTGCTTTTATTTTAATACTTTCAGGGCTATAAAGACAATCTAAGAGCAATGAATTGTACTTAATTTGAAATAAAATAATGCATCATATATTTGAGTTTTGCAGGATTATCCTATGAGAGTTTCCTTACATTTTTTGAAAATCACATGCAATGCTTTAATGTTCTGTAACGTAAAATAATACATTAACTATTTCCAACAGAACTGCTAAATGCTTTATTCATGTTTGCATCTTAGTGGGTTTTTTTTCCAAAATGAATTGAGTTTACGAAAGAATATTAAACAAAGAAGCATTATCCTCTCTCTGATCTTTGTTCTGATCATGAAGATTTTAAACAACATTAGTCTCACACATAGCAAATTACTGCTTGTTAACTACTGTTGCCAACTGTTAGGGTACGTCTGCCTTACTATATCAGTTTGACCCAGCTTCTAGTGCTTAATGGTCCTCTAGGCTAAAAGCGAAAGCTGATCCATCAGGCTTACATTAGCATAGAATAACACTCAATGCTTATTGATGTGCATGCAGTGTAACTACCACCCCCGGCACCTAGCTCAGTCCATTATTTTCATTTTATCTCAAGTCATTTGTATGGTTGTCTGCCCCAGTTAAAGCTATGGCAAGACTGGTACTTAAATGAATTTGTGAGAAAGGAGACAAATGCCCCCTGAACTTCAAGCACTTTTCTATCATGACTTGCTAACATAAAATACACTGGTACTGTTAGGTCCACTTAGCAAGCATATCTCGAATGGCCTTAAGTAGGTAAGAAAAATCACTTAGGACTCTATCAGCTAAAAGGACTGCTGATTAAATGCTGGGGGTGGTGGAACATAGGCTGTGACTGTTTGGGGTGTTATCTTTTCAGTCTGATGTTTTAAAATGCTGTTTTGATTCTGCTCATAAACCAGAAAACTTCAGCATCGTAACATTCAAAACATTCTGTTTCGAGTATCTGGCTTTAATTGAACACTGTTCATTAAGATTAAAAATACTGTGAAATCATCACATTGTAACAGAAAAAAACCCACTGAAACTTAAAGGCACACACTGTATAATCATCTTAATAGAAAACCTTTGAAAACAAAGCAAGCTATCGCAAGCTTCAGGGCATGGCAAACTACGTGGCCACAAAACATAATTACTGCAACAAAAAGCCATGAATATTCAAGAGTCACGAAACAGTATAAAGAAAACTACAGAATAGATTCTAAAGTTTCCCTTCACACTATTTCACAAAATGTAGATTAAAAACTGCCTCAATTTTTGCATTTTCCAAGAAAATTATAGTTGAGCATTACAAAGTAAAAAGATCCAGTGCAGATGTTAAGATAAACACAGTGCTCTTCTGTGCTTGGGTTTAAACAGACATTAATCAACCCCTATTGCTGCATGGACAGGAAAGCATAGGAATTCAACAGAAAAATATTGGTCAAGCAACAGTAATGTCAACCATTTTTAACATATGGTCAGTCGGTTAGACTGCCCAAGGAGTCTGACATATTTTCACTTCCACAATAAAAAGCACTAATATCCCTACTTGTAGTATGCATCTAAATACATACATAATTCTACAGTTTAGAAAGGATCAGCCAAAAAAATAAATATGCTATGACACCAAAAACTATGAAAGAACAATCCTCAGAGCAATGCCTCAGCCCTTCTACCCTCCCATCCAGTATTAATGAATGACAGAATGGTTACCCAAAAGACTGACTGAAATCTAGTTAATAGGTTGTTATTCCTTAATAAAAAAAAAGAGAGTTGATGCACTGGTAACTCAGTCTGTGACAAGAAAGAAAAGATTAGTGTGAGGAAACATCAGACGCTTGAAAAATGTAAGTACATTAAGAGGATACGTGTGTTGAGGAGAGGACATCATCTTCCTTTTTGAAGTGTTCCTGCAGCACAAGGAATCCCCTGAAACTGGCTGGTCTCTAATCCAATAGGACAATTCTCTTTTTACTCCAGTGAGCCCCAGGACATGAATGTAAGCAGGAGGATTGTTAGTACTCCTGGACAGTCAGAATAAGAATATGAGCGCTACATTTTGTGCTTTGAGTATGAAACCTCATGTGCTATAAGCAGTAATGTCTTTATGGGTTTAAGGACGTTTAAGAGATTGAAGTGTGACGAAAACCAAAATTGCTAGTTACTCCCAGTGCTTTTATAAGGGTTACCCCACTCCTCTCCTCTGGATAAAATTAAAATACACATATGCAGTCCAGAGAGTTAAAATAACTGTTCCTCAGAAGTCTGTGGTCCTTCAAGACATAGAAACTGCTTTCAAAAGTTTCATGGATAAGAAACGAAGAGGAAGTAACAAAATGAAAAGCAAAAAAGAACTGAACTACACCAGGCCAAATGCACATTTGTAAATGCTCTCTGGAGTAAAACTCCATTGTAGCTACACATAAAAAATATAGTGGGAATAAGGACCTCCCTGTAATAACAGCATTTGGTTCAGAATCTGACACTGTTCTGAATAACTACAATCAGCCACAGGTGTTTTTATAATCTTTTTAAACAGAATGCAGACACTTTTACTTCTGTTTAACAACCACACTTAGTCTACAGAAGAGCCAATTGAAGCAGTAAAGTTACTTTGGGACAGATGAGAAGAAGTACAGCATAAGGTAGTCCTCCAGCACAACTGTTTGTAGAGCTATCAAGCAGTGTTGGTATTTGTTCTTTGGAGAGAGAAAGAGAGTGAGTTATGTGCCCATCATAATAGGGATTTGTACTATGATTACAGTGGATGCTGAAAAAAAACCATTGAGAAGCTGTTGCACAAGAACAGGCATAACCTGAATATTAGGTTTTGAAGAGTAAAAGCACAGACTCTACTTAGAAAGGTAGAGTTCACAGGAAAAAGGAAATAAGTTCCAAGAAGGCTTTTACACTTAACAGCTTAAAAGGTATTATACCACTAATGTAATTAATTTAGGAGCCCTAATTTCTGATCCTTCATTCACTTATTCTTTGCTTTAGATTCTTCTCTTCACACTTCAGAGTAAATTGCTACTCAGCCCATTCACACCCTGAGATGGACACCATGAACAGGTTGGTGCTTGGCATGGAAAGCAGGATGGGAAAAGCTAGGCCACTCAGTCAAGGTGGTACCTATTAAGAGGTACAGAATTCATTGGCTAAGTTCCTCTGAGGACAGGCTCTAACAGGCACATGGAATTACCCTGTGTTGCCTCAGATGAGAGGGCAGAACTAAAATGTGGTCAGAATACTTTCAGTCATTGGTCATGAGCACTGCTGCTCAGAGGCATGAAAACACACTGTTGGCTTGCCTTGTTGACCACATCATCCATTCCTCAATCTTGATCAATCTTTCTTGGCTCTGAAAGAAAGGCATACTTGTTTATGTCACACTAACAAAACCTCAAGGAATTGTTTATGTAGTCCAATTTAAGGACATACTTAAAAATTCTACACTAGGAGCCAGAGCATGTGAGGTATTACTAGATGATTACTTGTAAACCCTAAATAAGCTGTAACTCTCAAGACCAAAACCTCTATAGTTCTCAAGTGAAAAGGGTTCAGCAGGTATGTAGAACTATCTCCCCTACATTGCCATTTAATTGCTGCTGAAATTAAGAATAAAGAACTAGTTTCAGTGAACCACCTACTCAGCCACAGATTGAAAAGATGTCTCTCATATTGAAATATGAATCTCTCAGAGACAAAGCAGTTTCATTCCCAGGCAGCCTGTTCTATACATTTTTGACTAACTACTGTATATTCACATCTTTGAATGTAAAAAAGGAGGAATATGTTTCACTACCCTGAGAACCTAGGACAAGTTCAGGAAGCCAACACAGCCTTCCAGCTAATTATTCTTTTTTAAGATTTTTTTTTTTCAAGGAGGTTGCAACTTGATTCTTAATCCTTGCTCTTTCAATTGAGGTTATCAACAAGGGTGCCAATTAGTGCACACTGTAGTACTCCACATGATGTGGAAACCTAACCCAAAGAGAACCACAGGAAGATGTGCAAAATCACTGCAAAATAAGCCCTTCACTTCTTTTTCAACCACTAACATGGTGATTTCATTATATTATGGAGAGAGATCTCATAACATTTAAAGGGAAAATGAGTATGAGCTCTAGTGCTTAAAATAGAGTCAAGGAAGAAAAACAAGTTTGTTTTGTTTTGTCGTCATTATTACATAATAATTCCCTTGGGTCAGATAACCTGCATGCACAAATAAATGGGAAATTAAATCTGGCCTTCCTCAAATTTCAGAAGACTCAAAATATTTCACACCAAATTTCTATTAAAAAAAAAAAAAAGTAATACAAACTAGCTGGAGCTTATTGGGCATTTCACAGAAGGATAATTTTAATGACAATCCTATTAAATCATCTCCACATGCCACCTTAATTATTATATACCTCTGGAACAGTCTGCCCTTTCTTCCCAAACCCAGGGGGAATTGATAAACTAGGTCTGCAGAAATGAGCTTTCTGGCTGTGTCTCAGGCCCCTTCTCACCAAGGATTCCACAGCATTCTTTTCCAATAAACTGTGTAGGGGTTTCTCTTGGAAAGTTGTGTTGGACAAATGAACAGTTTTCTGCAGGTTGTCACAGCAGAGTGAAAACCCTATGTGATCAGCAGGCAAAATCACAAATGCAGAAACTATACCAGCTCCTTTCAAAAATAACTTAAATGAAGGACTTGCATGGTACCTTGGAAAATCATGGGGAATTCTGTATCTTGATACTACTGCCTCAACCCAAACTCTTCAAAACAAGAAAATACCAGATATATCCCACTTGTTCTGAAAGGAAGGAGCACATTCTGACTGATAGTTCATAAAAACAATTAAGTAAGGATAATGATCCATACATTAAAACACAATTAGCTTGGTCATGAGTATTTGGCATTCATACAAGCTATCCACATGCACCAGAATACTTCCCACTGCATAAAGCAATCAGGTATGTTAGAGAGAGATAGATAAAGATGTCATCCTAATGAGATACAGTTACAGCACTTCTATAAACAAGCCTTTTAAAACCAAATAAGGTGAAAATGCATATATTGTGTGTACTCTGGGATACAGAGGCAGACCCTGGATAGAAAGTAGGAAGATAGAAAATAACAGTCATAACACGTAGTAAAAATTGTTTCAGAATAAGGACAGATAGATATAAGAAAGGGATTATTTTGGAGGGATTGGATGTATCGTGGAATTCAGAAAGAAGGTGTTAATAAAGCATAAGAATTGGGACCAGAGATTACTGGGAACAGACAAGTAGATTTAACAGCTGAAAGTGAGATGAAGTCAGCAGAAATAAGAAGACATTTAGAAGACTCTGGAGGTAGCAGAGAAAGATGTGTATCTGTTTAATGCAATAATTTAGGAAAGGAGACAAGATATGGGATGATTTTTAGAACTGGCTAGAATTAGAGTTATATATACCTCACAGCTGTGATTAAAAACACTGAATCTGGGATCATATCTTTTTTCCAAAAATCTTGCAGTGAAGACAATTGTTCTTTAATGCAGTGCACTTACAGAACATGGAAGAGAAATACAGCTTCTAAAGGTGCTCTGGAAGGATGGTTAATGGGTATAGGAAGAAGCAGGAAGAAAAGAGTGAATGGCAACATGAAACTAACCAAAAGGGTAACATGGCATTCAGTTGATCAGGGCTTGAGTAAACCCGACAGGAAAGGAAGAGCAGCTGAGAATCAGAGCACAGCACTGCTGGATCCCAGCAAACCAGCAGGAAGGACCATCAGGAGCACAAGAGCGAGTCCCTGCAAAAGGAGTATTCTCCTCCTTACCACAGAGGTGCTATCACCATTGCTGATAGGCCAGCCTTGGCTAACAGTGGGTCCATCGTGGAGCCGACTGGCATCAGCTCTACTGGACACGGGGGAAGCTTCCAGCAGCTTCTCACAGAAGCTGCCCTTGTAGCACCCTCACTACTAAAACCTTGGCAAAAAGCCCCAATACATGCTGTTAACACAGGCTGTTTAAGAAAGCCATGAGCAAACAACACTTCATACATACAGAAAGAAACCAGAATCTTATTCACTTCCCAGTGCAGTAGCCAACAGAGATAAGGAAAATGATAGATGGGAGTCTGGCCTGAATTTATAGATTTCTACCACAAAATACACACCATTTGACAGCTACCTTCTCTGCCCCTTCTCTTAGTTTCCTATTGACTCATACTTAAATCCCCCTTGAAGGGCTTATAGAGCTACAGTTTTCACCACTAAAAAAGTGAGTTTGTGATTATACATTCAATTCCAGTACATTCTATTCCTTAAGACTTCAACCTATTTTTATTAATCACTGACTTTTCACAGAGCTTCTTCTGTTCTGACAGGAGTGCAGGTTTCAGGATTTGACAAAATGCAGCTTTAGTTTAAGCTCTTCAAAAAGTATTCAGTAAACTGAAGCAAAAAAATGCTTGCTCCAATAAAGTCCATGACACAAATTTCTTCAAACAAAACTGAAATCCACTCTCTATACTGAAGACGACAAAAATTACGCCACTAGCTGAATTTCATTGCCAAGCTGTCAACTTGAATTTCTTCTGTTTAAAAATAGCTGTTCATTACATTCAGTAATGGGCTGTCAAAGCATTACAGCACTGAACCTATATCATATACAGTAGCAATTGGGCAATGTGCATTATTATGTTTAGATTACTAGCATTTTTACAAGACCTCTGGGCTAATTTTAAATGAGATGGTTGACTTGAACTGAATCAAAACCAATTTTATTTTACTTTAAAGATACTACAGATTTTCCATTTGTACCTGACTAAATCAGGCCTTAATGAAATTAAAACAAAAGATTTACTGAATGTGACCATACAGTTATTCATTCCTTTGTTTGCTTTCAAGGATATATTTACTCTAAACAACATACAAATAATAAAAATACTCTATTTGCCAAATTAAATAATATTCCCAATAGTATGAATTGGTATTGTTGCTCCTATGAATACATAATAGGTTGTTAGCAAAGAAATCATGCCTAAAGCATATATGCAGTAATATTTTAGCAGGGTGAAATAATTAGAGATGTTTTTAAACTAACAAATGCATAACCTGTCTTAATAGCTCATGATCTAATTTAGCATACCACAAAAAAAAAAAAAAAACCACTACAAAAAGGTATCTAGAAAGCACAGCCAAAACATCCTTACACAGCAGGATGTCATAAACATAAAGGCATGCCAGAATGGCTCACAGCTATGGAAAAAAAAAGAGAGACTAAAACAAGATCTGATGACTTGCAAACATAAATAATGAATTCTAGGGCCAGATTATAGACTTCTTTATTTTCATTAAAAAACCCAGCAGAATAAATGAAAAACAGACAAACAAAAAAATCACACACTGTGTATAAAGCTCTATAGCTTCCTTGCTTTATGGGAAAATAAATTATTTTTCTAGATTCAGAAGACAAGAACTCCACTGAAGCAACTCAGTGGTTATGTAGCAACATTGGGCTATATGGTTCCGCAGTTTCCAGTAAAATATTTTCCAGAGTTTATTGTTCAGCTGCAAAACATTTGCCATGTTAAGAAGTTTGTCGGGCTGGGTTTCAGCATCAAAGAAAAAAAATACCATTTATTAATTTTAATTATGACCATATTTAGTATCTTCATCTATGATGTAGTAGGATTGAGTGCACCCCCCAGCAAATTTGCAGATGACACCAAGCTGAGTGGCGCAGTTGGGACACCTGAAGAACAGGATGCCATCCAGAGGGACCTGGACAAGCTCAAGGACTTCACCTGTGGGAATCTCGTGAGATTTAACAAGAGACCAAGTGCAAGGTGATACCCCTGGTATCAACACAGGCTGGGGGACGAAAGGATTCAGAACAGCCCTGCCAAGAAGAACTTGGTGGAGGAGAGGCTGGTGGATGAGAGGCTGGACATGAGCCAGCCCTATGCACTCACAGCCCAGAAAGCCAAACGTGTCCTGGGCTGCATCCAAAGCAGCGTGGGCAGGGCCAGGGAGGGGATTCTGCCCCTCTGCTCTGCTCTGGCAAGACCCCACCTGGAACACTGCATCCAGCTCTGCAGCCCCCAGCAAAATAACGACATGGAGTGAGTCCAGAGGAGGACCACAAAAATGATCAGAGGGATGGAGCACCTCTCCAATGAGGAAGGGCTGAGAGCTGTGGTTGTTTAGCCCGGAAACAAGAAGGCTCTGGGAAGACCTCACGCAGCCTTTCAATACTTAAAGGTGAAGACAAGCTTTTTAAGCAGGGCATATTGAGACAGGACAAGGAGTAATGGTTTTGAACTGAGAGGCTAGATTTAGACTAGATCTAAGGAAAAATTTTTTTATTATGAAGGTGGTGAAACACTGGAACAGGTTGCCCAAACAGGTGGTAGATGCCCAGTCCCTGGAAACATTCAACAGCAAGTTGGATGGGGTTCTGACCACCATGACGTAGTTGAAGATGTGCATGCTTATTGCAGAGGGGTTGGACTAGATGGCATCTAACCCAAATTATTCTATGATTCTATATAAATAGTCTGCTAATAAAAGACTTTGGAGATATTGAGCACTAAGACAACCAACAGCAAGCAAAAGCAGTGCACTATAAGTGTTCACACAAAAAGCATATGCAAAAACAATATAACCCTTTGAATAAAACTAGTAACAGAATTCAGCTGCAGTGAGTTTCACAAGTACAAACACCAGTATATTCACAATCCTCCCCACTGTGCCAGTATCAGCAAATAATCTTTGCAACACTCTGTGTGATAAATTGACTTTTGGATAGCAGTAATTCCTAATTTCCACATAATTTTTCTCTTTAAATTAAATTAACATAAATTTATAACAGATACAAATCTTATTTGCATAGATGGTTTAAATATGCTTCTGCACTGTCTTTGACCATGTTTTTTGGTGCCAGGCCTCTAAATAAAGCCAAAACTGAAGCCACCTCTTTGTCACCAGTCAAGTATGAGCTGTCTGAAGGTTTTGTAGTGTTTGTCAAATATTTCTTCTGGAAAAACAAATTGCTAACAACTGAAGGGTACATCATTATTAATCCCTTTTTACTTGAAAACTATCACATGATTATAGAGCTAGCTAAAATATGCATCAAATTTATTGTATGTTTGTACAACTGCTTGCAGTGCTCTTGGTAAAAAGAACTAACAAGCATGGCAGAGCGCACTAGTCTTTTTATGGCAAAATTATGCAAATTCCATTAAATATGCATTATAATCAGTCTAGAATCCACCATGATATTGAGGGTATAATACTAAAATTCTCATCTGGCTTAGCATAAGGATCAAATGAAAGCAAATATTTCTGCACTATCTGGTATATCATTTTGTGAGAATCCTAGAGTATCTAGTGTCAAACATCCGTTGAACAGCTTCACAGTAAAACATGACACAATATATTACAACACCTCCAAAGAGGCAGCTGTGATCTACTGTGTCAAAAACTCCATTCAAGTAGGCTGTCAAGGTGTACAAGGCCTCTGATCTTTGATACATCTGAACGTATTATCAAAGCTCCTCATCTATGAAGATGGAAATTATCTTAAATGACAGAAAATGTAGACTACGTTGCTAAATCACTATGCTGAAGAAACAATAAAGGAAGATATGAATATCCAAAACTTTTGAGAAAATAGTAGAGAAAGGTATGGCAATTAAAAAAGATATATACATTTTGGAAAAAGCAGTACACAAGGAAAACAAACAGTGAAGTTGACGAATAGTCAAGGCATCTTCAAACACAAAAAAACTACTTTTCTCCTAAGTAATCTGTAGTTTAGGAAGGTAAGTGATGTCTAATGCTGTCACACTGTACAGTATAACCATTCTTGAGTGACTGATAAGGAAAGGGATTTCTGATGGATTAGCTAGGTATGCTGTGCCTTGATAGAATGAAAAGATAAAATGAAAGATTATATAATGTGGGACATAGCAGTGGGTGACAAGATTTACTAAGAACAAGGTAACACAGAAAAGCACTTAGATTTTTAGAACATGGAATAAAACTGTTTATGAATTATTTCCAGTTCTGCCTTTGGTATTTAAAAGAACTCTGTTTATGATTCTATATTAAATTGGTCTTTGTCTTTTAGCAAATGCTCTCTTTAAATTATATTAACATTTTTGCACAGAAAAGTTTTTAATAAAATAAAAATTAAGGATTTATCTAAATTTTAATATTATCAGTTCATTACATTAACACAAAAAATTTTAGTACCTCCTCCTATCTTCCAATATACTCTGGAGATGGATACCTCTCAGGCTCTGAGATGTTATCCATTTACCTGCTGTAATATCTTCTGTGACTGCATAAAGCTCTTTCCAAAATGGCAGCACACGTTCACTGGGGAGTTCTGTGCACCGTTGAAAACACTGTGAACACATCTGTTCCAACAGTGCACTCTGTGTAATAACAGAGAAGCCTTTGGAAACTGCCATTAAGATATTTCAAATGACAATCAGCAAAAACAAACAAACATCAAATTTGGAACAGAAAGAACATAAGTGAGAAAAAAGAGCCATCTTTAAAATGCACATAGAAGTTACAAACTGCTCTAAGTATTGGCAACAATGAGCAAAGAAATGGAAAAAACACATAAATGGAAAGAGAAAAAAAGAAGAGGGAATGGTCAAGGTAAGGGATATTTTGTAATGTAAGACTTGAGTTTCTCAAATACAGCAAATATAAGCACAATTACTAGTCGTGCTATGTGTCCTACCATACCACTCTACTTGCCCCATTTCTGGCTACAACTCCATCCATCTTTTTTGGCTCAAGTCCCTCTGTTTATTCTATTAAAACTCCTTTGCTTCTTTATCAATCACCTCTTTCCAGTATCTTCCATACTACAGGAACAGCATTTACAAACACGCCAATACCTTTCATCTGCTTACAATGAAAGGAGTTTTTTCTTTATTTTCACCCTTCAATCTCTCCATAGACTTTTGTACCACAGGTCATGCCTCTCTCTTCTTAGTTCATAGCAGCGTCCTTAAAAAATGCTTTACCCCATACTGAAGTATTGTTCATCTCTCATGACATTACCAGGTTCTATTTTAGAGATTTCCATAGAATCCTTCACATTCTTCTTGTCAATATTCACCATTGAAAGCAGTGTGGCCAGCGGGTTGAGGAAGGTGATTCTGCCTCTCTGCTTTGCTCTGGTGAGACCCTCCTGCAGTGCTGCATCCACCGCTGGGGTCCCCAGAATAGGAAGGACTTGGACCTGTTGGAGTAAGCCCAGAGGACGCTACCATGATGATTATAGGGATAGAGCACCTATGAGGATTGTGAAGCCTGGGAAAGAGAAGGCTTTGGGGTGACCTAATTGTGGCCTTCCAGGAACTTACAAGAAAGGTAGGGCAAGTCTATTTACAAGAGCATGTTGTGACAGGACAAGGGGGAATGGATAGAACCGAAGAAGAGCATGTTTAGATTAGATATTGGGAAAAAAATTCTTTATTGTGAGGGTGGTGAAGCAATGGAACAGGTTCCCCTGGGAAGTTGGAGATGCTCTATTCCTGAAAGTGTTCCAGGCCTGGTTGGATGGGGCTTTGACCATCCTGGTCTAGTTTCATCATCATCACATCACACAGAAAAGTTATACCCACAGAGACATTGGTTTTGTTTTACAACAAGAGACAGTAGTACTACAAAACCAAAAGTTAAAATGGCATATAATATACAACAACATACAGAAAAGCACTCCCATTTTACTTAGTTGAAAGGTTAAGAATAATGAAGAGACTGTTAGCCATAATTCTTCTTGTTTTGCCACTAACATTACATTAAAATGTTCTTAATATATTAAGACTGATGCATAATCATTAATATTTTAACAAGTTTTCAAAACACCAAAGAACTATCATAATAGCCAAAATCTGCAATTTGTCTTTTGAGTTATTGAAGCAGTTGTACTCTGTTTCTGCTCAGAAACAGCATTTATTTCAAATGTCATTGCAGAAAATACAGGAGAAATTTGATTTGATTATTTAATTTTTATAATTGAATATTGATATCCCCCAACAAAGCAGCTGCAGAGACACAGCAAGAGGATAAAGTAATAGAGTATAATGAAGTAAAATCATATGATGAGGTCATCCTATTACAGTTATTTGAGATTTTCACAATGTTTATCTGCATTTCAATTACAATATTGCTTCCTTTAATACACATAGCAAGGTTATAAACTAATTCCATATTTGATCCTAACTCTGATTGTTTTCTGTTAATCCAAGAAGGAGAACTGTCAAGAATATTCAAGGTCTATGTTAACTAGATATAATCTACTTAAAAGGTTCTGTGACTTGTTGAACTAAACCTGAATCCTGTAAATCTGGAGTTCTATTCAATAGCATAAAGTTCTACACAGGTATACAGCTGCATAAAAGTGGGAAGAAATTTGCATACAGATGTTTCAGTAAATGCCAAGCACGTCCGTTTCCTAAAGCTTTTATCATGTGTACCAGACTACCAAACAGTCCTACTGCTTGTTCTACTCCTACTGGTAGGAATGTCTGTGGTCACTTCCTTTCTGGCTAAAGGGAGGTCTTTGAGGAAAACAAAGGTTGTATAGGAAGGTCATAGCAAGCCATTTCCTTTATTCAGATCATACTAAATCATACTATTTACATCAAATGATGGAATCAAGCTTTTTTCTGTCTTAAAAATAATTATGATGAATATCTAATTGTTACTTGTTTCCTAAATGAAGACTATTTCCATATATTTACACACTAAAAAAGATAAATTGTTTGTTTTAACAAATAATAGCATTCTGTTTTTATCTTCAGTCCACATTCTCAAGGAAGGCACACATTTGTACATACTACCTAATTCACAGACACACATGTACGTATAAATATATACACCATTACTTAGAATTAAATGATTGTACTTAAACTCTCCTAAGATGACATTAAAAATTATTTTATATGAGCATCATCATTATTAGATTTTAAATGCTAAGGCCAAAAGCATGTTAACACTTACTTTTTTTTTTACTTCATAAGGATCACTGAACACATGTCCATGCTCATAGACAAAGCTGAATAGACCCTCTGCTGAATTTTATCTAAAAATTAACAGAGTTGTTTTTAAACTACTTAATTACTATTACGATTAAAGAAAACACTCTCAGCAAAGCCTTAACAAACATAAAACAAAATAGCTTTTCCTCTCCCCTCCGAAAAAAGGGAATTAGAGCTATTGTTGCATTTCTTAATTGATTGCAAATTTAAAAGGACCTCTGCATGGTTCTGTTTTGCACTCATAGTAGACAAAGAATGAATAAACATTTATCCAAAACAAAAGAAAATGTTGCACATGAGAAGCAATGTACCGCTAGCAGGGAAGAGATATATGACTGACATGTCCACTATGTAATTTCTTAAATAATGTTACAGCGATTTTTCAGCTTGTGAGTTTTTACATGTCAAATAAAAATCAGTATTTACTAATTAACTAGTATTTTAAGAGGGAATACAGAGTTACTGAGAAAAAAATAAATAAAAGCTAAGCAATAGAAAGTTATAATTTGGATACTTTTGATCACCAAAAATATCAGTTCCCTCTCTCTTCTCTCTTTAACATTTCTAGTTTGTTGATGAACGAACCGTGTTTGGCATAATTAACACTAAGATCTTCAGAACTCAATGACTGAAAATAATCACTTCTCTCCTTTCTTTCCTGAGTACGCTGAAGCCCAACCTAAAGATTTAGAGCTGACTGGACAAATATAAAGGATGTCAGAAACAGTGACCGCTGACATGCCATTCAAGGCACATGGAAAAGAGTTCAGGCTTGAATGCCTCTAAACTGCTCATTGGTAAGATCAGCTATCACTGAGACACAGTGTAAGTCAGCACAATTCACTGAGCCTGCTATGACCTTAAAATCATTGCTCCTGGGGCATGTTCATCCACCAATTAGTTTATATGCTCACTGGAAATCCATTGCTCAGTAAATGCACTGGTCTCTCATTCCACGGTGTTGATGAAGTGTGTGTGATGGCTTTCTCTTCACAACTTGACCCCTAAAGCTGACCCATCTGGAACTGAAGTATTCATGCCACTTGAGCACATCCTTGGTTATCACAGAGCCTGATATTTTCTTTAAAAACACCATTACTCACATTTTTTTCCTCTTAGTTAAAAATCTTTTACAATCAAAAAACACAGAACTTTTTAGGGGTAAGAAATTTACTACACAGTATGCTGAAGGACATCTGTAGAGGGAAATCAACTCACATAAAATCTGATTTCTACTAAAACTGGTATGAAAACTGTAAATATTGTTCTGCTCAGGGAACAGCTGTTAAGCCCAAATATTAATTCATTGCAGTATTTGCCTTGCTATGAATGCCATGAAAATAAAAACAGTAACATAAAAACCCAAACACAAACAAAAAACTCCACATGCAAAGCAGGGTTATAATTATCATCAAAGCATGATAAGAGATATTTTTCTCTTAGGCATTTAAATATTAGGCTATCTAAATATTACATAATTAAAAGCGCAGCGTCCATTGTGTTTTTCTCTGTACAGAATATTCTTACCTTACCCTAGGTCTCCAAGTGTATTACGACCTCATTGTCACCAAATTTCAGACTAAAAATTAACAAAAAAAAAATTGCAAAAGATAAATAAAACTAAATTCCTCTGCTAGTCATATTTCACAGTCTGGGATTAATTTGCTTATCAGGTAGTATCAGTGCTTATTGCTAGTAAGAATAACAGCTCACCTAACGGAACACAGTGAAAAACAAATCTACTGTGTTACTACTCACTGTGGCCCTTTCGGATGTTATTCAGTCACGGAAAAAAAAATACCATGAATGTATTTTGTAAAAAAAATTACTGTACTGATTTATTTAGGGTAAAAAAAGGTACGTTTTTCAGGTTTTGATGAAATTCTGAGATTATCCTGCCTTCTCCTCTTCTGTGAGAGTGGGGATTTAGTGGGTGGAGGTAAGGATCTCTCTTCTTTCCTTTTCCACATCCCCTATTTCTCTTAGTGAGAAAATGGAAAATGCAAACCAAATACGGTATTTACAAATGTTTAAAAAAACCCAAAAACAAACAAACAAAAAGCCACAAAGCTGTTGGCTAACTTGCTTTCTGGAAAATTAAAACAATTAGCAGCAAGACTTATTAAGCAACCTGAACATAATTTTTCTTGTTCTTCTTAATTAGAATATAAGTTCAGCTACAAGAGGAACCTCTACTATTGTAACACAAAGTAATGTGAGACTTAGTAAAAATCCTATCTCAGCTTTAAAACTATATGAATAATAATAAAAATATTAATTATATATATTGTATAGTGGAATGTTAAGCTACATTTCAAATGCTAAGTGTAAACAGAAACAGCTATGATAGAAAAACTTTGTGAGGGCATCTAATTCTTATATAAATACCTGATAAAAATATTAAATTATTAATGGTTAAAGTGGGCCTATAAAAATGCAAAAAGGTAAAACAGTCTGGAAACTAGAAACAAAGTAATAAAAAACCCAAAGGGAAAATGCAGAACTGGAAAACTTCAGATTAGAAATAAGATGCTTATTTTAATTAGATAACTGAAAGATTTGTATGACAAGGAAGTTCATTATCCATCTCTTTGAGTCTTTAAATAAAAAAAATGCATCTTTCTAAAAGCCATATGCCACTTCATCAAGAAGTTATGTAATTCATAAATATATTATTAAGGGCTCAAACTCTCAATCAAATTCCTGCATCACTGCCAGTTACCTGTCATCACCTGAGTCACAGTAACTTAGCCTCTGACAAAGCAAAATTTCTCTGACGATGGATCATGGGTTATCCTGGGTTTGAAACTTCAGCCACATGACTTGTGTAAAGCAAGTGAGAACAGCTAATCATGATGGTCTTCAAATCTTTGGGTGAAATTTTGATTCCATGCAGGCAAGAGAAAGGCTGCTGTGATTGTATGTGATACTGTACAACTGAAAGCATAGTCCTTCACTTGCTACCAATGTAACACTAAGGACAGCTGTATGACTTTTATAGACCCTTCCTATAGTTAGACGTAAAGAATGTTTGCTTTGTCATGCTCTTCTGCATACTTTCAATAATAAACAGTAATATATTTTAAAGAAGCAAAATCAGATTTTTAAATACAATTTGTTATAATTGTATCTTTTTCAATATAAACTTTCCCAATCCTTTTCTATAAAAGGGAGTGGTTGGAATCCTCTCAAGTAGTTTTCTAACTATAAATTAGGATTATTAATTACTTCAAAATAACTGCAATATATTTCATAGTTATTCATGAGACTTATTCATAGGTTTTGTGCCACTTGACCACAATACACAGGAAGGGTAAGATCTGATCTTTAGGAGAAGACAGTACAAGTAACACCCAGAATACGGCACTATACCACAAAATAAGTCTTGTGAATCGACAGTAATCACAGTGGTCTGATTCAATGGGCTGATATAATAACACACCACCATCAAAGACAAAAGGTCCTTGCTTCCCTTTGCCCCCTACCCTTCTTCTGGCCACAGGGTCCTGTAAGACACCCACTCTACTCTACTCATAAAAGCTGGTACTTGCTGGACATTTTCTTTAGTTCATTTATTGAATTTGCAGAAAACTGTAGTATTTTCTACCTCATTAGTAAATTGCATCAACTCATGAAAGAACGTCTTCCAGCACACGAGTTGCTGTGTAGCTGAAAATACAGAAAGAACTGAGGAGGAAGGTGCTCAGAAGAAAAGATAAGCATCATGAAAGACTTCTGCAACAGCAACTTGTTAAATATTCAGCTGTTCATAAATGTATAAGCTTGGAAAAGTGGCCTATCTTATTTCTTTCTTTCAGAAAGAAAAGGCATCATAATGATATCCACTAACAGATTACAGAGAACATTCTGAGAGGAAGAAAACTGCTGATCCACAATGAAAAAGTAGCCAAAACACTATGAAGAAGTAAGCTACATAAGCATGAAATATACTGCTCCAATCAAACAGTTCATCGCCCACTGACAGACAATTTTGTGCATAGATGAAGTAAATGAAAAACCTGAATACTGAGCTTCAGTTCATCTGCTATTTTCTAAAAAAGTAGCAAAACTTTTCAAGATTTATAATTAAAACAGTAAACACACATCTCAAGAACAAGTAGTAACACAAACTGCATCCTACTCAAATTTTTCAGGCTCAAATTAATTGTTATCTACTGAATTTTTCACAATTTAGGATGGAGATGCAAAGTTTTATTTGTACTTAATTTGAGCTAAACACGGCATGCTCTTCAAACAGGGCAGTCCTGTTCTTTCCCTCTCCTGGCATACTTCAACATTCCCCATGCAACTGCTCAGCAAGTTGGATTAGGGAGCTGATCCAGCTGAAAATTAACTCTACCAAAACAAAAATCAGATTAGAAGATCATCTGGCACTAAATGTGCAACCTTGTAGTGACTGTATTTGACATCAAGATTAGGATAAAGCCCTAAAACAGATGAAGGTGGATAATGAACCACCTGAATCAGATGCAGTCTGGACTTAAAGGAGGTTTAGCATATAATGAAATAGTATATTTCTCTTCCTACACTTACATGCTGTAGAACTTAAATCTAGTTTTTAAGTTTTATTTCCATTTTCCAGTTTACATCATATTGCTGTTTTCTTAACTTTGGGTTTTGGGGGGTTTTTGTCTGTTCTTCTTGTGTCTTTCACGGGCATGTGATTTCTTGTCCTTAGTCACTGTTGATAGGTGATTGCAAAAGCTGACGCTGGTATACACTGAAACCATTTCTCTTAAAATTAGCTTCTTCCATTGTTAAAAGAAGCATGCAGCACAAATGCTTCATTTCAAGCTTGTGCAAGTTTTATCCTAAAAACTATGTGCTTCATTGTCCCAGAGAAATAGAGCTGTCTTCAGTTGTTATGAACAAGGGCAGGCTCAGAAGCACTGACACTTGACCCAGTGAAGTTCTTGCAGTGTAACAGGTTGAGAAATGGGAAAACAAATTGTGAAAATAAATGTCCAAACTGCATCTGCTTCAGCAGGTTTGAAATTCTGACCGATTTAAAATTATTGTAAGCATTCAACTAGATTTTCCCATTGAAAACGAGTTACATTTTTCCAACTATGATGAAATGTTTCATATTAAAATTAAATTTTGTGCATTCATTCTAGTAAAGCAATATAGAAGCAAACTATGTTTTGGGATACTTAAATCACATCTTTCTCAGTCATAACTGAAAATCTTGAGGAAAGGACTGAAATAATGTATTTTTTAACACAGATGTGATGTTCAATTCACAATGTGTACATATATATAAATAAGTAGGTAAGATATAAAAAAAAAAATCTGTGTAGGATATACATAGAAAGAAAGGTAAGATTTTTTTATCTCCATCAAAACACTCTTCATGCAAATTCACCGCCAAGTGCAGCAGATATTGTCTAGCCTTACATAAATACAGTCCTTAAACTTAACAAAATGCTAAGCACTGGACTTCAGTCCTAGCAAGGCAGAGCTCTTAACAGAAAGATCCAATGGGGCATTTCAGAAGATCAACAATTCACCATTCATTACCCCTTATAAAACAAAATGCTCTACAGTGGTGGGGACAGAGAACCTGACACAGAAGAGGAAAGAATGCTGAACCTCAAGCTATTCAAAGGCCAGGATTACAACCAGCTTTTATTTAGTTCTGGGCAGGAAGTCACTGCTATGATAAAGAAAAAAAAAGGTTTTAAGATGTAGCAAAAATAAATTGCAAATATAATTTACCACGTAGCAGCTACTGGTAGGTTCGGTTTGGAAATGCAATGGAGGCTCAGAATGAGCATATTTTGTCTGGAAAAGTTAGTTATTAGACAAGATATGCCCTAAAACCTGCCTTCTTTAATTAGATTTCTAACATACAGCTGCACAGAAACCTAGTTTCATTATGAAAAGTTTGAAGTAGGCCATAGCACCTAACACTGATAAGACAGTTATCATAGAATTATAATACCAGAATCAAACATGCATTTCCTTCATAATTTTACAGAATTATACTGAAACAGACATAGCTTTTCAAACACAAAACTCCTTCTGACCCACAAGAAATAACTGAATATCATTCTGCAGTCCATAATACATGCCTTATGTTGGTTTAAATGTAGTTTTTTTCCTTTAAAGATGAAAATGTGTCTGTAATTTTACTGTGTATACAAAAGTCATAAAATAATAATTTTACTGTCATTTGCATAATCTGGGAGGCTGTGCTGAAGATTAGCAGTTAGAAAACTATTTTATGCCAAAATATTTTTATGCATCTAAGAAAATATAACTGTAACACAAATATAGGCTCTAGGACCTAAACTGAACAGCAAGCTAGCAAGTTTCATTGTTCACTGTCAGAGCAGCCTAATCTGCATGAGCAACCTTTTCTTCTGATCTGACCCCAGTGCAAAGATAATGCCTTTCAAGTGTGGTGACTAAACCTGTTAAACTATAAACCAAAAGATGTACAGAATTGCTACAGAAGTAACAAAGAGCAGTTATATGCAAAACCTACAACTAAATTAACAAACTAACAATCTCCCTCCAGGAAAATGTCAAATTGCTCTTCTTCAACTACTGCTGAATGACATAATTAGAAAGAGGCCCCACCAACATGCTTATAAATTTGCTATTATTCTAAGCATTTCCCTTCCAGTTTATAAGAAAGTATTGAAAACCAATATATTGTAGTATCAAACATGAACTTTAAGCTGTCCCTTAGGTTTTAATGATTAATGTTGTGCCAATTTTATGTAAGTGCAAATTTATGAATATTTAACTGCAAACTCATCCAGTTTTCCAATCCAGAGTTTAACAGACACGACAGTTTAGGGAAACATTTGGAGCACTAATGAATGTCAAAAGGCTTAGTTTCACCAGATGTTTTGGGAAAGATTTCCTATTTCCTTCTCTAACAGAGATTTCCACATAATTCTGAATGTAGTCAGTAAGAGGTGGGGAAAAAAGGCAAGATAACAACACAAGCTGTAAAAAATCTTGCACTGTGAGTTATTAACCAGCAGAAACAAGTGGTACTAAGCCAAGAGCTGCTCAACAGGTCTTCAAGAGACAGTTAATGTTACAGCAGGCAATCCTCTCCCATACAAAAAAGATATATCATTTTTATTTGACAAGATCCCTTGCAGAACTTTACACTCCCAATCTTAGTCTTACACATTAATTTTCATAACTGAAGTAAAAATTAGAGATAAACTCTTCAATAACATATTCAAAGAAACAACCTTTAAACTTGCTAATTAGGTGGCAAAAAAAACCCCATCAGAAATGACAAAAGTTAGGCAATGGCCTCAAACCTTTTGGTGGTAGTCAACCATCCCCAAATCACAGCGCAGGCATTTTGAAGTGGTGCTTTGAGCACAATCAGTAAGTGATAGTTGACTAAAAATAAATAGGTCTGAAATGGAACATCAGAAGCTCCTCAATTGGTTCAGAATTCACAAAAGAGGTATGAATTAGCAGAGGTATGAATTCTCCACAACAACCCAAGAAGAACGTATGGAGCATATGCTCCATATGAAGAAACCTGCTTCAAACACTCCCTGCATAAGTGGAAGATGGGTCATACAGAAGAGGACATGCTACTACACCAAACTGGGGACGTGAATGCACTAGAAACTAAAAGCTTCTATTTTCCATTTTTGTAGACAATAAAAAAATCTCTGTCACATAACTGAGATCTGCTGGCAAAAATTCATAGGCTTTGCCAGAGATCTAACAACTACTTATGCTATTAATTAATAATTTTATTACTTCATATTCCTTCCAATCATGTCTTTTTGGTTCACCCATGTAAAAGACATCAATTTCTGTCTTGAAATCTAGTATGTTTATTTTTCTATGCTAAACTGACATCGTCTCCAAGACAACAATGGAAAAAATGTATTTTATATGCCTAAAATAATAAATACTTTAGTCTAAGAATAAAATTTTATAAAGCACTCACCCTGGGCAAGAACATCCTTTTAATCTACAGTGACATTGTGACATTGAATTATGTGCAGTACTGCACCTACATCAGTGAGAAGTATTTAATATCATAATAGTGCTTAAAATATTATAAGCTCTAGTCCTAGTTTTAAAATAGTCTCAAAGACAAAATGCAGCAAATTGGAATATTAAATATCCCTGAACCAACTCTTAGAAGATTAACCATTTGGAAGGTATTTTTAACTATAAAATTTGTAAGTGGCTTCATTAGTCAATCCTTTTATTACACAGAACTAAAAAGGAAATTTTAGTATTTTTAACTATTAAAAAAGAAGTTCAAGCATTACAGAAGCACATTTAATTCCTTTGTTTTTCAAGAAGATCTAGCTATTCTAATATATAGGTACTAAGTGCATATATTCCCGGAAATGGGTGAATTTTATTGGCATTTTGAATGACAAGGATTTTACCCAACCACAAAATTACCAAATTATTGTTGTCACATTTTGGGAAAAGGGTACAGTCCTTAGGCCTGTACCCTGCAAGGTTATTACAATTTTTCTTGTGTTTCAGTACTCCTGATGTAATTGTCTGAATATCTTAAATAAATACGGAACTTAATCTCCACTTGAAACTTGAAGTCTCCTGCATCCCTCACATAAAAATGCAAATGGTGGAACCTCATTTAATGATAAAAGTAATTTTGTTTCAAGACTATATAAATTTAGTTTTGCTAAATATTGTTTGCAGAACATGGAAGGTTTTGTTTTCAATGTGGAAACAGAACAGTGACTGAAAAACTAGTTATTTTTTTATGCACCAAATCATTCTGTTTTCAGAGCTGCATCCATTTACCTTATAAAGTCATTATGACTGTTATTATGTGAAAACAAATTCACCTACAAACTTTTAAAGTATTTCTGCTCATGTAACAACATCACCAATTATTTTTTTCTAAATTTATTCTCTTTAAAGCAGCCCTTGGAATGAAGTTGCACAGCTACTGCTGAATGCAATCACATTTCATGCCTCTAACAAAGCTATTAGAGCATATGTAAATGGCACTCCTTTTTAATAGACTTCACATTAGGAAAACAGAAGAACCCAACCAATCTAGAAATTTTAAAGAGCATTACAATCTGATCTGGCATTGAACAATGTAGTTCTAACAGCAGTGATTAGAAAATACCAAGTAGTCATATATTCACTACAAGTGAAAAGCTGTCAGTTTCGTTCCGCCATATTTCCACCATGGCACACACCAAATTTCTGTTTTTACTGTTTCTTGTGAGTGTTCAAGATGACATGAAAGCCACAGCCAGCTTCAGGGTTCAGAAAAACGGGGGTCTGCAGCTGTAAGGTGGTTAGTGCTGCTGGCACAACACGTCTTGTGGTGACCAACACACTTTAATAATGTCAGGATTGTGCTACGCTCACTTTATTATATTATGCTCTTAAAATGCATCAAAGAACAACATCATTTATAAGCTCTGAATTATTATCAGTGAGCTGCAGTTAAGGATAAGAAGTGTTGTTAAGTTTCGCATAATGCTTGTCGTTACAAGTAAGCACTGCTTTTCCATTCTTCTAAAAATGCCATTTAAGGGTTTCAACAGTTCTGCTAAACCTAGACTGTAAGTGCCATGCTTGAATCTATTTTTTTGGATGTATGCCCAACAATAAATGATCCACAATGATCTGAGGACAGCACTCTCATCCAAGAACTTAATCAGATTAATGATGTATTTGTTTTATAAAAATGAATAACATTAAGCTTGAGAATACCTAATTTACATATTAAATGGTTGAAGGGGACAAAAAAATACCAGTGGTTTTATAAAATTAAGATTACAAAATTGCTTATTGTCTTGAAAATCTGTTACTAAATTGCAGAGATGCAAAATAATAAATAAGTGTTCATTAGCAGTGTTTATGTAAATTCATTAGTTGATGTTTAGTTGTTCAAAAGATTTAATGATGTTTACATTTACGAAGAATTTATTAAGAGCAATGTTGAGCTCATAACATAGCAATGGCAGTAACACCAACATCAAATACAGAACTTTCCAGTTATTTTCATCTAAGGAATATAATTAATACCTTAAAAAAATTTACCATAAAATTGGGATTCTGAATGGAGCACTGAGAAGAGGTATTAAAGCAGCAGTGACACTGTTTGCATTGGGTTTAGTTTTATGCAGAGACCTAGCCAAATGAATTAAATTCTACAAAACTGAATGACCTTGTAGGGTTGATCTGACCTCCTTATGGGGCTAAGAAGAAAAAAAAAAGTTACCTTATCTTCCTCATTGATTTCATTCATGTTTTAAATAATTAGTGTTTCTCCGCCAACTTCATCATTTCATAAAAATATTACAATTATTAACCAGATTTTCAAGAAATAAAAATCTATCTCACATACAACGAATTAGTCTGCAAGTGAGTTACTTGAGTAAAATACTGAAGAATATGATTTATCAGCACAAATATAGCATTTTTGGTTTGCCACATCGAGAGCAAGTTAACTCTTCAAATCATATACTGGTAGAGCCTTTTTCCAAATCCCAGTGGGTTAAACTGTGCATGGAAAAACAATGAGAAAAACAAAATAAGCAGTAGAATGTGCAGTGAAGATCAAGCTGGCATTTGCCATCTGGCACAGTAAATCTAGGGTCTACTGGCACACAACAATTCAACAGGTATTATGTCCCATTCCAAAGACTTCCAGA
Organism: Corvus moneduloides; assembly: GCF_009650955.1. Lineage (NCBI taxonomy): Eukaryota > Metazoa > Chordata > Aves > Passeriformes > Corvidae > Corvus > Corvus moneduloides. The sequence goes on from NC_045478.1 coordinate 95,242,151, forward strand.
GAAATTCCCTCTGCCTTCATGTGATGAATATTTTCATTTGATAAAACAGGCTCTTGCCTGGAACCCAATTATTTGTAAGAAACCAAGATGGTCCAGAAGCATACACATGATCCAGGACCCTCCTGGACACATTCCTAGGCCAAGCAAAGGACACAGTAGCTATGCAATGGCAACCCCAAGCTGAAGTATCAGGCAGTAGCTTCTAATACATTCTGATAGTAGTGTAAGAAACATCATCTTCCCCTTAGCGACAGCATTACCCCTAACAATTCAATAGGCCTCATTACAGATACTAAAATAGGAATGTTTCTAAAGACACCTCCAAAAAGGAGGACCTCCAAGAGTAAAAACAATAGAACAACCCGTCCTTCCTTTGCTGGGAGGGAATGGTAGGAATATTCAAAAGACATGCTGGTAGTAAAAAAGCTCTTCCAATGACAGACTATACCTTCAAACCCAGAAGAAGAAAGTGAGATGAAAGCTCAGTTTCTCCAGAAGACGGGAAGGCAGGGGTTGGAAATCTATGACTTATATGAAGAGTTCAACAAACTTGCTTCCCCACTGATGTACAAAACTCAAACTGTTTGGCACTTCTATTGAAAATCCAGGCCTACAACCGAGTGGTATAGGAACAGCAATTGCTGGCAGACTTGTATCAACAGAGCCCAGCAGTTGGCTCTATTTCAGCTCCTATCTAATCCTTATATTATACTGCGCTCATCACCACAGTATGTGAATTCACACTAATGCGATGTTATAGCTAAAAAACAAAGCCCACAGCAAAATGTGAGCAACTCAGGAAATCTGCAATTAATATTCCAGCACAGACTCAACTGTGTTCCAACACTCCCTGCCATTCTTCAACTGTGAGTTCATTCTAGTTATATTCTGATGTACGCCACAATGCGATATTAATCCATATGTTTTGACTGATAAATCACCAGCCTACCACAAATGGGACACAAACTTCCCCACTGCTTCTACACATCAGAGTAACTCTGAGCAACCTGGTCTAGTGAAAGGTATGCCTGCCCATGGAGGAGGAGTTAGAACTGGATGATCTTTAAGGTCCTTTCCAACCTAAGCCATCCTATGATTCTATGACTTGTGCGTTTGTGGGTTATTGTGTTTGTTGTACAGCACTCTCAGCCTAGTAAAATTTTGGCAATAATATGGAAAAATACTGTATGTACCTTCTAACTTAATCCTGCCTACAATACTGTCTTCGACACAGTACTGTGTTCTTTTATTTAGATTTTCGTTTCCCTCTTCAGATATAAAAAATTAGTAAAGCAGAAATTGAACATCAACCTCGTAATGATTACATCAAGAGATCAACACAGGTCTACTGCAGATGTAGCTGTTCTGTAAGAATGTGCAAATAAACAAAAAAATAAAAATATGACAATTACACAAGCACTTGTCCCAATAACAGATATTTTTCAAACTATTTCTACTGTACCAGTTTTGTAATATAATCCTGTGCTACAACTACCACTAAAATAGGTAGGTAACACACAGTGATACTACGAAAAACTAGTTCTGTTTTCACCTCCCCTCTCACTACGTAACATCTTCCACAATCCACTTCCCTGGAAATGTTGGGAAACCCACTATGATTGCTGTACAGGAACAGTGCCATAGTGGGCATAAAGTGTAGGGTTTGATAATAGGAGGCTCTAGGAAAGAACTGAGACGAGGCCATGGACTGTCCTGTGCCAGGCAGTTAGAGCCACCTGTGAAACTGATGGGAGCACCCCATTCCATCCAAAAAAATTAAACCAAAGGAGACCACTTCTGCTCAGATATCTTCTCAGAAACAGTGGCAACCACTGGAGGAGGAGAAATGGAAGAGACACGCAGAAGATGATGTTGTTGGAGACTAGCAGTGCTTGGATGAAGGCAGAGGAGGTACAGCTCCAGAAGGAGGATGGTGAGTGGATAAGCCACGCTGAAGTCAGTACACCCACCCAGTTGCAGATAAAAGTTAACTTGCAAACAGAGAAGAACATATAAAGTCTAAAAAGTAGCAGTAACCAGGCTTCTTGATGCAGTCGTCACATGGTTTACTTATTTGCAATTATTACTGGACTGCAGAGAAAAGCACTGAATGCAAAACATTAACTCATGAAGATAGGTGAGTCTTGCTTCAATTTGATGACAATTAACTATTCATTAAGGGTCTACATCCATGCTTCTGACTCAAATTAAAAAAAAAATCCTAATATCCTAAAGTTACAACAATTCATGTTACATGTTTTATTTGTTTTGTATGTGGGGTGGACAATAAAGCAATAAGCATCAACTTGATCTATGATTTTAATAAATTAATAAAGAATGTTTTATTTTTAGTGAAGATATACTAACTAGAAATTCTGAGGAGAAAAAAACCCCAAACTATCCATTTTTCTTTTTGCTAGGTTCATGCCATTTTACAATGCTCTAGAGTACCAGGCTTTAGGGGCTGTACAGATTAGCCATTACTTGAATAGAAATTCATTCTTTTTCTTTGCTGAATGAATGCCATTATTTGGCTGTGGGTTGTAAGTACAGTTATATTTCTAAGATTTTTATTTCTTTCTATAACAGCTCAAGAATAGGAGTATTACTTATGTTCCATTTCATAGTTCTGAAAGTGTTTTGACCCCACATAGAAATTTGAAGACCTTTTCTGAATAGGGCCTTCTATTCACAAAATGATTTTTTTTCTGTATTATTTTATTAATACAAACACACTTCACCTAGTGAAAGCAGGTCTTACATAATATACAAGAGGCATCTTATTACATTGTGATAACTTTAAATAGAGTCTTTTGACTATGAAACTTATTTTTTCTACTTAAGTGAACGTAAACTATGTGGAAAATAAGAAGTAACATTTTTTGAAATGACCTTCAGGTGATATTTAAATAAAAAAATACATGTAAATATTTTCAAATTCAAATAAAATACCCACAAAAAATAGGCTTGAATAACAAAGCAGTGAAATAGATTATCTTGTTTCACAGGATTTTGTAAGTGTTTGAGAGCGGAATTTATATTTTTTTAGTATCCCTTTAGAGTTAAGTCCAGGACTGATACTCTGTCAGAAAGGTGTTATCACCTTACTATGGCTAGAATACTTCTGTGATTCAGCATCACAACTTTTTCCAGTGTTTGTAGGAAACCATTACATTTGTAGCAGCTTTGCAATTTCTGTAAGAGTAGCAGCTGTTGACTCAGGACAACTTTTCCAATACAAAATATTATTTCACAGTCAGATTATGACATTAATCACTGAGATGTTGTGGTTTAGGTTAGCCTTTGGGTAGCTTGCTAAATATTTAGCATTCATTTTCCCAGGCTTTTGATGGCAGAATTCTCCCTCAAATCTGCTCACATCTGGGTTCATTTGTTCACAGTGACATTGCCATGAATTCACCTGATTCTCACCTAATTTAGCCCTGACAGGATGCTGAAGGGAATTTGTTTGATACAGCACCTATTAACCACCTGTTCTCTGTTTCATCTTCATGGAAGTTCCAAGCACCAACTGATGGTTTTGCCATACCAACACATACTGTACTCAAGAATAAACTAACTTGGCATGTGGATAATTTAATGTACCATTAAAAAAGGACATTTACTTACAAGTATCACTGAACTGCCCAGTGCCATCAGAAGGAACAACTCCGCTCATAACGTTCTGGGGGCAGGTTCACTCCCCAGCTTGTATTGGCTCTCCAGAAAGAGCTCCCTGAGTGGCCTCAGCATAGGATGAGACATAAGTGAGGGCATGAAACACTAAGCCAGAAAAAGGAAGACGTGAGACTTCATCAGCAGCGCTGACCAAAGTGTTCAGTTCTTTCAGTCCTGCCTCTTTGCCTCCTGTTCATATTCTTGTACTGCCCAAGCCCTGTGACAGGGCAGATGAAAAATGAGTGTGGAGGGAAGGACAGGAAGGGTGGTCTTCACCTACAGCAGAGGCACTTTAGATGGGCTTAAAATATTTGCGAAGTCAAACTCAAACTATTTTGGAGTTCCATTCTTCTCCATCAGCTCCTCTGAGCGATGTTAAAGAGCCAGGTGTGTTAGTAAGCCATGTCCCATACATCTGTTCGCAAAGAGAGAAAGCAAAGCCTGAATAAAGACAGAAGCACTGTGGAAGACAAGATGCTTTTTCTCTGAACACTGTGGGAAGGCAAAAAAGACCACTCAGATACAAGAGTGCTTAAATACTGAAAGTAAAGATAAATGTCAAATTTTCACAGTTACCTTTGGGACAGTAGCAGAGAGACTTTCACAATATAAATTGTTAGGACTATTTGCATCTCTAAACAATGAAATACATTGCATATGCACTTACATGCAGATAAAGAATGTAAATAGAATTAAACATCCCCTTTAAAGAAAGCCTTTAAATACTGTAGTTTTAAAAATCAAAAATGGAACACTGTAATTATCCAGACCACATACAACATTATTTTCATTTAGAAAAACATGCTAAATATTTTCCTGAGGTCAATTTTTGCTACCTGATGCATGCTATTTAAAACATACCTTCCATTAATAAAAATGGAAAAAAAAACCACAAGCGGTTTAATAATAAACTTTGAAAGAGTAACCCTCAAAATATATTAGTGCACCAATAGCAATCCTATTAAGTGAAGCATCATTTAAAAGTGTCAATGGCTCTTACAACACCAGTTGCAATCCCTTACTAATTTAACATTACAGTTTAATTTCTTGTTCTAATCTGATCTAATTTACCCTTCTTATTTCCTTGCTTCTGGATATGCTAGGTTTGCCACCCAATGAGTTTATTTCACTAGTCATTCACTTTTAACTGTAAAACCAAACTATTTGAGGGGAATAATCTCCCTGCAATCCAACACAGGATAAAGAGCTCTTATTTATCGAGCATTTTGTGCCTTGAATTGAAGCATTATTGCGAAGAGTGAGCAATAAACAAAAACACCTCAGGGGCCTGGGAGGAGCAATGTAACCAATTACATTTAATTAAATCAAAGGATGGGAGCCCTAGGGTTGAATGAGCTGAAGAACAAATTTGCATTAACACCTAGCAGCCAAACAAGTAGTTCTTGGTTTAGTCTAGAAGTACAATTGTTGCCATCTATTCTCTGCACTGAAGGGGGGCCATTAGCTAAATTCTTAGGAATTGTTTGTCCACTGATGAGGGGCTGCCTTCTCAACATTTCACCTCCTCACACATGAAAATTGCCTACTAAAATAAACAGCTTCTTCTGAAACCCAGCAAACAAACATTAGTACATGATTCACAAGTTTGCAATTCTGTCACACCTTTGTCCAGAGTCAACAAAGAGAACACTGCCAGGGCTCACACACCTGAGGGAAGTGGAGACCCTCCAAGACCTGTGTGAGTGGGTGAGGGGAGAAGAAGTGAGAAGAATTAAAGTTAATCTGGCCATAATGAAGTCTATAAATTGAAGCACCCAGGATAATCATTACCTACAGCACTTTAGGAATGGATGCAAACACTGAGCTTTTGGTATAATGAGACGACTTCCTAACACTAAAGTAATTACCAGTGCAATGCACCTCAAGCCTTTCTCTCCACTGTCCAGAGGTAGAAAAGAAAGACCACGGAAGTCTGAGAAGAGCAGGGAATGGAAATTGATAACCACAACTACGAAAATTGTAGAGAAATTAAGAGCAATTAAGAAATGCCAAGAGTCCACAACGCTGTGTTTTCCTGTGATTCTGTTGGGGAAAATAGGAGAGAAAGGTTACAAACGTTTAATCAGTTATATACTGCTCTTTTTTGAACGTTCGTTGCACAGTCATGCTAAAAGACAGAGTTCACGTGTAAAGAGGGTGATTTTTCTTGAAGGTATGCATCTATGATGCATTTGGCAGGGTAGCAATGACCAAAATTATTTTTTCTTTATTTTAAAGATATACTTTCAGGGATTTATAAATATAATAATTTCAAATAATTAGAGATTTAAACTTTTTGCCCCATACCTCATCCCAGACACAAAGTATGCCTTAATCTACATCCACCAAAAGCATAAATTAGTTTATCCATTTTAGGTTATACAACAAATAAAAAGGAATGTAATGGTTTCAAAACACGGCCCTAAACCTAAAGCTAAAAGGCTGAATTATTAAAATAATTTTTTAAGCAATCAGTGTTCATTGTGCCCTAAAAGTGCAACATCCAAGATTCTCATTTTGAAAAGTGTCGAACATGCTTACATAGTATTTTCTTAGCTCTTGTTCCTTGAATATTAAGATGGAGAGTACAGGGAACAGTAAATGACTTTTGTAGAGGCCTACATACTCTGATCTCAGTCTTTTCAGGAAGTAAGCTGTTTCCCTCTTGACCTTCTTTTTCTTGCTTTGGAAGAAATTAAATTGCAGTCTTACTCTGCAAAGTGACCATGGAAAAATATAATTTTATTCTTATCAGACAAACTGGCTTCCTTTATTTACTCATAGCTACATTTTCCTCTCATAATGACAAAAATATGCTTTAGTGCTGTTTTATACACTGTTAGACCCCAAAAAGCTAAAGGAGATCTAATAGCTTTTTTTAATGAGATAAGAAGTTGGCTCATATTTTCATTTTGTTAACTGAGGTAGTATCCACCTTATAATAAATGAGAAAACTCTGTTTCAGAGCAAACATCTATTAGAGATGTGCTTTCAGACTACACCTACTCCAGTCTTACGAATTCAACAATAAACAGCGACCTTCTTTGTGTCAGCTCTTGTGATAATGAGGATACAGGGAGTGTGAGATAGGTTTGTTAATCTGGAAAAAAGCCCAAAACAAACCAAACACAACACTCACTCTCAAGGTGGGCAAGTGTTTCTACTAGATCAAACAGCTGATCCAACTGACAGATTGGTATCAAAAGCCAAAATAAGCAATGGGTGTAGATGATCATGTATTGGGAGTGACACAAGAGATGGAACAGGACTGCCTCCTGTAAGCAGCAACAGGCTGATACATCAGCACACCATATGGCAGTACAATACCAACAAGTGTCTAGCTTACAATTTACAAGCACCTTAAGTTCAACATGTTTCTCAACAGAACAGACAAAATTATCACAAAGCTGAATTTAACTGAGTAGAGAAGCACTAGTATGTCCTGGAGGTTGCTTTCCTATTTTTTTTAGAATGTGCTTAGCTAACACATTTTAAAACCATGCTAAGAGAAAGCACAGACTTCAGTTTCATATGTATAGTCCTTACCTGGCTTAATCTACATTCATTATAAAAAAACCCAAACAACAAAATTTCTTGCTATACACACGTACTTTATGGATCAACTGCGCTCAACATCACCGCTTTTTCCTTCTTAAGGTAACTACACTTCCTAACTCTTGGCCATGACCCCTGCAAAGAGGGGTAAGGGGAGGTAGACTAAGATTTATTGTAGCAGGAAGAACAGCATGGGAGGGTAGGGGCAGTGGGGCAATGGAAACGGGAGCCCTTGAATAAAACCCTTTAGGTTACATCCTACTTACACCTTCCAGAGTGTTTATAAAGAAAAAGACAATGCTGTATGCACATGAAAGTAGTTGTGTTTCTGCCAGGGTTTTTTTAAAGCTCATGGATGGCATGTCAATCAAAATTAATACAGCTAGGTTTGAGGTGTGACATTTAGAAAAAAATCCTTTGCTGAAGAATTCTCTATGCCAATTTTACTTATGAATGAAACCACACAACGGCAAGAACTTGTGAAATTACCAACTATTTCTGTAAGTTCAAAATTTTGACACTGAGCCTACTGCAGCCATCCACTATTGCAATATTTCTTGAACCTTAGGATTTACCTACACACAGAAAGCACTATTCTGGAACTAAGACTCCATACGTACAGCAAGTACATATTTTTTGAATGACTATATTGCACTATTTCTGAGCATGGCTCTTGCTCAGCTAAGAAACTTTCTCATATGTGAGGTAAGTAGGATTCCCTTTAGACCGAAGGAATGGAAGCAGAATACCAAAGCAGATAGAAGTGCAGCAAAAACAGTGTGACAAGTGATTGCAGGCATAAGAAATGGTGGAACAACGGTAGAGTTTTAAATGGTCTACATTAAAAAATCAGAAAATATCATAAATATGACACACCTGACATAACAATTCACCTCCAGCACTACTCTGCCATGTGAACTGCAAAAAAAGAAGTCCTCACAGTGGTCAATCTGATGATGCAATAGCTCAGTGAAGCTACAGCACTGAGGAAATACATACCAGCCACCTTTCTAAATACTTACTTTCTCACAAGATCTAAAAGCAACCACACAGTGACAGAACATTCCAGATGCATGGAGTAATTAATGTACCTGCTGATGAGTGGTATGACTTCAATCTGCACCCTCAATCCCTACATACCAGAGAGCTGCTGCTTGCAGCACAAGTTAAGGTTTTACACTAGTCCAGACAGAAGGTTGAGAGAGGTGATGCTAAGACTGTATCCAAATGATTATTAACTACTCTTGGAGACCTGCTTGGAAAGATATTTTCTCTGAAAAAAATACTTGCTAAATTTTAAATATGTTCTTGAAGGAAAGACTAGTTTTACAATTTCAAATGCTAACCCCATTCCTCTTCTTTGAAAATATACTACTTGTTTCAGTTTACTTCCATTTATTAAAAATAATATTTTCTCAAAAGTATCCAATATTAGGGGGACTTTTTTATTTTGTTTTAGAGGTCAACATGCTTCTCATTTGCAGTGATAGTTTGTGGTTTTTCTGTCTCAATCTCATCTATTCTATACTCTTTTCAAATCTATTCTCCTCAACTGTTCTCAAAAAACAGTTATTTCAATTTGAATTCATTATCTCCTTTTTGATATGCTTCTGTTTACCCCAGTAGAAAACTGAAATGTGCTGCCTAATTACATATTTGCTTCATCGTTCTAATTAAATTGTTCATTCATTAATCTCAGCATTCTTTAAAGAAGATTCATAGCAATTACATAAGTAACACAGAAAGGCATTCTATACAAAGTAGGAGACAATGACCTGAAATTTCACTGTGCAAAATATAGTTGGAGTGTATGACTAAAATTTTCTGCTCCAAACTACTCTGTATTGGTATTCAACTGTCTACCACTGCATGTTTGATGCTGTACTCTTGATGTGTTTAAATTAGGAAAAAACAATTAAACTGTTAAATTTCAAAGCAATATACAGATCTTAAGTGAATATAAATGTTTTATATCTTTACACATGGTAAAAGGTAGTAAATAGTGACAAATTAAATCAAAGGACTTTCATTCAAAATAACCAAAAAACATCAATTTAAAAAGATGTTAATTAACCCTGCAGGATACATGCAGGATTTGAAATGAGTCCAAACAATGTCCAGCTTAATGCTAAGAACTTATAAAATGAGCTATCAGGGCCTATTAGTGCATTGTAATGGCTTAGATACTTGAAGAAGTGACCCTAAAATCTCTATTCTGACCCGACTTTTAGAAATGGGGCAGAAGATTGACCTTCACACAATATAATCAGCAAAGGATCTCAAAAATGTATCTCTCTGTTATGTGAAACCACAGTTTTATTTACTCAGGCATGTTCACTTTGGAGTTAAGGTCCACTCAAGCATCATTTCAGGGTTAAAGGTTATAGTATAAAGCCATTATGTTTTCAAGCAGAGTAGCATGCTACCATTTGTTTCGCAGTAATATCACAATCAGACATTACCTTTTTAGCTTGGCCCAGCGGTGAGTTTAAGACCCTGGTGTATACATTGTAAAATAGACTGGTACTTTCTAAAAGTCATTCAAACTGCATTTGCTAAATTTTAGATTGGTGTATATTTGGTCTATGCTCTCATATATAGACAAACAGAGATACAGAAAGGTTTATGATCTCTGATCCTGTAGAAGGTCTGTTAATATAATAATTACGTTGATTCTATATACAATCAATGTACAGAAAAAATAATCAGTAATTTCATGATTTATTTCACAGTGGAGTCAATGTCTTTGTCTCAGAAAACTGAATAAAGTAACTACAAAAAGTATCTACAAGGATAATAAGTATTTCTAAAGTTCTCATTCAACACCTGTTTAAAACTCTTTGCTATTGTTTACCAGCTCCTAGTATTCATTACATACCTATTCCAAACTGTGCTGATTTTTGCTAAGGTAGTGTTAAATTTCTTCACAGTGGCTGGTATGGGGCTATATTTTGGATTCATGCTGAAGACAGGGTTGGTAATACAGAGATGTTTTTGCTATTGCTGACCAGCGCTTACACAGAGCCATGGTCTTTTCTGCCTTTTTACTGCCCTGGTGAGGAGACGGGAGGATGTATGGGAAGTTGGGAGGAGACACAGCCAGAATAGGTGACCCAAATAGGGATATTTGGGTCAAGAGGGACAAAAGGGAAATTCCATATTTGACCAAAGGGATATTACAGACCACATGACATCATGTTCAGTGTATAAAGTGGGAGGAAGAAGGTGGAAGAGTGGGGACATGCAGAGTGATGGCTCAATTCACCAATACATGTGATGGGGCCCTGAAGATGGCTGAACACCTGCCTGCCCATGGGAAGCAGTGAAATTTCTTGTTTTGCTTTGCTTGTGTGTGGCTTTTGCATTCCCTATTAAACTGTTTTTATCCCACAAACTAAGAACGTTTCTTGGTCAGGAGCTTACTAAATTAAGGCTTTGTGCAACAATAAAACCTAAGTTTGATAAGTAAGAAGCAGTGGCTATAAGGCTATTCACAACAACAAAGTAAAAGTTTCTTAAACTGACAACAAATGCCACAATCCTGACTTTAACATATTGTTTGGACTCACACGGGGCTACGGATATTTGCCTCCAACTGCTGTATTACTGCATGCAATTTTATCACCATACACTACTGTCTGCCTGTCTGTCTATCTAAAAACCATAACAGAATTATGAATCATAGGATGATTCAGAGTGTAAGGGTCAGACATACAAATTAAAACATGGAGTACTTTCAGAAATAGGATTGTTTCTGGGTACATGTTCTGCAAAAGCATGCCCGTTATCTCAGCAAGTGCCACTTCTCCACATGAAGGATTCTTGGGTTTGTGATCTGAAGTCTGAGCATAAAATTATTATAGTACAAATTTGTATACAGAATCACAACATACGTTTCCATTAAAGTATCATCAAGTTGCCAAATTCTGGAAATTACAAAATGAATTAGGAAACACTGCTACACCCCTAGCACAGCTGTGTTGCCTGTTTGCCTTAGGAAGCAATACATGACTAAATACTGCTACATACTGTACTTCACCGAGGATCACCGCTTCCTTCTAGTTGACAGAACTAAAGGCAAGTGTTCATTTAGTGATAAAATAACCAATATTTGCACTTCAGTTAAATATAGACCCTTCTCTTTCTGAATTTAGCTTTTAATAGAGCAGGCTTCTCTAGCCTTTGGCTAGAAAGCCATATGCAGGCTATTCATTGCCTGCTTTTCAGTATCTTTATTTGAAAAAGAACCAACCATTCACTGCTAAGAGAACAATTCCTCTACCTCACAGTCCCTGCTGACTGTGTTTCTTACAGCATGTGGTGGTGACCTGAGAATAGACAGAATTCAGAACAAGGCCTTCTTTAGATGAAGCCCTGAAGCACAGAAAGAGGAAAAACATCTACTAAGTCTTAAGAGTCTAAAGCACCTAGAACCTCTTTTTTTTTTTTATTTGCCATTTCTGCTTTTGCTGTTGAAATCATCATTTCAGCCATGATTTGCTTCAGCAGATCAGACCTTAACCTTTCAGAAAAACAATATATGAGCCAGCCATCCCTGAGAACCTTCTGGCAGATGGAGGAGGAGATCTACTCTCCAAGCAACTGAACAAACCATGAAATTTCCATTTGCACAGGCAACCCTAAAATAATGGTGCATTTTGTAAAGCCAAGGCCTTAAAAGTAAAACATACTTTTGTGGGTATTTTTAAACATCAAAAATCCCATCACCTCCTCCACAAGTTGTTAGCAGGATTGTGACTTTCAGATTAGTTTAACTTCCTTATGATTATACAAATTAAGTAAATTAAAACATTGCTGCAGTCTACAAAGAGCAGCAGTTAAGAATAATGAAATACATATTTCACCTGAGCAGAGGCATAGGAGAGATCTCTGGAAATACAGTTCTTTTGCTGGTCCTGTGGGAAACATTTTCTGGGGCACCCATGATTTCTTTCCAGCCCCCTTGAAGCTGAGCTAGCATAGCCTCTTTTCCATCTCAGACTTCTAGTCTCAGTCCAGTTAGTCTCAGGATATGCTGATCTCTTTCCTTGTGATTTCATCCCAGGCTCTGCTCTGCCTAATGTGATTTTTCTCTTGGAAAAAAACAAATCAAATATGCCTTAATTTCCAATTCTCCTTCCTGCCCAACCACTACTGTTTTACTCATTCTTTCCCCTACATTCTCCTTGTCTTCTGACTCTTTCTTGTCAGTCTCAGTGTTTTCCCTACTCCCTCCTGCAATCATCTCCTCTTAGCATCAGAAAGCAACATGGACCTTTTCCCCATACCAGGCAATGAAGTTTTTTGGTAGGAAAAAAACCAATTTAAAGATTAAAGGCAAACAACTGTGGCAGTATCTGCCACTGTCCTTCAGATTGTTCTGTAGACAGATGAAATTTACAAATTCTACAAATTAATATACACACACACACAACTTATGAAATATGTATCTATAAAATAAGAAATATATTACATCAAAGCAATAATATACATATATGTAAAACACGTTAACTGTATTACTTATTCTTTTTTTGAATTGTACTTTTGGAATATCAGGTACTAAGTGTGTTTTCTTAACTACTTTATGCAACATTCAAATTGCCAATTCAAAAAGAGGAGGAAGAGTAAAATTTGCTACTCATTTCTATGCCAAGTTTCAATTATCACGCTCCTTATTATTCAGCACAGAAAACATTTCAATAGTTACCAGATTCTCACCTCATTCAAATTAAAATAATTTGGGGGGATTTTTTTTAAAATCAATTTTAAAGGGAAGACAATGTTTCTGATTCATTTGACAAGCCTTGCTGAAGACAATGAGATTCTTTATATTACTAAGGCAAGTCAAATTTGACTTGTACTAAAAACAATTGAAAAAATATGACAGTAATTCAAAAGCTGACAATGCTTTCAAACATTTGGGGAAAGATGGCACATTGCAGTCCTACCTTCATCATCTTACAATAATTATGTCACCAATAAGATCCTATTTCAGGCAGGGTCAAAGTAAACTGTCAGGTAAAATAAATCTCTGACAACATCTTACTAAAAAACACCCTGTTAAAAAAACAGGTTTTCTTCTCCATATTTATAATGTGAACATATAGAATTATGTACATACACATATATACCTACACACATTAAGAAGTCCATGCCAATTAGGCCAATTTACTTAAAAATCATTGGCTAATCTCTTCTGAGCAGCACACACCTTTCTGTAATTGTGGGATAAGAAACATTTTGCAATTTCAGATCAAATCCCTATATTTAAACACTTTGATTTGTAAAAGTATCTAACAGGAATAACTATGGAAAGTTAGGCCAAGGCAAGGTGCTGCACCTGGGGTAGGGCAAACCCAGGCACAAATACAAGCTGAGTAGAGAACTAACTGAGAGCAGCCCTGGGAAGAAGGACTTGGGGGTGCAGGTGGGTGAGAGGCTGGACATGAGCCAGCCATGAGCACTCACAGCCCAGAAAGCCAAACATGTCCTGGGCTGCATCCAAAGCAGCGTGGGCAACAGGGCCAGGGAGGGGATTCTGTCCCTCTGCTCTGCTCTGCTGAGACCCCACCTGGAACACTGCATCCAGCTCTGGGGTCCTCAGTCCGTGATGAGCATCAGTCTGTTGGAGTGAGTCCAGAGGAGGCCACCAGGATGCTCAGAGGGCTGGAGCACCTCTCCTATGGAGACAGGCTGAAAGAGTTGGAGTTGTTCAGCCTGGAGAAGAGAAGGCTCCAGGGAGACCTTATAGAAGCCTTCCGATACTTAAAGGGAGCTACAAGAGAGCTGGAGAGGAACTTTTGACAAAGGCACGTAGTGATAGGACAAGAGGTAAGGGCTTTAAACTGGCAGAGGGCAGGTTTAGATTAAACTTTAGGCAGAAATTCTTTACTGTAAGAGTAGTGAGGCACTGAACAGGTTGCCCAGGGAAGTTGTGGATGCCCCATCTCTGGAAGTGTCCAAGACCAGGTTGGATGGGGGTCTGAGAAAGCTGGTATAGTGGAGGTGTCCCTGCCCATGGCAGGGGGTTGGAACTGGATGGTCTCTAAGATCCCTTCCAACTCAAACCATTCTATGATAACTGGACTCATAACTTCCAACTTTCTGCCTACTTTTTGACAGTTCACATTCAACTATTACAACAAAGCTCTTTAAATGCCAAACATAGAAAAATCTGTTTATTCTAAAAAAGATATTCTAAGAAACAATTCATATATGAAAACACAGAATTTTCATTAATTATTCTCACTCACCAGCAGTTCAATGTGGTTCTAGATAAGCCTTGCAGAATTAATTGGCATAACATCTCACCTTTCTGTTAGGCTGTCACTTGCCACAACAAACCATAAAATGTGTACCTGTGTACTTTAATACAAAATATTTGCCATATCATTTTCTGAAGAGCACATTAAGAGAATCCTCAAAAGGAAACACTATAGTAATTATGAGGAAATACATATTTGAAATAATGACAATCACAATAACTTAAAGCACTTAGATTACCTCTACCAATTTTTGTCTGAAATTATCTATATTGTTGTGCTGTTCCTACTGTCAACAAAATTAAATATTTGAAAGTCTATATTACATATGTTGATTGCTATCATAATTACTTTTGCCTGCCAAGGGAAAATGTGAGGTATTATAACTTCTGGAGATTACCATGGGAGATGTGCAACTGGCTCCTGCACTATGCAAACGTTTACATTGTAGAGCATTTATGAGTTACAACAAAGATTGCAATGAATGAAGTATCTGCTAAGTAGCTGATCTTGAATATGTATTCAATACCACTATTACAATTTTTTTCAGTGCTACGAATGACAGCATGTTTCTAACTCTGGAACTGGAAAATTCAATTGAAATGGGAAGAATAAATACTTCCTTTTCAACCAGTGCTTTGAAAACAAGGAAAATAAGTCAACAAGAATTTTATCTGAGCAGACAATTAGAAGGCATTATTTGGAGAGCTCCCGAAAGCTGTCCATCCCTGCTTTGATTCATATGATTCTAGTGTCATAGTAGATACCTGTTTGTTTTTATTTCTTTGAAATACGTATATTCTAGGGCAATATATTTTACTCTCCATTTAAAAAATACAGAGATCTCCTTTTGAAACACCAAACCTGTATGACCATTTTATTCCTGTGTATCTTTTAAGCATTTTGGGGGTCCTACTGCCTTTCTGAGTAGCTCAAAAAGGCAGCTTAAAACCACTGTAGACTTTTGCTATTACTACCATTTAGATGTAATTACTTTTAAGTCAAGGCTTACAAAGCTGTTCACATTTTAATGCTCAACTTTATGGTAAGTAAAAAGTCTGCTTCTTTATGAGAAAAGTTACAAAATTCCTCAGGAGTGTGCCTACGTACAACAAAGAATAATTAAATTGCTGCATGCATTTGTTTTTAAACCTTCATAAGTCCTTTAACTTGATGGCTATATGCCAGAGTTTCTTGGAAAAACAATAAAAACTGTGTTTTATGAAATTTAAATACAGCTCAAGAAAGTGACAAATGTCCTATCAAGAAAAAACAAAAAAGAAAAATACTGAACACAAGCTTTGGTTTGTACCTTAGACTCATGAATTTTCAACCTTTTTCAAATATTATTATTATTATTATTATTATTAATCTAAAACCAGATGCAGCAAACACAGTCCTTGTTATTAATCAATATAATTAATCCTCTGCCCTGATAAGAGTTATTTTATATAAATAGTTGACTTTTGGTTTCAAAACTTTCTCACAGATGTACATTTGAAAGCAATGCCTGCAAGTCTCAGCTGGCAAAGGGAGAAACATTACAGTACATAAATACTGACAGTCCACTGCTGTTTAATAAATAACTGCACTAGTCCAATCAAAACCACCCAAAACCCACCTACATAAATATATTTTCTGAGACAATCTAAGATTAAGAATCTTCCTCTGTTCCTTTTACCTAATAAATAATCACAAAATGGGCTCAGATTCACCTGCCAGTAAGTAAGCCTCTCCCACAGGAGGTGCAGCTGGACATCCCTTTCTCATAGGGAATTTATATTGGTTAGTTTTCCACAGAAAATATAATGCATTATTTTAAAAGCAGATTATGGTTGTGGACAAAATTATCAAATTAATTCTTACTAGTAATAAAACCCCCTGTTATCTGGCTAAGCTCATTTTTAGCAGAGTCTTTAAACACACAAACAAAAGGAAATAATATTTTCTACTTTGGGAATGTCCAATTAAATAGTAAGTAAACCTACAAATTGCTTCGAATTGCAACAATTTAAAAATGAGAACCAAAATACAGCAAAAATAAGGACCCTGTATACAAGCTGCTTTGTCCTACTATGTTTTATTATGAAGACATTCCAGTATTTTTAGCCTGACAGAATTTATATTAAGGTGCTGATCTGTAAAATGGCTTAAGACTGTACAGTGTTTTAGCTGTGTGCATAGGTAAATTTTATGTAACTATGTATAAGCTTATGGTGAAGCATGCTACTGTCTTCACACTCTAAATTCATACTTACTGGCAGATTACAGTGGGGTTTTTTCCTGACGCACTGTCATGAGGGATTACCCAATACATTTAGTAATACATGTCTCACTGGCCAAAGGAGCTCCAGCAAGTGAGCACACAAAAGCTCTGAGCCCATTCTGTTTTCTAACTCAGGTGTGCTGACTGCCCCTACTTTCATGAAACCACCTTGTGAGTGTTATAACCATCAGACTCGTGTCTGAAACCACATAAATTCTACATAAAATCTGCAGCTACCTCATAGAAGGTTAAACAAACCAAAAAAAGTTACACCTTCTATACATTTTGACAGGCACAGCTGAAACATCTGAATAAAGGGAAGGATTTAATATGGTGAATGCATCAAGTTAGGAACTGAAACTCCAAAGAGAGGAAGAGTTAATGACATACAGGTCTCACATTACCAGCTGGGGTGAATTCCAGACCACACCACTACGTGTGTAGAAAGGCCTCCTTACCTGAAGGAGGACTAAATTTTATTGTCAGAGCATCTGAAGTTCAGTTCAGCAATGCCCAAGTCTCTTTTCTGACACAGCTCTAAGTCCTTCAATTTTGACAGCCCAAATGGGTGGCATTTAAAATGAGAAGGCACTCCTGAAAATAGAACACTGCAAACTTAACAAAGATCTTGCAATAAACCTGTATGTTGGAGAGGTTAGAAGTCAGGTGGTCTTCTGCCTACCACCACTGTAAGATGGCTTGGTTCTGCCTCCCACTTCTAACCATGAACAGCTCTGTAACAAAAATAGACTTATGAGAATTCCTACCTCTGAAATGGATCTAATATTTATTTCACAAAGGTGATATTGCATGGATTAGTTAATAATAAAAAGAGTGCTTTGGGGACTACAGTATTATCTTCTGAGCTGACATAAACCACACATTCAAATGTGACAACAAACACTGCCTTAAAATATTGGAATTGGCCTAAGTATAAAGGGAAATCTAAAAATTAATTGGAAAAAAACCCCCTCAGATAGTGAAACACACTTTCAACCAGTACTAGCATAGATGAGAAGTAAATTTAATGCACAAAGCACAGGTCACAGTTTTACAATAAATACAATAGACAAGGAGTTGATCTCAAAAGGTATAACGGGATCAAATTGCATTCTTTTTAGTCCTGAATATTATCTACAGGATTCTATTTCTCCAGTGCAAGAGGCTTAAATTCATTTGAGTACTACCAAATTACCAAAAAAGCCCCAAACAAAATAATAACTTTAAAAACCCCAAAACCTTGCATTATTTCACTTTCTGTCACACTTACTAAAAGGAGGGAGATGGGAAATAAAAGGTATTAGGGTAGATGGCTTTTACAGTCCTATACTAATTTTCGCTAGATTACCAAACATGTCACAAAACCAGTACATAGCTCAGAGCAGCTGCAGCTGTCCTTCAGGACACCAAAGAACTACAAGACAGAACTATGCATAGAAGCTTAGTTTGGATATATCTTCAGTATAAATTATTAAAATAACAGCCTTCAGAAAATGAACGAAATTGTAAGGCAGAGAATCATCAGGTGACTTACAGTGCATAAGACAACTATGCATTCTGTAATTAAGTATAACATTTCTTTCAATTCAACCTCTCCCTCATCTTCACATAATTAAAAACTTGAAAGAGATTCATGTTTTTCATTCTTTTGTTGCATATTCCATGATAAAGTATAACAATAAAAAATAAATTACAGATTTTAATTTTAAAAAACCATTCACCAGAGCAACAAGATAAGAGGCTTGTTTATAGGGCAAAGCAGTAGATGTGTTGTATGAAAACTTTAGAAAGTCTTTTGACAATTTCATAAGAAACAGTCTAAATAAAATTTGGTTAAGATGGGTGAAGAGCTGATCAAGAAAACTGACTATGGAGAATAATGGGAATAATTCTCAACGGTTTGCTGTAAAAGCAGGTGAATTTAACAGGTGGAGTTTCCATAAATGCCTACACCAGACTGTGCTATGCTCAGTGTTTTCACTGACCATCTGAAGGAACATGCCTATTACACCAGCAATTTATCAATTTTAGAAGTTCAGTAAGTTGAAAGACAGGCTTCAAAGGAAAAAAGCAATGAACTGGGAGAAGTCTGGAAACAGGAAAGCATTCAACAGGGACAAGCACCATGTATTGAAATTGGGTAAGAATAATCTGCTACATAAATACACAATTAGGAATAACTGATTCCTTCTGAAGAGGACCAGGATTTTATGGCAAGTCAACAGCTCAACATGACCTGTTGACTTGTCATGCTGTTGTAAAAGGAAAATTCAATATTGGGATTACAGGCTGTAAAACACAGAATCTCCTGAGTTACTTAGCATTATAGAAGTCTTGACTGGAATACTATGCTCAGATTTGACAAACACTCTTCAAGAAAGAAACAAACCAGATGTATCAAGTCTAAAGAAAAGTCAGAGCGTAGCAAAAACTGTAGCTTAAGAAAACATGATTGAATTTGGCTTGCTGGACATAAAGAAAAGAACATATAGGCAAGGCCATGTGATGAATTAATATACCTAAAAAGCTATTGCAAAAGAAAATTTCAGTTTTGCCAAGGACCAAACCAATAACCAGTTTAAGCCTTAGTAAAAAAAGGCTACCATTAGGTATGAGGAGATAATTCTACCAGTAAGGAGAGTAGATGTGAAATCACCATTTCTAGAACCAGTATGTTCCAAATCATTGTTTATGGGATAGTCACTAAAACCTTTTGCAGGTGGGCTGCAGTCTTAATTAAATACCACAAGGCTGGACTCCAATAATTACAACAAACTTGCAGTTATTCCTCACACATTTTCTATTTACCAAACCATTTGTATAGGAGGCTCTTTTAATCCACTAGGTTTACCAAAAATTAGTTCTTTATATTTCTGAAATAATGCCTTATTCACCTCTTTCCATATTATTACACATATTTTTTAAAGAATAGCTTGAACCCAATATAATTTTATTAAACTGTACCATACTCACAATAACAGCATTTAATTTATCAAGCTAAGTACATGAACACTAGTTCTACACTGGATTTTTGTCTGGTCACTGCTATGTAGATTAGTTTTCATCATACTTTTCAGTCAGAACCATCATCAGACAAAACGTTTCAAATGGATATATTATTCACCAAAGGTTTCAAATTCTCATTTCCAGAAATATTTTACTCAAAGTAGTTTTTTGTGAATACTATTTTAGGAATTGGTGCTGAATTAAATTGAAACCTTTCACTGTGACATTTTCAAAAGAAGACATGAATTGACCCATTTGAATATGATTTTTTAAAATTAAATATAGTGCAACTTTTGAAAAATTCTCTAAACCAAACCTGAAACAAAACCAAAACAAGGTTCAAATTATGCATAACATTTCAGCTGCATTTGTATAGAGAAAACAAAGAACAAGGACTCCCCTTGCTACCTCCACACTCCAGACACTGATGAGACTATACTACAATACAGAGAAATGCCCTGTCTGATGTGCATGTCAGAAACCACCAGCAACAACACGTGACGGTGTCAAACAGAAGGGACATACCCAGGATGTGAAAAGCAGCACTGAAAGCATGGCTAGAACATGGCAAGTAAAAGGAATTATGAAAACAAAAAGAATGATTACAAAGAAACATGCAAGTTCTACACAAATGGCAACAACCTACAGCACATCAAACTCATTTGAAATTATTTATTTCAATTACGCTCAAACTTGAAATATTTTTAGAGAAAATTCTAAAATGTATTAAAAGACTAAGCTGAATTAATTAGATAGCACATCTTAAAGGGATGCTTACCTTTGTTATCCTGCCCTATCTCAGTTAAAGAGGTGACTAAGATAAGTTATCTAAAGCAAAAGTAAAATCCATGAAATTAATTAGAATCATTCATACTCTTCTCCTTCTACCAACTTAATGTAAGGTGTAATACTGCATCTTCAAAATTTTAATTAAAGTAAATCATAAGATCCAATTTCTTGTGGTAATCCATTTAGAATACATGGAATACTTTCAAAAATACTTCATGTTGTGAAAGATTAGCACAAGTAGTACACTTGGAAACCTACTTATGCCAACTACTTTTTAAAGATTAAGAAAACAGATGATGCCAAAATGTAGCTAATCAGAGTGCCAAGGTACAAAACACTGCTCAGCAACACAGAAAAGTAACTGCAGTTGCTCTAAGAGATTCACATATTTTTACCAAAAGGTTCTCATCGGAATAACCTGAACAGGAGAACAGAAAAACAAAAACTTTGTACAAAAACTTCAATCTGACCCAGGAAGAAAGAGGGTACTCAGAAGCACTCAAATGGGCTTCTTCACCTCCCACTTCTCTAATGAAAGTAGAGGCCCAAAGACAGATAATGTTTGGAATACATAGCAGGAAAAAAGTACTTCAGAGGAAAGGGATCCCTGACCACAGTTATGATTCCTCTTCTCACACACAGGTTCCTGATAAACAGAAGATTTTAGTGAGTGGGGAAAAGCCAAATATTTCAGGACAGTACTTAAAACAGACAAATCACTGATGTTCCATCAGAGAACAATCCCATAAAAACAATTCTGGTAGGAAGAGTCATTTAAAAGGTGCCTGCTTCTCTCCATATACTTATTTTCTGCTCCATTCCATACGTCTTATGTCGGTTATGTCAATGTGACTGCTTGGTATGATGCTGTAAACTGAATCATTGAAGTGAATTGGATGGAGGAGGCAGGGAGGAAACAGCTGGTTTTTCTTAACCCTGATCATGAAATGTTTTATTTAAAAGGAAGCTGCATAGTGAATAGTAAATTGTAGGTATCATAAATACAATATTTCATTCAAAACGACACGTATCGTTGCTATTCTAACACTCTTCCAGACAATTTATTTTTTGTTGAAGACTTTCAAGGGGCTCTGAGGTTCTGACACTGTAAATAATTTCAAACTGCCACACCAGAGGAATGAGAGAAGGCTCAGAGGACAACGGGTGGCAGTTTCTTCAGGTGAGAATACCGACTGAGGCACGGAGAGGCAGGAAGCATATTCCAGCTGGCAGGCTTTTCACCACTGATAACCAGATGCTTACTCAAAACAACATGGGAAACTTCCACAGCAGCACCTAAAAACTGCACTCTGCTCCCTGGTTGATTCTAGGGAACATTACATGAAATACAGCTGCCATAAGGGATGTCATCTGGTGATTTTCCCCAGGTAACTTTACGGCATCTATCCTTCCAAGCATGATCATTCAGTAGCTGCCATCACATCTCCATTGAGGAGCTCAGACATCTGAGGCACACAGTGAGAGCTCTGAAGAAACAAGCAGCTCTCTAAACCCACCCTCATATACTACCAGAAAGAAGATATACCTCTTGCTTTAGTTATTTGAGAGAATGGAGGAAAGAAGAAAAGGTTCTTTGTTTTAAAGTAGATTTTAAAAACATTTTTCTTAAGTACATTTTTTTAAGTTGTATAATTAGCAGTTTTGAGTAAGTATAAACTGAAAAAAAGGAGTGAAAACTAAAAGGAGAAAAATAATTTATTTCTTTGTTTCCCCCTTGATTTGTGCTTCCCCAAAACCTCGATGTTAACTTGAAATTTAAGTAAAAATCCTTCTCTCATGTTATTTTCATGAAAAATATTATATGAAGGGCAAAAATATTCTTCAATTTAGCTAGCTTATTTATTTGGGAAACATATAATAAAACATCCCCAAACAAACAACAAATTTTTCAAAAAAAACTTGTTGCAGAGACTGGGACTCTTAAATGTAAAATTAGCATTAACAAAAACAGTTCTAAAGACGTTGAGCATTTTGTAACAGTAGCTATTTCCAGACACTATGTTTTCATGAAATTAGGCAACATTTTCCACCAATTAAACTATTAAAAAAAATCAAGAAAAAAGTGAATATGTAATTCTACTTTTCCTGGATTTCCCATAGATGACCTGTTTTCCTCTATAAACAAAGGCAACAGAATTTAAAACTACCCTGTTTACCTCTATTCCAAATGAAAAGCTTAAGTGTTTCCAGGATCCGCTTGCCTGCAGGAGCAACAATTTTGGAGTGTGTGCCTGGGTAGCTCTGTAACTGTAGCACCCTCTGCTGCTCTTTTAGTTCTAAAACATACAATTGTACACTCAGCCAAAGAGAAAATAAAATGAATATATGTGTTGAACATGTTGTTTCTTGAAAATGGTTACATTATTAACTAATGCCATGTGCAGTTTACAGGAAAACGTTTTGCTATTACATACAGTATATTTTCAACTTTATACTACTTGAGCATTCTGCAATATCGTGTTTCTGTGGTAACAGCAGATGAAAACATAATAGATGAAAATATGAAAATATTTCTTAAAATACGAAAATACTTCTTAAAACTCTCCTTTACACAGCCTGTAGCTTGCTTAGAGTAGGGGAAAATAGTAAACAGGTTTATATTTTGCCCCCTGATCATTTCACTAAATCTAAATGCTTATATAATCTGCAATGATTACTTCAGGGATATAGTCATATAAGCACTTCATTTGTAATTGCCTTCTCTCACTTGGAAAGGCAAGGGAAGGAGACACTCTCAAAAGCTCATCCTTGCAGAATTTTCCTTAATTTTTGGGAGATTTCTTCTGCCAGGTTGAGCGTGGCATGTGGTTCTGGGGGCCACCTGATGCTATCCCACAATGCCACCATCAAACCTTCTGCCTGGGATCCATCAGTTCTTTTAAAGGACTACCTCAGGACTAGAGATGGTGTCAGGTTGTACCCTCTTTTTAACAGATGGCATATTGTTGTCTAAAACGAACAGACTGATCCTTTCCTTCATTCCAGTCCTCTTTTCCCTGCCTCCTGTTTACGCACAGAATTAAAGCTGAATGAGGTGCATTTAGCACTGTATCCTGTCTGTGTGTAGAATTCATTTAGAGTTTTCATGTGGAAACCACTCTCCCAGAAAGGATGAGCAGAGAGAAAAAAACTTCCACATTTTTCTGAGAAAGTGAAAACTCGTTGCAACTTGTAGTGTGAATTTTCATTCACAGTGGCAATCCTACAGCGTAAATGCATCTCCAGAAATCTTTTAGAAAAAGACAGAATACAAGTGTAGGTATATAAAGTTTGAACGAGCCATTGTGCAGAGGCAATTTTCAGAGTTAACAGTTGGGACCCTGCAATACACCATTGACAGCTACTGCAGTTGGCTCCACTTCTATCCTGAAATCTTTCTGGTGTAAGGCAGAACTTTTAGAAGCAGTCACAAGTATTCCTCAAAAGCTGCTTATTGATATTTTATATAATGCTGCCAGCTAGTGGCACATCTTGTACTGAGTTGATACCTACTGGGAGTATAGAGACAGTGGTATTACCTGGAGTCTGCTCTACCACTTTTCTTTTGATGGTGTACAGTGATGTGGCTGTCAAAGACCGTAAGCACAAAGATCAAAATGTAAAACAGAAAGACCATAGAAACACTCCCTGAAAGAGCTTGTTTCAACAAAAAGTACTTACTAGAAGAAACAAAAACTCCCCCCCCAAAACTACACAAACCATGTTATTTGAAACTAATTATTATGTTTAAAAACAAAATACAGTTTTTACAAAAGCTAATCTGTTTAATACAAAGTTATTTCATAATCTAATAATTTCTAGAACAAACACTAATCTTGCTGATAAATATTCAGTATGGCAGCCAAAACAAACACACAGCACGCTGTGACATTTCCCTGTTTTCTGGTAACTCAGTCCAAGTCGTTTAAGTGAAGTTTAGTGGCCAGTAAATAAATGCTGGCTATGCAGTGTGTCCCAAAAGAACACTGAACTCTGTAATTCTTCAGTACATCCCCCTCACAGAGCACACTGCTGTGACAGCACATTCAGTTCTGACTAGCTCCATTAGTATTAGGAGAAATAATACGATACTGTCAACGATCATTTCAGAAATATCTGGGGTTATTTTTAGAGTAGATTATGATTTGATAATAAAAAGTTCTTGTAGAACACTACAGCAATTGCAAAAAACAATCAACCTAATTTAAGAAATACAACAGTAGTTACCTCTGGGCGTAAAAGGAGGCAACACAATACCCCCATCATTTCCACAGTGAACTGAACTGAACCACAGTGGGTTAACACAAAGAGAGTCAAGAAATACACAGGAAAAGATCAAAGAAAGAGCCAGTTCAAATTAAGGGATAATGGGAGTGTGCAGAAATTCTGTCAGGTATGACCCAAATAGAGCAGTTGGGTCACACACAGTTGGGGGAACTTTACTATGATGATGTGACACACACATAGTTACTCTGGCTTGAATACCGAGAACATTTATTCCATACAGGTGGTACCAAAAAAGTGTGATTATTACACCCCAAGCCAGTACTGCATGCTGCCAGAAGATAATAATTTTACAGTTACCCTAATAGAGTGTAATCTAGAGTGCATAGTAAAACAGGCATAAATCAGTAATATGTAGATCAATACAGAGACACTTGCAGACAAAGACATTTAAGAATGGGGAAGCAGTGAATCTGGAAATGACTTGGCGAATGCTATATATAATAGCACAGCATGAACCCTCAAAGCAATTCTGAATCCAAAAGGACAAATGTGAATCTTTGTATAAACAGAGAAACAGTGAGAAGAACTACAGATGTCTTATTACTCCTGTGTTAGCACTGGTGGTGTGCCTGTTAGAGGGTAAGTCTTGTTCTAGCATCTGCAATCAATAAAAGAGTAGCTGAAACCCTGTAAAAAGTTAACAGAAGAGCTGACAGCACATCTATCAACAGGAAAGCATAGGAAAACTATAGCAGAGTAAACTATTTGTGTTAACAAGGAAATCTGTGTAGATTGAGCACAATCGCAGTACCCACACAAAGAACAAAGAGCAAGAAATCCTGTTACCATATTACACTGTCCTGATTCATTACCTGAAGCACTTTCAGACACAAACACGCACACACAAAGTATTTTCTCTGCTGTTAAAAATAAATGCTTAAGTTGTTATATAATGAACTAATGTTTATTGAAACATATTGGAATACTAGGACTGGAATTTTGAGATAAAACATGTATCTATCAGAACAGTTTCTATATCTTTGGCTTGATAAGGAGGAGGAAATACGTGCATATTTCTTGAACATCTGGCAAACTTTACCAACTTTATCAGTTTGCTTGTTCGAAAACAAACCAACCAACATGAAAGATAAGGCACAATAACCAAACGAATTATATGTGTATCTCTAAATGTTAATTATAGAATAGTAATTACTCATCACATGAAAAATGTTTCAATACTTTTGCTCAGCTTTGTTTCCATGGTCTACCACAATTTTATAACTCAATTCCATTAATAGCACAGATAATTTTATTAATAAGTATACTGAAGCAGAGCCATACTGGGTCAGACATTGATGGCCCACTTAGAGCTCATCTTGCCTCAGGTTAATGCAGCCAGTAACTGATGCTTAGACAAGAGTGAAAGATCAGGACAAACATATCATCCTACTGCCCCATTAACTCTCCTAACACTCAGCACTTCCTAAGCCGTAAGTGGTGGCTTTATATTTAATAGCCACAGTGAATTTTTGCTGCACAATTCTTTCCCCTTTGCCTCTTGAATTTATTTCATGTTTTAGGATCCAAACCTGTAGGGTTTAGGATTTAGGATCCAAATTCTGTAGGGAGGAATTTCACAACTTGACTGAGTGCTTTCTTTTGTGTTTCTGTGGTTCAAGTTTGTCCTCTCCAAGCTAGAATTATCCCTGATTGCTACCCATGTTCCTGCATTGCTGTTCCTCACACAGCCACTGCTGGCCACTGGCCAACACAAATCAATGGGCTAAACTAATGTTTTGTTCAATCCAGTCCAGTTACTCTAATGTTCCCACCACAGCCACAGAACCAAAACTAACCTGCACTGGGAGGACGTAAGGGTGTATCCAACACAAACAGCTGTGCTACAGAAATCTGTAATGCTACGGTACCTCTGACCATAGTAATGGGGTTTCCCAGTGAAATGGAATGGTTATTGAGGGCTCATACAGACGTGTTTTATATTGGTACAGTTAGACTTCTACCAACAGTACTGTATTTAGATAAACAGTGACTTACAGACATTCCCTGTGTTGTCAAAACTTGTAAGAACGTCTTTAACATTTAAGAGGCCATTGTGAAATCTGGAAGAAAACATAAATAGTGACTTTACTGACACATAAACCATCCCAAAAATCCCCATCTTCAAAAAAGAGATTTACTGTATGCATGCACTTCTCACCAGCCCATTTCACAGTGAAGTAGCAAACAGGTACTACTGTAGCCACCAGGGGGAAAACAAGGGGACAACACCAAAGTCCCAGCACAGAAATCCATGGATCAGGAGGAATGTGTTTCTCAGAATCTACTATCAAGAGGAAAACGTTTCCAAGAAGCATCAATTTTTATTTAGTTGTGGAAGTCACATAGATGAAAGGGGGAACTTTGGTAAAGCAATTTCTTTAAAAGAGAAAACCCAGAGTATTTTTGAACAGCAGCTGTATGCACATTCCTATTTTCTCCCACAAAATCAAGAACACTTAATTAAATTAATGCGAATGATGAAACTGATTAATGTGTTCAGTGAACTGCATTTTCTTTGGTTTTACATTTGCATAACCCATATGAAATAAACATTCAAAAGTGGGGATAATAAATTCATTACCTAAATTTCATACATCAACTGCAAATTTTAGAATGCAGTGAGCAAAACACTGACAGCAGCAGAAAGAATAAGCACCAAAATTGAATAAAATTTACCTAAGATTTGCCTTTAAATGTGCAGTGACACACACATAAAAAAGCATTTAATCTTGTTTTAAATATTCCAAACTAATCTAAGCCCAAAATGAACAAAATATTAGTCTTACATTTTAGAACAATCAGATTACATAGCTGTTTTGCAAATGCATTGAAGAAAATCTAGAAAGGGTTTTAATAATGTTTCAAATGTATCTTATAAGGCTGTTTGGGAACACACTGATTTGAAACACTGAAAAGAAAAAACAATAAATCAAAGAATTTTAGCACCTACAAAATTAGTTCTCATTCTCTCAGCTGTTCTTTCCTGAAGGAAGATTGCTTCAAGAATGGAAAAAAAAAATTCAATCTTTTTGCAAGCTAGAAATTGTATATTTATTGTGAAAAACCCACTATTTATAGCTTCTGATAAGCATAAGCATTATATAAAGAAACATTAACATGTTAACTTTTGAGAAGCACCAAGCAGCAACTAGACAAATTCTTTAAAAAATGAAAATCAAATGGAAATCAAGTTAACAAACTGAACTGAGCACATTGGCAGGGACAAATAAATATATGAGAGATATTACAAAAGATTCAACTGGACATTAATGCTCTTCTCCCAGCTACATAAAAACAAACCAAAATTACATTCCTTCTTTGCAGTGGAAGTCTACAAGAATGCTGATGGATCATGTGGATTTTTAATGTACTTCTTTTTTGCAAGTTTGTTTTCTATCCAATTGGACAACCAATGCAACAGAGTTAGTGCAAGGGAAGTGACAAGAAAGGAGATAGGATTGGTAGTTCTGCCAACCACAGAGCTGCACTTTAAACTCTCCCCTGCTGACTCCTCAGAACCCTACAAACTCTATAACTCTGCATGTGTCTGGGGCTGTTGGGGGCTCTCGAACAGCTGTGAATGTCTCATCTCTAATTGAATGTAAGATGGGGGAAGGGAGATGCTGAGGAAGTAAAGAAATATTTTAATCTCTGTTGGCATGCAGGATAGTCTTGGGATAACATGTTTTGGTTTCTTCCCCCCCGCCCCCAATTTCTTTATGTACATAGTTCATATCTAAAGGTTATCACGTAACTCTCCAAGTGAAGCAAACAAAGCTAAGGATGAAAAATTTAATAATTTAATACCAGGAGTTCAACAGAATGAAGAGAGGAAAACAGAAGTGAAGTGTCCTGGTTTAGAAAATAATAGAATTTACATACTTAAGGGTCAAAAGGTAGGCAAACACAAAAAGGAGAAATGATAAAACCACAGCACTGGCCAAAACTGCTTAAAATTTGTGGAAACCAAAAATTGAGGAATTGAGCATAATCTCTTATTGAGAAAGTTTTAGGACTGAGGAAAGCAACATGCCAAGAGCTGATCTACTTGTGAAAGGGAGAGCTCAGGAAAACACATTTCCAAACAGCAATAGCCATGTTTCTCCATTTGGAGATCTGTACTTATGGAGCCTGCAGACAGACTCTGCACCAGCTATTCCCTGACTCTTTTCCATAACAGGCTTTAGTCATAGAATAAAAGTTACATGCACATGTACATACAGGTATTCTCTAACCCCAAATTCTGCCACAAATATTGTGCTACTCAGTCCTGCACCTAAAAAACAGAGCTTCTAGTCTGGGATCCACTGCTCTGCACATACATCCTCAGCAGTTCCGAAACAGCTGCTGCTTCACTGTCCCATCCCATCAGCTGCTCCTCCATCACCAAACCCACAGAAAACTGCCAAGATACATCACATCTGGTTTCCATGAATGCCTGTCACAATCACAGCTTTCCACAGTGCAGCTGACAAACACGTAGAGTCTTAAGTGTCACGTGCACTGAATTATGAAAGTCAAGGAAAGGAATCACAGAAGCTTGGGATTAAACCCCAGCCCTTAAATTCCCATAAATTTCTACAGAGATCTCAAAATGCAGAAGAACATTAGTATTCGGTGCTTTAGAACATGTCATGGATGTCATACAGTTCAAAGAACTTCAAAGAAGTTCAAAGCTCTGATGGCTGAGATCAACAAAGTACTTCAAATGAGCACAAGTAAGCATCATGGAAAAAGTGAATTTCAGGCTGGCATGGTTAATCTGATTCACCATGTTCTTATAATAAGTCTTCAAGGTACAATACGCAAAAAATTCTGTGGCTGAGGCAGTGAGTAATAGAAGACAAATCTATGAACAATAAACTAATTCAACTCATGTTTCTCCTGATACAAAGCAAAGCAGAATTCCTTATTCTGGACTACAAATAAATCAACTTTGGATGAAGTCAGAGAGAGTGAGATCAATCTTTAAATATATCAATGCTCCTTCCTCTCCAATTCAGGTAACACAAGTGGCAGACTTTTACCTGTATATAAAAATAGCTATGGATAGTACAAAAAAAAAAAACAACACCCTTCAGTAGGTCCCTATTAAGGTATGCTTTTCATAAGCCATAATGAAACAAAAGTAAGTTCCTTCTTTTCTTTTATTTCATTCTTATACTGAGCGACAAAAAATAATACAAGTAAGTACATGCCTGTATACACTTCAAAAATCTACAAAAACTAAGATAGAATACATTTCCATGTAATATTGAAAAGGGAAAAAACCAAACACAGCACATCTCCATACACTATTAACCTACACACAAAAGTATATTTGTGAAAAATGAAAGATGGGATAGTGGTAAAATGTTTCTGTTAAGGGTACTTTACAAACAGGCTTGGTGAATATCACCACCAATTGTCACTGTGGTCCACTAAGAACCTCAGAGTTATCTGCAAACGTTGCTATCTGATCAGATGTCCCTTCTGGGCCAGAGTACAGCAAAACAAGTCAAGTTCTCTTTCACTCCAGTTCTAGATCACAGCTTAATACAGCAAGAAACCAAAACAAAGCTTCTTTGACTACAGTTCTTTTTACAAATACACACATCTTGGGCAATATGATGGAACAATCATAGATTGATCAGTGAACAAAAGAATTATGTTGCCAAATCACTTTTCATCTCTTTCCTCCATTTCCAGTTCCTGGGGCCAACCCTTTATGCTGCTAAATTCACACACTGTCTCTTAGCATGAAATAAAAGAAGAAAGCAATTTGTCATATCCACATAAATTGTCTATAAGAAGTAGGCAATATTCCTTGAAATCCACTTCATTTTTTTTGATCTCTATCCCTAAAATAAAAAGCCATGAAAAATTCAAAATGTTATTAGCAGAAATATACAAGAGGAATGGCCAATGGAATTCAGTCCTATATCATCTTCTAACACACTACTTGCCACATACAAGTAGTGTCTGTGCATGCCCCTCATTTCTAAACCATAGGTCTAGAATCATCTAATAGTTTCTGTCATATTTTTATCTAAAGGTTCATTCATATTCAGAATAAAGACATGACATCTTGCATAGTACACTTAACACCTTTTACAAAGATTTAACCCTTCCAGTAAACTGCTGACATTGTTCTTTTCAGTTCTGCACTTTAGTATTTGAAACAGCAAATGACTGATCAATGGAAAATATTTTACCACAGAAATAACTTATTTCTTCACTGTTTTCGTAAAATGAGACTACCATTTAAAAGCAAATCCATATCCTGAAATAGAACATTTGAAGATATTGATTGCTCCTTTTCTAACTCAAATAAAAGAATAATGTTCCTGTCTAAAAGGCAGGCACCATCTCCACAACGAGACACTGCATCTTTATGATCTATAATCACTTCATTGCTAAAACTATTAGTACAAAATTCAAAATTAAAACCACATTCCTGACTAAGAATAGAAGGATTTGGAAAGGCAGTATTAAATAAATATTTTTAAATTGTTCTATTTACTTACCATATGTCTTCTATCCCTAAGAAAATACATATTCAGCACATGCACAATATTTTAACATCAAAGTGAAATACTGCCACAGTTAAATAGAACTTGAAAAAAGCCAACAAATACACCTGAAAGTTCTATGAATAAAAACACAGGGGAGATGTAGAAACAGTGGTGCTGTCTATGTTAAGCTGGTGTGCTTGGAGCTCCCCTGGGGATGGACGAGGAGCCAGCTGAGCTTATGGGTCAGGATTAAAGGGAGGGCAGGGACTGCTGACATTATACTGGGGGTTTGCTACAGGAAGACCAAGTAGATGAAGCCTCTACAGACAGAGAGAGGAGCAGCTGTGCATTCACAAGCCCTGGTCTTCATGGGGAGCTTCAAACACCCTAATATCTGCTGGAGGGACAACACACCAGGGCATAAAAATTTCTGGAGGTTCCTGAAATGCTTCTTTTTTCAAGAGGCACCAACAAAGAGAGGTGTTATGCTGGACCCTGTTCTCTCCAACAAGGAGGGGCTGGTGGGAAATGTGAATGTCCAAGGAAGCCTTGGCAGCCATGACCATGAAATGGCGGAGTTTGAGATCCTCGGTGCAGCAAGAAGGGTGCACAACAAGCTTGCTACCCTGGACTTCTGGAGAGCGGACTTTGGCCTCTTCAGGGATCTGTTTGGTAGAACACAATGGGATAAAGTCCTGGAGGGAAGAGGGGCCCAAGAAAGTGGTTAATATCCAAGGATCACCTCTGGAGCAATGCATCCTGACCAAGAGGAAGTCAGACAAGAAAGCCAGGAGGCCTATGTGGATGAACAAGATGCTCCTGGACAAATTCAAACACAAAAAAGAAACCTACAGAGTGTGGAAGCAAAGTCAAGTAGCCCGTGAGGAACACACAGAAATTGTCTGAGCATCCAGGATTCAGGTCAGGAAAGCTAAAGCTCAATTAACATCATCAAGACAAGGATGTAGTGTGTAGGAACATCAAGTACAATACAAATCCAGATGAGACTACACTAATCAAATGAGGTTTTGGATTCTAACACAAGAAGTATCATTTTGACACACTTTCACTGCTAACAAAACCCCACACTCATCAGACACTCCTTTTGATACCCCAGAGCTACTGTAAAGCAACTTAGTAACTAAACAAAGCTCAAGAGACCACTTTCCACCGTGTGTTATGAACCTACATTTTCTTAAGCACACTGGAGATCACTGTTTAACCAGAAGAGTTATGGGAATTTTTTAAATGAGTCAATGATGTTTCACTTCAAGCATCTATTCAAAATGGCACCTGAATTTAGCTTAAAATTTTTAAGCTGAAAACTGTCGTATATTGGGGCTTCTGACTTTCTGCTTTGGAAGATCTGTTATTAAGAATGATGTGAAAAAATAAACTAGCAACAGAAAAACATGGCAGAAGCTCTTCTTTCTGAGATGTGAATCCAGCTTGAGTTTACTTAGAGAAATAGCAAAAACAACAAAATTCAGAAAAGCATGCACATGACTAGTAGTTCCTACAAAAGCTTCTATTTGCCTGACAAACTGGAACCAAGCCCCTCTGGAGCAGTAATTCCAGCTAGGTCATAGCATATCTGAATATACAATTTGATCAGTTTTGATAGCCCTTGAACTGATATAGCTTGACCTTTATACTCTTTGCCAAAAGCCACTAACAACCTTATGAACTTTCTTAAGTATTTAGCCTTGTCAAGATATTAGCTGACAACCCTTTTAACATCGAACATATGCAATGAGCTTTTCCAAGAAGATGTTAATGCATAAGGAAAACTAATGTAGATGGAAATTCAAAAGCACTTTTGTCAAGATTTTAGAGGGGCCATAGAAACATTTTTTTTCCTGATAAAAAGATATAAAAAGGCTCTCCTATTCATGCATGCTGTTCTGGATGTACCTGACTGAAGTTATTGTTAATAATATGCTCTTGTTAACTTGCTAAAGTTGTTTCTGCTGTTTAATATTGTTATAAATAATATTTTGCCAGTGGACGGAGAAGAACCAAGGGAAGACTGTCAGACATACAGAGAATCCTTAAGTTTCCAACACATGGTCAGTTCTCAAAGATCCAAGAACACTTACTCCAAGATTTCTTATCTTCTAGATATGTAAGTTTCAGCACGAAGAACTGTTGCTCTGTTATGTATGTTAAATGTTATGTTATCCCCTAAATTACTGCTTCTGCAAAACCAGGGAAGAGACTTCATTCAACACGGACTCATGGTAAAGTTGATTTTGTTGCAGTCTATTTATACTTTGTTCCTGGCAAAAAACCACGGTATTTTCTCCTTCCCTTCTTCACCTCCTGCAATATTCTGAAATAATAAGTATACTCTATCTATTGTCACTGCCTCAGAGTGGAGAAAACATTTTAATACAGAAGTGTAAGACTAAGCAAGTTCTGATCATTATTCCTAAAATGATCAGTGATTATCATTTTGAGAGGTCACTGAATATCTTTTGGAAAGAAACAAAATGCAGGGAAAACATAAAATAAATATCCCCACCAGAAGACAATGTCCCTATTCTCTTCAATATTCAATTTTTGAAAGGCAGTGTGAGCCTGCTCCAGCACAGAAACTATACATTTCCACTGAACAAGATTAAAGAAACATAATAAAATAATGCATAAATAAACATGCTTGTTCATAGGCTATAGTTCAGCTGTGTCCTATAATCAGTGAAACTACTATTAGGCAAATAATACCAAATAAAATGTTGGCATAGAAAGTGGTGGAAACAGAAGTACACAACTATCAAATGTCAGAGCAGGATCAATCTGACATTCCCTTGGCTTTTGTACTACCAGCACAGGTGAACCTTAGCTCATCTCCTACTTTAAGACTCCAGAGCAAATAAATCAAGTAAGTGACAGTGTTGCAACCCATGGCAGTGAACTAGAGTTCAGTGCTGCACTGTAAGGGACTGCAGCCTTGTTCAGCCCAAATACTCCCTAGACACCTTGTGTTTCCTACCCCCATGTGCCTCTGAAGACCTAGAAACAAGGAATAGGGACACTGCACAAAGGCATTATGTAGATTGTCAGTGTTTGAATTAGTCCACAGCATTCACTGGTGGTTTACAGGAAAAGTCTATACATGGAAAAACACTGCACCTACTCCTATTAAAAATAGCAGTTTTCCAATGGAAAAGTTTCCTTTTGAACCCTTTTAACATCAATGAGCATAAGCTTGGAAAATGGAAAATTAAAACTTTATAAAGCTCTAAAGAATTTTGTTCTTGATTTTATATCCAGATGCAAATTTAAAATTATCTGCATGCAGTGTTGTGGGGCTCCTTTAGTATGGTTTGGTTTTTCCTTATTGGTTCATTTTAAAACCTTGCGAAAATTTTGCAGTTTAACGATGGCCACTTGTTTGTGTTAGATATTAATTTCTAAGATTGACCTTAATTTAAAGTTCCAGGTAAACAAAAATGCACTTTTTGATTTGGGCTCTCCAGAACATCTTCCACTGTGCAGAGAATGCAAAATCCTCCACCTTCAGAGAGCTAAGTAGAAGCTGCAGAACAAGTATCAATTCAGGGATTCTTAAGTTACTGTAGCAAACCTGCTGAGGCAAACCAAGTATAGTAGACACACGCATGGAAAACAGAACATGGAAAAGAAGACCAAAGCAAGAGAAAGGAAAAGAAAAACAAAACCAAAATCCCACAAACATAGCAATGAATGGGAGTTATAAAGAAAGCTACTGAGAATTCACTTGCATTCCTTCAGAGGGTTTTTTGGGGGGTAAGTCAGGTTTCTGTGGGTTTGTTTGTGCATGGACTTTTTTATTGTCAATTTCTTTAATACAAATGACCTGCCCTAATATAAAAAAGATTACTTCATTAAGTATATATTATTTTGTAGGAAGAAGAAATTTTTCTATCCTTTTGTTTTGAAAACCAGCTTCCAAATTATCATTGAGTTTTACAAGAACCACTAAGAAGAAAACCGAATAAAATACAGATCATTACCAAAACCCTTTTAGAACATCATTAATAACATCATGTCATAAAATTTTTTATAAAGACTATAAATAACTCTGTTCAGGTTTTTTTATATCTTTTTTACAGCTGAAGAATGTCAAAACAGAAAGCTACTAAAATATAACATAAATGCTCATATTTGCATTATTTTTTAGCTACAAGCATCAGTATTTTTACTCAAGCTCTGCCACTTCAGTAGAATGTACCAGAAAAAAGAGTCAGACAGGCTGCTTACTGTAATAAACAACTAAAAATAACATTTACCAGTTTATTTGTAAACTATGCCCTAGTTAGACAGAACACTGGAAGAATGACTAATGAGTTTTATATCTGAGGCCTATTCAAGATCTTAGAAAGTACTTAAAACTTAAATTATGGTTACCTTAAGGAGACACTGTACTTGGGATAAAAGATGCTTCTATACTGAACCCAGGTCCTAGTTTCCTCTTCTGTATTCTGGTCTTCTACTGAAAAGAGATTGAACGATGCAAACCTTCTTACAGATACTTGTTGGAGATGCACATCTTTCAAGTGCTTTTTCCTCAGAACCTTTGAAATGAAAAACAAATTAAACATTAACAATAAAACTTCCAAGAAAAGAACAAACCCATGCCTATTTAAGTGAAGAGGCAAACCATAATGGCTATGCTATCAGCTAGCAATTATGAATAACCAAGTATGTCAGGCCTGAACAAAATACAGTGGTATTGGTGGTAGGGTTCAAGAGAACAAGTTAGGAATTTCGTCTCAATAACTGAAAAGCAAATGTACTGTGTTTAGAAGTACACAAAGTTGCTTTTTAAACTCACGTTCCAGCAAACCCATGCAAAAATCAGAGGGGCAAACTGGGCTCTCCCCTGTCCTCTAATTTTACCAAGTTTCACAGCCCAAGCAGTGCCCTCCCTAACCAATTTCTGTCCCACTCACTGTCCCTATAGAGGGGGGAAAAAACCCCAACAACAACAACAAGGGTATCTCTTGTAGAATTTAAATGACAAACCCAAAACATGATCTTCAGGTGCCTGAATGCTGGGTGTTCTCCTGGTACACTGCTGTGTGTTCCTTCCTAGCCTACAAGTCTTCTGCTACACACTTGCAGAGATGCTGCCAAAGTTGCCCAAGTCAAGAAAATTGCTACCTGGCCCAGGCCTCAGACTTTCAGACGCCACAACTGTGAATTCCCCAGGCCCCCATAAGGGGACTGACACATGAGCCAGACTTCAGGTGAGCCCCAAAACACTCTGACAGCACCAACTTCAGTGCTAAGAGACTGAAGAATTCAAAACAGAGACAGAATGTCTTTTGCATTTTGTAAATGATTAAAACACATGTTCAGGAAAGCGAAAACGTGGGCTCTCTGTCCTGCATAGTCTGCTCCCCTCAACCATCTTCAGGGAGTGAGGTGTCAACCCCTCTGTGCAGGAAAACCCAGCACTCATCTGGTTTGAGCTGTGCCATTGCTCAGATGACTGCCAGCATTTCCATGCCAGACAAAAAGACTTATTCCTTAGGGCAGTGATGTGGAAGGAGAGGTGTCCTGGATTTAACTTCTTTCTCCTAACATTGGAGAGAATACATAAATAATTGCCATTGCATTTTTAAAATTAAGGTGCATATGCAGTCCCCAGTGATGGATTAAAAAAAAACCAGAGCAGAAAATAAACTCATCACTATAAATTGATAGAGGTACAAGGAATAGCTCCATTGAGTAGGACAGCACTGCAATTTACAAGTTTTTGCCAACTAGAGATAAATCAAATGAGAAACAGCTCTCCAGAATTATGAAACTTGAAATAGAAGCTTTACATACAGGATGTGTACAAAAAAAATCACGGGTCAGTGATTTTTTTTGCTGTATCCAACCTGTGTTGACATGCTTTAACTGAAAATGCACTCACATTTAACAGCCTTGCAGTTTGGGCCCATGACCTATTATTTTGTAGGATATTTGGAAGTACTACATATGTGAGCAGAACAATTGTATTTGCTACACTGTTGGTTTCTTACAGCAGGTCTGAGGCATCAGGCTTACTGCTTTTGGAGATATTTTCATCAGCAGGTCTCAGCATATGAAAGTCACAGGCATTTTCCATAAAGTTTTAGAAATGTCTGGGTGCTGTCCACACTACTTCCGTAACACGTGAGAAAAATACACACATGAAAGAAAACACAAAAAAAAACAGAGCAGGAGAACAAAATTAAAAGACCAGCAAAATTAAGACCTTCATGTAATAGCTGTGTGCCTGAAAACAAAATGGACTATCTTGACAACTAAAGAAAAGCAGCAAGACCTAATTTTCAGAAAAGTGTGTTGTCTGGGGACTTCTTTAAAGCAATAGCAAGCCATTACTAACAGGAAAAAAAAAAATCCAGCAGTGGCAACACTTTTCTATTTTCAGTTTTTGTTGCACAGAGACATCTTATAGCCACTCTGTAAAATTCATGTTCTGAATTAGCAGAAAATCTCATGAGCATTTGAATACTCAAAAGAACATTTCTCCCACAGCCTCAAACAAAAATCAAGTGGTCTGAGATCTGAAAATTACAACAGCAGGTCAAATCTTTTAAAACCCTAAGTATAACTGAGAAAACAGCACAAAGGGAGAGTATGTTACATTATTTATATCTAAATCTGTATTTTTTACATAAGAATCAAAGGGGTTTTTTTCCTCAAGTCTGTTCCAAAAAGGATCACAGTTGTGTTAAACAAGCTACAAAGATATGTTGCTGCTATAGAATCCGCTGATATCCACTGATAAAAACAAAAGGTGACAAACCTATCTTAACTCATCACCAAACAGTCTCCTACAAAGATTCTGGTAAAATATTATCACAGATCTCAATTATAACACCCTTGGTATTTAGTCACAGTATTAGGATCATGTTTAGGACTCCTTATAAAACCTAAAACTGGTTGATATCTCTTAAAAAAAAACTCATCAAAAAAGAATCTCCTGCAAACAACATGGAGAAAGGCAGCCACCTGAAATCCCCTGTATTTAACTGTGTATATCCTTGTGTTAGGCCTAGTTGCACTAAGAGGCAAATTCCATAACAGCTCATGGTCCACAAACCTCTGCCAGTTCTCTGGAGTGACTGCAACATGGTATTTTTTACATGCAAGAAAGTTTCTACACAAGCATAATCTGTAACTGCACTCTAAATATCATCCATAGGACTATAGTATTTATTTTTACAAATAATTTATTTACCAAATTGTTTTATCCAACTGTAAACAATTTACAAACTCAAGACTAACAAAAACATGGAAAAAGATCTGGAGCACGGGCACCCTTCACAGAGAGAGGTGCAGGAACAGAGGAAAAATTGTTTTAGAAGTGCTTCTGTTCAGGAAAAAAAATATGTCATCCGCCTGTCCTCACTTTAGCTTTTATCTTTCAGTTCTGGAAGTTAAAGTACATTATCAGGTGAGCAAGAGACTCTCAGGCACGTGGTGTGACTCTTGGGGATGGTCCTGTGCAGGGCCAGGAGCTGAACTTGATGATCCTTGCGGGTCCTTTCCTGCTCAGCATAATCTGTGATTCTGGGACTTGTGTGAGAAGAGCAAGAGGAAGTTAACAGGCAGGATAAACATATAAAGCTTATATAGATTCCATGAAACTTTCAATAGGGAGCAAACGTGCATATAGGGTGGAACCTAATGCATGCCTATTTCTCTAACTTCCCTGCTGAAAACCATGGACTGGGTAATTCCATCAGCCACAGAGACTGGCAGAGCTCAAAACATAGCCTTAGAGAACTTACTCCAGCCATTTACAAATGCACAGTAAATGGGTAACTTCCCTCAGCATTTTTTTAAATGCAAAAAATACTTTTCTTGATTCTGACAGGCTAAGTTTAAAAATATTGCCAAACTTCAAACTCAGTACATACATAAAACATTTCATTGATAAAGAACACACAGGTAATTGTGCAAACCCCTGATTCTTTATGCTAGCTTCATAGGATACCTCATAAAAGGGCTTTTTTTCTTAATTAAATCAGCGAGCATGCACTCAAGCATCCTTACCATAGTAAATCAATTTGTGTGTGCATTGAATGAAAGCAAATTCAATACATAAACACACCACAGAACTGATTTCATGTAAGGCGTTATTTTAAGCAGTATGAAAAGCACTTTTAAAAGCACTGTAAGAAATGCTTTGACAGTGCTCCTTTAAAAATGGATTTAAAGGGAGCTTGATACCTTCTTCCAATCCATAGATAGATCTGAGCACCACTGTAGCATAAAGCACAGAACTGATTTTTACTTCAGATGTACCAGTAAGATTAAATTGATCCTTGCTCATTGTACCATACAAAAATCAACAGAAAAGCTGAAGAACATGGAAAAACCAAGGGAATCTGTAGAGGAAAAGGTCACAGATACATGTAGCTTGAGAAAGAAACAGAAGCCTTCTCCCTAAATACCTACACACACTCTTCCACAACCCCATTCTATTGTTATGAAAACAATATGATTTTAGGAGACAGGAATATGCCGAAGGCAGTATATGTTGAGAAGCAATAACAGCTAGCATAGCCACAGAGTGCAGCTTACACAGTCTGCTAGAACAGAAACCTACAAAGACAAACCTGATATTCGTACCAGTAACTTTGACCCTGATATTCCTACCAGTAACTTTGACATTTCCTGCTTTGGAAACAAAAGTTGGTCTTGTTGAACAGGAACCGCAAATTTAGAAACCAGAAAGTGCAATATTGACATCCTCAGGCCTCCCACTCTGTGACCCAGCTGCAGCCAGGTGCCCCTTCCAACCCAGCTGCCACCACAGACCCAGCGCCACCTCTCCACCCTCTCAGGGACAGCTGTCCATAGGCAGCTCCAGATGTC
The DNA here is from genome assembly GCF_009650955.1 of Corvus moneduloides. Lineage (NCBI taxonomy): Eukaryota > Metazoa > Chordata > Aves > Passeriformes > Corvidae > Corvus > Corvus moneduloides. The sequence goes on from NC_045478.1 coordinate 95,282,350, forward strand.
CATCTGCACAGAACCAAACACTCAAGCTAGGGCTGTAAATTTCACATCCCATAACAGTAACAATGAAACAGACTAGGGTTTTTAAACCTTTATGCCTGCGCTCATCTGGAGAGGAATCCTTTCCAACCTCTCACTGCTCCAAAAGGGTGTAAAACAGCGTGGAAGGCTGCAGCTGAGAAGCTGCTGTTCACTAGAGTACAGGTGTCACTGCTTGCCTCTTCTTCCTCCTCACCCTCCTCCAGGCACAGCCCCTCAGCAAAATGCAGTTTTCATGCCAGGTGAGCAGGGTCTTGCCCCAGGTCCCCACGAAAGGCAGTCTGGGGGGCAGGGAGCAAAGGGTAAGAATGAGGTAGCAGCTACGTCAACCAGCCCCACCAGCATCGATGGAAGGTGTCAAACTATGGCCTGAAAATCCCAAAGTGCCCTCAGGCTGTGGGGTGCCAATAAGATGCTGGTCCTCCTCCCTTAACACAGGCCACAGGCAGTTTTGGGGATCTACTGAAGGCACACTTTAGAATCATAAAATCATAGAATAAGCCAAGTTGGAAGGAACCCACCAGGACCACCGAGTCCAACTCCTGGCCTTGCACAGGACACTGCAAGAGTCACACCATGTGCCTGAGAGCATTGCCCAAATGCTTCAACTCTGTCAGGCTGGTGCTGTGAGCACTTCCCTGGGGAGCCTGTTCCAGTGCCCAGATACCCTCTGGACATTTTTCTAATGTCCAACCTAAACCTCCCCTGACACTACTCCAGGCCATTCCCTCAAGTTCTGTCACCGGTCACGACAGTGAAGGGATCAGTGCCTGCCCCTCCACTCCCCCTCTCTTTGGAGAGCGATGGGTGCGTATATACATGTATATATTTTTATTATTATCATTTTTTCCAGGAAGACTGCTACAAGCCCTTTTACATGACCCACCATAGGCTCGCAACCTCCTTCTCACGGATGCGGGCAGCGCTCCGTACGCCCGCGGGATTCTCCGCACCATGGCCTGGGGCACAGCCCGGCCCGAAGGAGCAGGGAGAGACCCCGCGCTGTCCTCAGGCTGCGCCGCGCCGCGCCCGCCATGCCGGCCCCTCCCGCCCGCGGGCTCCCCCTACCTGTCCGAGCAGTCGCCAGCGGGCTCGAGCCGCCGCCGCGCCGCTCGCCTCGCACCTGCCCGCGGCGGGGCGGCGCGGGGAGCCGGCAGCCTCGGCCATGCGGCGGCGGGAGCGCCGGAAGCTGGCGCGGCGGGAGGGAACGCTGCCTTGGGCGGCGGGGACGCGCCGCTGAGCATCCAGCGGCTGCGGGACCGGCCGGGCTAGGGATGGAGCGGGAGGAGGGGCGCGGCCATCTTTGTTAAGGGCAGCGCCGAGCTACTCTCGGCAGCCGAGGAGTGCGGTGCTCTTCAGGCCCGGCACGGCGGGGCGCGCCTCAGTGCAAGTCGGCCGTAGCCTCCGCGTGAGGAGATGAGACTGGGTGTGGCACGGCAGCCAGCCGGGAGAGCCGCGCCAGGGACCGTGCCCGCCCGCCGTGGCTCCGCGTCCCGGCGCTGACATCAGCTGCGCTCGCCCTCCGCGGCAGCTGAAGCGCCCTGCCGCCATCTTGGTTACGGGCAGCGCCCGCCCGGAGCCCGGCCGCCCGCCCAGCATCGCATCCCGGGCCGCCCCGGCGCAGCGGGAGCGGGAGCGGGAGCGGGAGCGGGAGCGGGAGCGGGAGCGGGAGCGGGAGCGGGAGCGGGAGGAGCGGCGCGAGCGCCACGGCGAGTCCTTGCGCGGGCCGCGGGCGGAGGGGCAGCGCTGGCGGGGAGCGGGGCCGCGGCGGCCCCGGCGGGACACGTGGTGCTCCTGCGAACGGCATTCAGCTCCTGCTGCCCAGGGACCCTCGGCAGAGAGCGTCGGTTTGGTGTTAGATTATGGGGGAGCGGGGGGGTGACTTCCCCAAACTTTGCCAGTGTTTTGTTCTTCAGCGTTTGGACGTACACGGTTGCATCTCCCCTTCTCCTTCACAGTTTCACTGGAGTTAAACTTTGGGCCGCCAAGAACGTGCAGGTTAAAATGTGGGTACCAGTTGTTAACAGACTAAGTTTTACTTATTTTCTTCTCATTTGATTTACCTAGTGAATCAATCGCATTTCTTTGAAAGAGGAAGTTTACACTACGTATATTTCATATGTATGTATGTACGTTTAAGCCTGCAGTTTACGTTATGTGTATTTCACACAGTGTAAATGATCGGCAGTTTGGGATTTTCAGAAATTTCAGGTTGGCTATCAAGAAATGAAGGTTAGGATGTGCTGCGCTGGACTGCGAAATCTTCTCCAAGGGCTGCGCTTCAGTGCCAAGTACTACTCTAAGCATAACCTTCCTCAAACAATGTGTCCTTACAGTAAAAGTAAACCAATAAAGTGCTGCATCCTGGACTGTTCAGAAAGTACATGCACCCACAGGACTGAACCACCTGGAAGCATCCTGCCGTGCAGATTCTTTTCCTGCAAGGTATGCTGTTTAAGTATAGACTTAATGTCGACAGCCACCTTGGCACATCTGTTAAGGGACCCAGTCATACTTTTCACGTGTCGAAGAAGCACACTTTTCCCAGAGAATTTGAAGCAGAGGGATAAAGTCCAAGATATCAGTTATGTTCAAAGACATGTACCGTTGTTCAGCTTTCCTATGCTGTTTTGGCATAAAGCTGCATTTTGGTTGATTTTCCTGCTGTAGTAATTTTGGAAAAAATGGTATCTCCCAGACTTAAGTGTCAGGAGAAAACTGCAGGGAGAGATCAGTTAGTGTAGAGGCAAAGTGTCCAAACTGATGATACCAGACTGTGAGCTGGCTCAAAAAAACCTTGACTTTTCTGTATTAACCAGTAGGCCATGGTTTCCATCATATTAAAATAAAATACTGACATCTCATAATTGTGCTCACATTTTCTAAACTATACATTAAAAGGTATTTGCACTGATTTCTGTAAATAAATGTTGTGTAATTGGATGGCTGTATATCATGCACAGAGTCAGAAAACAGTCTGAAATAATTTTAAGTCTTCTGTCTCTAATACAGATTTTGCTAAAGGTTTTATGAAAGTTTACTGAAGTATGACTGCTTGGAAACTTATTTATATGCATAAGTACTGTTCAAAAAATTTATGTTTTGCTTTATTTGATCCTAAACATGTTTTCAGATGGATATGTGGTTATCCTAAAATTGTTTCAAATTGACTGTGTTTCTTCAGCGGTGACACAAAATTCATCTTGTTGTAACTCTTCTATTTGTCACCATAAAGCAAAGAGTTCCTAAGTCTGTGTCTCAAATGTAAGCAAACGTTTCAAGGAGAACACAGGAGGTCTGGATGGCCAAGCATGTGTGGTTCAGTTTACTCGGTGGCTCTCCACTAACAGAAATACTGCTCTGTGACACTGGTCCCAGGATACAAACATGAGGTTTTCACCTGAAAGGAGGCCGTGCCTGCTTGCTTTGGAGTAAATGTTTGCACACCAGTTGTCACTGAGATCCTCCACTATCCTGAAAACCTTTCTAGATTACTGGTTTTTCCTCAAGCAGGGAGGTGTACAGTAACTCTTACTATATCCCTACACTGTGACCACCAGCTGTATTATTACTTGATCAAGTGAGATTTCAGAGCATGCAAGAGGAAGTAGCATTGTTCTAGCAGTTTTAACACACTTTTAACACTTTTACAATAGAAGACAGCTTTGTTTCCAGTGAGGTAGCAGTAGTCGCACATTTCATGGAAAACCAGATACTTAAACTTATTCCTGATAAAATTGTTGCAGAACCCGTATCAGTTCACTGCTTCATTCTGCACCTTATGAACATTCATATTAACACTTCTGAGGAGGTGGAGCAAGAACCTGAACAAGCTGAAAGGACTCCTAGGTACAGGGACAGAGGTTTGGGTGGTGTTGTCTAGGAAAGGAAATGAGAAATTACACTCTAAAGACAGGAAGTTATGAAAGAAAGCTGCAAAGAAGGAAAGATAATAGAATTCCATAAAAAGTAAAACCTAGTTGTAGAACTGGAACAAATATATTTACTTACAATCAATTAAGAGCATATATTAATAGTACCCTAAATTTTGAAGACAAGACCTCAATAAATGTGTCAAGTAAAGCACATTTGACAGTGCCTCCCCAGAAGATCAAGAAGAGTTACAATAAAACATATTCCAACTGCAGGTTTTGTTTTATTGGCATGTACTTTTGTAATATTGCAAAGGTGGTTTTGGGCCTGTGGCTCAGGAGATACTGCCTCAGTGTATTCAGATGTTGGCTTGTAGCCGTTTTTGTCTTTCCTTCCTTAGGAGGAAGGAACAAAAGTCCCTTCCAAAAGGAAGCAAAACACATCCAGAGTAACTTCAGACCTCTTGCACAAGAACCTTCTGAAATCAGAGCAGGAAAACTGGAATGACATTTCACCAACATACAAAGCTGTGACAAAGAGAATCAAAGGAAAACTGGAAGAATTGCACAACATGTATACACGCAATTCAGGAAGCCCAAGGGTAAGTGGCAAGCAATACAAACATATCCCACCACTGGCTACAAATAAAAGACAGTGAAGCCATTCCTGCTATAAAATGCTGGTTTGCTCATTTTTTTATAGTAGAAGTTTTGAATATTTTAATAATTGTGGGTAGTAACAGTTTGTGTTTAGAACAGCTTATACCTGTTATGGCAGTGAATTTACCTTAATTTCTCCATCAGCAAAAGCAAGTAAAGATCAAGTAACCATCTGACTTTTGGATAAAGAATACAAGACATTTTAATTTGCAAGAGCAGTTGAAGGTGATCTTAGCCTTCTGTGAAATTTAGAGCAGGTAGGGGTAGCTTAAGTACCCTTACTGAAAAAACCTTTTTGGTGTGTGCAATTCCTTCTTCCGTGTGGAATATATGTTCTGTCCTTTGTTACATTTGTTACAATTTGTTACATTTCTGCTGTACAGAAAAATGACTGTATATAGGGATTCAAAGGAAATAGTCCAATGGTATGCTGGACTTGAAATATGTTTGTTTGTATTGAACAGATGAGGTTTGGAGAGAATGTGTACTTCGAAGAGAATGGCTGCATATTTCTTGCAAAAGCAGATGATGGTAAGGGATTTCTCTTCCTAATATGGTAGGATTCTTTAAAAAGGTGTACATGTATCACTTAGTGTTCTTTTCTTGCATTAATGCTTAACTTGTCTGTTTCTTACCTAAAAATACTTTTATACAATTCTGTAATAGAGTAATAATTCTAGAATTCTGAATCTGAAAAGGTGAAGGGAGTTAGAGAATAGTATATATTGATACTAATGCAAGTTACTGGACAGGAAAGAGAGAAGACACTTCTTTTCAGAGCCCTAACTTAACATTTTGAAAAAAGGAAAAGAACATCCATGCTTTTTTATTTCTGAGGCGGGGGGGCAAAAGAATTTCTAATTTTATTTATTAAAAACAACTGTGCTCTAGCTACGTGAGCTTTAAAATTCAATACGTTTAGTAGAAGCCAAGATCTACACTTTTGAAATATTTTTAGAAATAACTACAGGACTTTTTTCCTTGGAACTATAATTTTTTGTTTATTTTTACAAAGTGCATTTGCAAATATCTTGCATGACAGGTATTTGGTGTTGATAAATTCCAGTAGAATGTTTGTGAATATTGGAGGCAGATTTGTTAAATACAGACATTAACAATCACCATTCATTTTGACAGTGTCTTAATTAGAGGATTTTTTGTTCTCTCTTTTTCCTGTGTAGTAGATGAAGGAAATGCTGACATTTTATTCAGTATTGAAGATCTTGGCTTGTCTGATGCCTTTATTCAACGGATCAGAATTTCACCAGATCAAAGTTACATGGCCATCAGCTTAAAAAGTGAAAATTCTGAAGAGGCAACCTGCATTATTATGAAACTTGGTAATTTTCCTGTTGTGGAAAAAGTAATTCCAAGTGTATTTAGCTTTGGTAAGTTGTTTATAAATATCCTGTGGATCACACAAGCTTTCAACGTAACATTTTTCTTAGTTTACAAATAATACTCTTTTTTAAAAATGAAGGCAACATTTAATCCTATAGGTGTTGAATTGTTTCTTATTTATGATTTCTTTAACACTGCACAATTACAGGTTATCTGTTGTGCATGAAAGGGACTGCTTTCTGGATACAAGTTTTCCTTCATTGTAAAAGCATTTATACATGTTAGAACTGTCATGCATGTAATTTTTTCTATTGAATCCATTATGCTGTATTAAAAATATAGTGACATGACTGTCATATAAAGATCTTTTTGAGAAATGTTCTAGTTGATAAACCCTTACAGCTACAACTGAAGACACTGGTAGCTGTACACAGTTAGCTTTGTTTGAGAAGTGTGAAAGTATTACCTACTAGTGAGTATTGGCTGGAATTTCAACTGGAATCCAGGATGTGGGTCACAATTCAGAGCCCAATGAAGTCAGGCAGGCCTTGAATCAGTTCTTTCAGAATAGATTACAGAGCTTTACATTGCTGTTAAAAGAAGCAGAGGTAAGTGGAAGTGAATGGGAAATCATTCTTTTATAGCATGTTAAAGAGTATAATAGTATGTATACAGTGTTCCACATCTTGTACTTTGGATTATATTGCTAGATGTCATCAAGTATATATAGTGCAGTAAGCAATTTGCCTGGGCAGGGCAAAAAAATAAAACTCTGGGTATAACTTCCTTGTTAAATAAATGAGAAGTAGCAACAACTTAGTGCTGTTTCCACACTGAAGATTATAATGCCTGTTGAAAACTAAACATGGAAATTTGCCAATGACATTTTACGCTGTACTTGATTTGAACATCTCTCTAGGTTGATCCAGGAGAATCAGTACTGTTAAGAAACCAACATCTTGTTGCCTAAATAGGTGTGACAGATAATAAGAGTACAAAAGATGACTATCAGAATGGTAAATTCTCTAAAGTCAGGTGTGAGTGAGGTACAGAGGTGTCATGAAGCACAGAGGTGCCTCAATCATGAGCAAGAGAATTAGGTCTTGTAACCACTTGCAAAATTTATGTGCTAGTATTGAGTGATATACAATAGCAGGGAGACAAACAGAAGTTCCTGAAAATTTACACCTTGATCTTTTTATAGGCTAGGCTGTAGAAGAACTTAGATTTCCTCGCTAAAGGCTTGTCTTCATAGTGAACCCTCAGCTACCTGTGCACTTTGGAGCCACACTGCTGTTCAGAAAGCAAAGTGTTCGTGTTATTTTCATGTTGATAATTCCTCGGGTTTTGTACTGAAAATCAGTATTTATGCCTAAGACAGCATACAATAGGTTTTAAAAGCATGTGTGTTAAACAACATTCTGGTGTCTGTAGGAGCAGCAGAGATGGTAGTAATGTGGCTGGATCAATCAGAATAACTTCAGAATAACAAGGGTCCTGTATTTATACCTTTCTATGTTGGTGAACACATACACAAGCAAAGAAAACTGGAGAACTTTTATCTCAGCAGTACCCATGGGGCACATGCATCTTTTATCTAAATGGCTTCAGTGCAGTCACATGCAGCACTGCAGAGCTGATAATGTCTTTATTATCTTGCTGACTCCATGTAAACCTCTGTTTCTCTGCTGTTTTAAACAGCCACATGTCTCCTATTTTCCTGTTACCTCCAGAACCCACGCAGGGTCAAGAACTTCCTGTTACTGGGCCCTGCAACACTGATCTCTGCTTTTTTTTTGCTTTTTTTTTTGCTTTTTTTTCAATACATTATGAGACTCTTGTTCTGTGGTATTCAGAGAAAACATGGAAAAACCTTTTGGTGCTTACCTCAGTCCCCACAGGATGCAGAAGTGCTGTCCTCAGTTCCATCCCAGCTGCAACCCACCTTTTTCAGCACTAGGTCCAGTGTCCATGGAATTCACATTTTCTCTCAGTAATATTAGACACTGTTCTGAATTTGATATGCATTTGTCTTTTTTTTCCAGAATGGGCTGCAAATGATGTTCTGTATTATACAACTCAGAAGAACCTTAAATGCCAGAATGTGTTCATGACCACTTTCACTTACCAAAAACATACTAAGTTAGTTTATACAGAACAAGATGCAAGGTAATACTTACCTAAAATATAACAAGTCCTTTACATGTGTTAGAGTATTTTATATGTAAAATATAACTGGTTTGGAAAACAAAGTGTTCCATTTCATATTTCAAATGGTAAAATGCATTTTTGTGTTCTGTCAGTAGTGCCTTATACAGCCTGAGAATGTGCTCAGTTCTCCTTTTGATATGTGATCAACTGAGATTTAACTTTCCTCTCTTACCTCATGAGTTCAGCTGAGTTTATAAATGTCAAGGTCACTCTCAGGTCAGGGTGTCCTTTAATAAATGTGTGACAGTTTCATACAGGGTAAATCAGACCATGGATTTCATTTTGTTTTCTCTGCTATTGATGTCTGATACATCTTTTTTAAAAAAATACATAAGTTCAGGCTAATCCTTGCTCTGGGTAATGGATGAGCAAAATCATTACAACATTCCAAGAGACAGAACTATTGTTGACTGAATACCCTCTCAATAACCTTTCTTTAAGCAGTGGTACGGGAAGACAAGAAGGCTCTTTGCTAAACTGAGTGCGGAACTGGCTTTTCAGCATTGTAGCACGTGGCATATTTATACAGCATTCCATAAATATTTGTGATTATTCCTAATTCAAGTTACATATTCAGTAAAGAAATTTCAATTATACTTTCATCGGAAAAAAACAAAACGAAACAAAAAAAACAGAAAAAAATCTGCAATGGAGATGGAATAAATAAGATCCTTTTTTCCCAGCTGCATTTGATGCATGGTTTTGGAAAACCTGGCACTTCCCCACAGGGAAACTGTTGGCATAATTCTGAAGGTCACAGTCATTACAGTAAATCTACTAGAAACTTACTCTAAAGGTTCATCTGCTATTGCAGCTCAGAGCTGAACTCCTTCATTGGAGATGACAAGACATTCTTTAGTATTGCCATTGAGCAGTTCTATTCTGCATCTCACCAGCTCTTCTAGTTGCAATCAGATATTTTCTTAGAAGCTGAAAATTTCTTGACATCCTTAAAAAAAAGCTACAAAGATTAAAAAAATTGTAATATCAAGGTCAGAGTCCTTGGGGAGAAGTGTAACATGCATTTCAGCTCAACCCTCTCACAGGCAGGATCAGCAGAGCTGAACTCTTGGAATCTCTACTGGATGCAGTGCCACATTCTTGCCAAATTCATGGGTATTAGAAAGGCAGGAGGCTGATTTTTCTTGCAGACTTTAGGTCGCCCTCTGTGCCTGTCCTCCTAAAGATGTCAAGAGGGTGCAATTAGAAAAAACAGTAGTACCAAAAAAAAAGTGAGTTCCTCCACCTGCAAATAATTAAAGGCACTGAAAATGCTATGTAAAGCATCCTTTTCTTCACCAGTCAAATATTCTGAATTCTAAAGAGATCATTATTGCAGTCATGTATCTGATCTCTATGATGCAGATTATGGTACTCAACCCTGCATTTTCTTGATGGAATCTGGATCTTTGTGTTGGACAGTTTTACTTTTAAAGACATCTAGTCCTAAGGATTCAAAATGGCAAAGAGACTGTTCTGATCCAAGATGTGATATTCCTTTTAATTATGATGACTCACAGAAATTTGAATCTGAGTTTCAGCCTGAACTTCTCTACTATTAGCATCCAGCCACTGGTTATCATTTCGCTTTCTGTTTCTAGATTTTAAAGGCATTAAAAACCAGTAGGTAGTTACTAGTTTCTTAGTTCCAAAACCAGTTCCTAGTTTCCAGCTTTATCACTGCAACACTGTCCATTTTGCTTCATATAGGCCTCTGTGCCTTTTTTCTTTTTAAATAGTACTTTTTGTCTTATTCACTTCAGACAAAGTTAGGTCAGTAGCACATAGACGTTTTATCAATTTATTTTTATAATATCTCCTACTTTTGTTATTGCTGTTCCCACATGATGCCATTTATTAATTACAAGCTCCATAAAAAGTTCTACATTTTTCCTGAATTTTAAAGCCTGTATGCATCAATGAACTTCCAGTCTAGCTCAATAATGCAAAAACCCAGATTCAGTTGGGCAACAACTGAACTGCTTTTCTTGCAGATTTCAGGTTTCACACATAAGATTGAGGGTTTTTAAATCCCATGGAAAATGCAGCACAAGTGGGTCTGGGAGCCAAGTAGCCTGAAGGTTCTCCAGTCTGCTTACAGGAATGCTGTTTCTTACCTTGCAGATGGAAGCCCATGATTCTGAAACAACTGATGTATTTTAAAATACTGATAAAATGTACGCCTTTCTTTTTTTTTTTAATTATTCCCTACAGATTCTTTGTAGACCTTTATTGCACAAAAGACAGGCGTTTTCTCACTATCAACAGCAACAGCAAGACAACCTCAGAAGTTTGGCTGGTTGACTGCACACATCCCTTTGAGTCACCTGCTCTCGTGCAAGCACGAACCCCAGGGGTCTTTTACCACATCGAGCACAGAAAGGAGCAGTTGTACATTCTTACTACATATGGAGAACCTGCAGAATATAAGGCAATTTTGACTGATAATTACATTCATAGGATTAATTTAGATACCTATTGCAGGTCATATAGAAATAGTAAGGTTGGCTTTTAATTCTGTTTTTCACAGCTTACTGAAATAATTTAAGAGAGAGAGCTGCATGGATTAAAAGGACTGATAGTGCTGCATGGAGTCTCACCTGGAGAATGCCAGTTTGATCCTAACTCCTTTGACAGCATCAAGAAATTACTATGCTTTAGCAGTCATTTCCCCTATATCAAAATTTAAGTTGATGATCTCAGTCTATGTAATCAATCCCACCTATAGTTGTGCTGGCCATGCTGAAAGCACTTACTGCATTACAGTCTTCTCTAGAGTAATCTTTGAGACTTGGCCTTCTCCAAATGTTACTGAATTGTTCTTCCATTTTGCCTAAGTAAAGGGAGTTTAAAAATCTCCAGTTTTAGACAGGCAAACACCCCAAATACAGATAAGCATTTTTTTGCAAGAAACATGTTGTATGAGATCACCTGTCTGTACCTCTCATTTGTAACTCTTACTACATTTTAGTAATACAAAGTTGTTCATTTTTTTTACAGTTGATGAAGGCACCAGTAGCTTGCAGTGGCAAGGACAACTGGCAGTTAGTTTATGCACTGGAAAAGAAAACCAAGCTAGTAGACTTTGAGATGTTCAGTGATGACTGTATTATGTTCCTGAAGAACGCTGGTCATCTTTACTTAAATGTGATTTCTTTTGTTTCACACTTAGTTCAGTCAATACAGGTACGTTTTAGCTGGGCTTAAGCGGCATAATATTTTTCCAGCATTATTTCATTTGGTTTTAACATAACATTATAATGAAAGCAAAGATAAATTCCAAAAGTAAAAGCGGTTTGGAAACTATTAATACTGCCAAGTTCATCATTATGACTAATTGTATTACCTGTGGCTGTTCTTCGGGATTCCATGTGGTGGCTTATTGCAGCATTTAGAAAGTTAAAGAGCAGCTATCCTGTGAGTCAGTCCTTTCTTCAATGGATTATAGTCAAGCTCTTCAAAATACAGCTGATTTCTAATGTAAAATAGAACTGAATTCCCTAAACACTCTACTTAGTTTTACTGGGCCTGGTTTTGGTTACACTCAGTGGCATTTCCTCCCACAGGAAAAAGATTAATGTTCAGAAAACAGGTATGAACACTGTCCCATAACAAATGGGAAGAGTTGATACTGCAGTACAATTGGTGCAAAGTATTTGCTTCCCTTCTCTAGTTGTTAAATACTTGTGGATTAAAAACAAAGTGACTCAATCCAAATCCATTATTTCTGAAGACCATTCAGATGAAATATTTAATTGATCTGTTTTCCTGAAAAATACAGTCTGAACAACTCACAAGTTTATCGCAACAAGCTGCCAATGCTGCATTTTATGAAACCGCTACAGAAAAAGGTTTTCAACAAAGTACACTGTATGGTCTCCAAAATCTTCATTTTTTGAAATGGTCGTAGTTTATTTATTCAGAAAGGGCCTGCAGTTACTCAGGAGAACTTGGACTTTTGCTGCCCTTTCAGAAGCCTCTAGCAACCTAACCCAAGTAAGTAATGGTCTGACAGAGGGTTTGGCTATGTCCCTGCTGCTCTCAAAGAATGAATCTTGATTTCTTTCATTCTTAGCAGAGTTAAAAACCTTAAATATAATAACAGTAAGTGTCTGAGGGTGAATGTGCCAGGAAAAGGTTTTGTTCTTCACAATGGCTGGCACTAGGAACAAAGTTAAGAGGCAGGGGTTTTCAGTGGCTTAGCATTACTGAGCTAACTCACAGTAAAAGCATAATAGCTGACATGGACTTGGCTGTATAACGTGTTGAAGTAGAACTGGAAATGCAAGGAAAATTAGGATCTAAAAAATAAAACTAATGCAGAATCATTTCAAATGTTTTCTCTTAAAAAATCTGCACTAATGTCCATTTTAAACCGAATTTGAATTTATTTTTCGTTTTTATTTCATTGTCCAACTTCATCCAATGGCCTCAGGGAAAAAATTCACCAGTCTTTTACTTTTTTGACTATTTCATTACTGGATTTAAATGAAATACAGATTGTGCCACATACAAACTGAAAATAATTAGTTAATATCCAAAGTCTTTTACTCTGAAGGACATACTAAGCAAAATTTACAGCAGCAGTGTAAGGGTCTCACTTGAAATGCCATGTTTTCTCAGCTACCTACGTGGGCCTGTGAATTTGAATTGGAATCTCATCTTGAACATACCACCAGCACTTGCTATTTTCAGCTCTCCTCCCCAGTACACCCCCCTAAGCGTTTTGCATATTCATTTAAAGAAAATAGTCTCATTGAACAAGCTGTGCAAGAGGTACCAATTATTACGAATTGTCACACTACACGTTTACTAGCTAAAAGCAAGGTAAGATTTTTCAGTCTTTTTCCCATTCCTTTTATTCTTTCCTTCCTCCCCACCCATTTAAAGAAAGTGCATTTGGCAGGGAACAGAGATTAAAAAATGTAAAGAGCAGTTGGTGCTATAGTTACTAAACAGTGGGTGTTTTCTTCAGTGCTATAGAGAAGAACAAGAAAGAGTCGTGATTTTTTTTTCCATTAACCTGGGTATTCCAGAGGAGATAACAGCACATGATGAGTCAAAAGTCTTAGCATAAGTGAGAATTGCTTGTTGATGTATGGTATTGTGCTCCACATGATAAATGAAAAAGATGCCAGTTGTTGAAAAGAACACCCCACAACTAGCTGCACAGTGCAGATCAAGAAAGGAAAGTTTTAACAGCCTGAGTTTAAAAATTTGGAGATGTTAATAAAGAGTTTGTATTGTGGTAAGTGGTAAACTGTATTGTTAATAACATACATTCTTGGTGTTAAAGGGGGGAGGAAGACTTGGGTGCCTTGGTAGTTTAAAAACTCCTCAGGTGTTGCACTTAAATGAATTTATACTCTGCATCCGTAAACCCACACAGCAGAGGTTCAGTCTCATGCTTTATTTTTTGAGAGTGCTTTGTACATTCTAAGTGAAAAAAAATTACTGTAATCAAAAAAAAACATTTTAAAATAAATAATTGAAGTTTTCATTGCCATGTGTCATTGAGATTTCTGCAATGTCCCTTATTGTAAAACTACTCCTTCTTTTCCAGGATGAAACTTTGGTGCCAATTACAGTTTTTCATAATAAGAATTCTAAAGAACTACACAGGAGACCACTTCTAGTTCATGTATATGGAGCTTATGGCATAGATTTGAACATGAGCTTTAAAGAAGAGAAGCTGATGTTAATTGAAGAGGGTTGGATATTAGCATATTGCCATGTTAGGTAAGTCAAATATAAAATGGAAATAAGATTTTATTTTGCAGGATATACAGGTATTTGTTCAGGTACAACTGAAGATGTACCAAAATAATTTTGTGTGCCTATACCTAATTATTCATCTCTTCTTAGATCTTTTATTTAAGTAGTTTTTAAATTTACCTCAGGGAAGAAAACCACAGGAGCACACTGCATTTTAGGTTTCCTAAATCTACATGATGGGTGTATGTAACTTAGAATCTTTTCAAGCCTCGTTACTTCTTGTCTCATCTTTGCTCAAGAAAAATTTCAGTTACATGCTCAAATTGCAGTGACATGCTACCTCCCTCTCCTTCTGAGAGCATTGTGTGCTAATGCTCAGTCTGTGTCTTCTTACATTCCAGAGCAACAGCTAAGCATTTAACCTGCAACCCTTGTTCTTTTATTGGCTAAATCCTCTGTCTGCAGTTCAGCTACAAATCTACATCTGCAATGTACAATAGACTTCAAATTTTTCTCAGTAGCTAAGGAAGACAACAAAAGAATCACTTCAGGGAGGGAAAGGAAGGGGAGGAATAAGTAATTGTTGGAAATACCAGTCCCAAAACAAATTCAGCAAATATATTCAGTCTGCTGTACTTGGTGGCAAGCATTGTGCTGTTCTTCCTCACACCCCACTAAGTATCTTAAGATGCAAGTTGGTCCTACATGAAGATGGATTTTTCATCCAAAGATGGCAGGCTAATCAAATAATCCATTTTAGACTTGGAACCAGAAAAGGAAGCTTCAGGTGGCTTGGAATTGTGGTTGCATAGAAAGAAGTATAAACCATTTTTATAATTCTGTATTACAAAATGGAACATTTCAAGTAACATTTGAATTTCACAAGTTAGGGGGGAAAAAACCCAAATCCAACTTTCTAACAGTCTCAGAATTTAAGCTAAGCAGAAGACAAATCCTGAGAGTCTGGTGTGGAGCTCAGAAATACTACTCTACTGTTTTTAATAAGTAATAGTGTTAGTAATGGAAGTATTGGAAGTGTTTTCAATATTTTCATAGTTTCCTGTAGAAAAAGATAATAATATTATCTGATTTTGTATTGCCTACAATGAAAATGTCATTTCCTAAAGTGTTACTTTTCCCGTGGGTTCCAGGACACAAGCACACGAGGGTACAGAGTGCCCTTATACCGTTAGTATTTTCACCAATCATCATGAATGGATTTATTTTGTCTTCATGTTGTCTCTTTTAGCCATAAAAAAGGGTAAAGGCAAAAACAGAGAAGAGTTAATTGGGAAAGCAAACTATGATTTGCAACTCCATGGCTGCTGTTCTTTCATTATCTGAAGCTATGCCATGTAATGTTTTCTGAGGAGACTCCAACTTGAATTGTTTTAAATTTCAGGGGTGGAGGAGAGCAGGGCCTTAGCTGGCACAGAGATGGATGTCAGCGTAATAAACTCAAAGGTCTCCATGACCTCAGGGCTTGCATCATGCTGCTGCACGAACTGGGAATTTCTCAGCCCAAACACACAGCACTGGCAGCTGCCAGTGCTGGGGGAGTTCTTGCAGGAGCCCTGTGCAACACTGATCCAGCACTGATCAGAGCCGTGGTTTTACAGGTGAGCTGCTGCAGACCTTCTACAGATTATAACATTAACCTGTATTTTCTGCCTCATTCTACCACTTTCAGAATTGGAAACATTCCAGTTCTAAGCTCACTCTCCTCATTTGTTTGAGAACACCTTGACTCAGATATTCAAGGTCCTTTGTCCTATTTGCCAACTTTTTTCTTTTTAATGATTTCCAAGGCTCCTTTCGTAGATGTTCTAAATACAATGATGAAAACTCATCTCCCACTGACAATTGAGGAACAAGAAGAATGGGGAAATCCATTAGAAGATGAAATATGTATGAAGTATATCAAAAGCTATTGCCCATACCAGAATATTAAGCCACAGGTAAAACTATGCTTTCTGTGCAGAATACCACAGGCATAACGTGTAGTGGTTTGTAAGAAAACAAAAAGTAGATAACTGAAACTGAAAAAAACCTCCAATATAAATTATGTCAGTAATAATCTTAGCAATAGTTGAAGTCACAAGCGACTACTGAAATTAACCTAATGCCTTCTCCTAAATGGCATCGATTTCTAAACTTGCATTTGTTTTAGGACTTTCAGGAATAGATTATTGTATAGCTAATCTCAACATGCAAAATGCCTTCTTTTGGGGGGGTGGTTCTGTCATTCTACTGTTTTGCAGGCTTTGGTACGGGAGGAAGGAGTTACCTTTCCAGAGGTATTAAAACAAACAGGGAAAGGGAAGAGGAGCTATAGCATTGACATTTTCATCTCAAGGGAAATCTCTCTTTATTTGACAATGTGTTAGCTGCACATTCATTTAATGAAGCTGCACAGCTTCATTAAGTAAAATTCTTACTCTTTAAGTATCAACTTTCTTCTGTGCAGAAAGATTGCTAAAATAAACCTCAACTATTGTTCTAAGGTAAACCATTCCATGATTATTACTCCATTTTTTCATTTTTTTGCAATTACCAGCAAGCAGACAGGTATCAAACCTTTACCATTGCAAGTAGATTATCCCCCTACTATGAAGTCATTTTTCAGACCAAAATACTTTTTGCAGTTAGAGTGATAAAACTCTTACAAAACACTAAGTAATTATGTAATAGATGAGTTTTAAAATAAACCCTAACAAGTTGTATTACCACAGGCCTGGTTCCTAAGGTATACCACCGTGTCCCACAGCCATAGGGAGGAGGAGGAGAAGATCCAACAGGCAGGAATTGTGCAGCAAGATTGATTTATTTAATTATTTTACAAACTCTTTTATAGACTTTTTTCTTCATAGTCTAATTGGACAAAGGACCAGCCACCCCTTGGGGGTGATTGGCTAAAATCCTAAAACATCCATTGTCAGAATATTTTTCTACTGTACCATAAACAAGACTTTCCAAGGTTGCAGGTGGCTTGGTTGTTTACATTCCCTGCTACCTCTTCTGTGAGAGAGAAAAATCTCTCACGGACTTAGAAAATAACAAGAAGATCCTCACTAACAGCATTTTTGTACCCACAAGTTGTATAGTAGGAGAAAAATGTGTTCCTTTGTGAGAAAGAGCGGGTGTCAAGTGTTTAACTGGTTTTGGTTTTTAATCTCAGTGTTATCCGTCAGTTTTTATCACGGCGTATGAAAACGATGAACGGACACCACTAATGGGAATCTTACAGTATGTTCAGAAACTCAGGAAGGCTGTACTAGATCATGCCAGCCGAAAGAGTAAGAAAGGTAAGGATAAGAATGTCACAGATAAATAGAGTTAACTGAACCAAAATCTTAACAGTCATGTAATTAGACACCATAGAGATTGACTCCTCCTTAAATGAATTCAAACACAATCCCGTATCATCAGCTCCACAGCAGGCTCAGGACACTCTCTGAGATGCAAAAACAAAGACTGGGAGCCTGTGAGTGGGGCTCATTCTTCCCTAGGACTGCACATAGGGCAATTATTGGACAGTGTGATGTGAGCCCACACTGTGAATCCAGCTGCTGACAGGGCCAGGCTGCAATTCTCAGCAACTCTTGGAGAAAAATCTTATTTCTACTGCTATACAGAAACCTACTTTTCTCACTTTGCTACAGCTGCAGGTCCTTAGTCCAAGTTAGAGTGACAACAAGGCCAAGGCAGAGGTGCTTTTATACCTGAAACTTAACCCTAGCTTTGGGAGTTTCCAGCAAAAGGTACATTCAAGCCTGACTATTTTTAGTACCATCTAATCTGGGGAGAGGCTTTTACCATCATTACCAAAAGAGGTCTTGAATAACCTTTTCTATATTTCATGATGCCCTGTCTCTGTGAGCAGCACAACTGCCCTGCTTGAGAAATTGAAGCAGGTGCTGCAGTTGTTGTTGTGCTCTTAGTTCAGGAAGAAAAAAGCATGTCTTTCCAAAAAGCCTCAGGGAGAACAAACACACTAAGTAGATGACCACTTTCCAAATATGGAGTTATTAGAAATACAAATAATTCATTCAGAAAGCCCCTCTATGATGCTCTCTTTCTTAAGGAATAATAGAAATTCTGTCAGGACAAGAAGGCAGAATTACCTATCCTTATACAATTCACATACCCACTTAATTTTTCCCTTGTTCATTCAATGTAAAGTGATCACCAGCTTCATTGTTCCAGGAAATTGGATTCCTAATATTATCTTAGATGTCCAGGCAAATGGCAGTCATTGTGATTCATCCTGGGAGCACTCACTGAATGAGGTATGGTCCTTTTACTGCACAGGTCCATAATGTGTTGCAGGGATGTGTCCCCTCATGGGATACTTCAGCATCAGTAGTTATTGAATGTATGTTTAAAGTATAAAGACAAACTGCTAGAGCAACTGCTGATTTTACATATATCTATATAAAAATATATAAAAATATATATATATAATGTAAAACCCCAGCAATCTTTATATATAATTATATATATTTTTATATATATACTTGCACAGATATAAAAGACACAGTGACAGAGCCAGATTATTGAAATAGCCTCAAAATAGTGTTCAATTCCCACTATAATGTGCTAAGAGCTTTGAATGAAAGGTTCCAAGTTGTGCAAAACATCGTTCCAGCAGGAAGAGTCTTGTTCTGTGGAGTATTAAGTGCTTAAAACTGTCATACTATTTACTCCCATCTTCCTCATGTGTAAAACATACGTGATGGGTTAGATCTTTACATTTTGAAATGCATGATCTGTGCTATCAAAGCTATTACAATTAGCTTTCAAGATTTTGCACTTCATACAAGCATGCATGTTAAAAGCAAAATACTGCCAAGACCTGACATATTTTTACTGATGTCTCAGACTGTCACAGTTGGATACAAATTTTATTACTCTTAATTTTAACAAATGCTAGAAAATGTTAATTTGGTGGTTGTGGCAGTTATTCCCAAGATGAATTCTTTCAGGAAAAGCAACATGCTGTCTTAAGGCAAGGTATTTCTTAGCATTAGTATAGGAAAGAAAGATGATTGGAATAGCTGCACAAGAGCCTGAAAGTCTATAGTGCAAAGAACTTTACTTTGTAATAAAATATTTTCATTATTTTAGGTTGCAAGACACCTTGCTTTTCTGAGCAGAGAACTTGAGGAAGTGTGCCATCCCCAACATCACAGCAAACCCTGCAAATAGCTGCTAAACACACTGACCACCTGGAAAACTTCGGGTCAGATTTGGATTTGTATGGAAAGCAAACACCTTCTCCAGAGGATCTCTCCTCTTGGGTCCCTGCTTTCTGGGCATAAGCACACAAAGCTGGGTGTGGCATTGCCTTAAAAAAATACAGACCAAGAACTGGATTTCTGCCTTGCCGGGCTGTGCAGAAGCAGCTGCCAGCAGAAATGAGTTTGTTCAGCAGCTCTGTTCACGTGAGCCAGCAGAGCAATGCTACACGAGCGGAGCTGGAGCACAGCAGTGGGCATGCAGAGCCTCACAGGAGGGCCACAGGCACCTGGCATAGGCAGCCTTCCTGTCTAAGGCATCTCTTGCAAGGCCACATCTTACACAAGGCAGTAAAACTCCTCTGAAGCATCTGATGTAGAAGTCTCAGTACTTCTAGAACTAATTCCCATACACAGGTGATGATGACTGCTGCCCTCTCTATCTACACAGGAGCCATGGTGTACACGTGGTGGGATTGACCAAACTGCAAAGAAATGCACTCTCCAGAACTGGAATTTTAGCAGAACTCCTTGATCCAAGTACATCAAAAATCTTGCAGTTACCTCACCTAGCATGGTAATCTTAAGAAGGAGGTGCCAAAGTCCCTCAGGAGGACAGGATCAGTGTCTCAGAAGATGCCGGAGGATAAAACAAAGGGAACGCCCCCACTAAAGCAGCCCGATTCATAGCTTAGCTGCCCTCTGAGCAAGGCACAGATGTGCCTGCTGTGCACTGCTTCTTGAAAGAGATGTGGGGTGCACACCTACATCAACCACTGCAGGTGCAGCAAATGCAGGTGTATAAGTGTGACATTCGGTAGAGTTGGGTCAGCTGCTTCCTTTGAACTAAAGTACACACCCCTCACCTCAGCCTTAGGGCAGGAAAAGAAATAAGAGAATGCAAATGTATTCTGACTCAGCAGGGAGGGGGACAATCAACTGGAAATGCAGTTCTGAGTGTGGAATTAGATATATTAGCTACATTTTGTTGTTCTTCTTACTAACTGAGGATAATCAGAGCTGTTAGATGTGAGAGAAGAGGTAAAACATCACAGTGATATACACTAGCCTTGCTTGTGTTTACCTCTTTTAGCAAATATAGGGCCACCCCTTTGGAATAAGTTTTACAAATCTGCAGACTTCTAAAAAGTTCAAGTGAACTGCCACAGGCTTGGGATTCCACAGGAGCACTTACAGACCAGCAACGCCAGGGTCAGCACACAGAAAGCAACTGTTCCCTCTCCTCCCAAAAACACATGCTTAAACAGGACAGTTTTTTAGAACAGGTTTACTTTTCTTCTGCACAGACCCTAAGGAGCAGTTTATATCGTACTTTTTCCTTTTCATCACGAATACAGATACAAGACAATTACGTATCTGATTTTTCAGGACATTTATCCTGTACACAAATAAAGTTTTAAAAGCCAAAGAAAATGAGTGGTTTTAGCATTTCCCTGAAACTAATATCTTCTAAATTAACATGAAAGCATAGGTATTCTACTCCTGTACTTAACAGTTCTTGTAGAGTAAATCAAAGGCCTTGGAATAACAAGCTTTTTCTGCCACAAAACACTTCCCTTGAAAAGCTTCCATAGTATGAACAGGCTTTGCTGTTTTATATTCAAGGACCAGGCCTTCTCCCATTTCAGTTTTAATTACTTTGGTATTGACCACTTCACCAGCATTGCTGAAATGAGTACTGAGTCTTATAACAGCTTCAGAGGGAAGGTTAGGAACTATGGCCTTCAGGTCTACTGTCGACTCCTGGCCGAAGTTGAGCACCATCATGAAGACTCTGTCTAACCCATCTATCTCCCTCACATAGGCAAACACATCACTGTCATTCCAGATGTGGCACATCCACCCTCGGTTCATGGGGAGCTCATTGTTCCGCAGCGAGGTCAGCGCTCTGTACAGACTCAGGGTTGAGTTGGGCAAGGTGCTCTGGACCTGCAATAGTCAGCACCAACAGGGTCAGTCCTTGGCACTGCAGGGGGGAATACGACTCCCTCCTCACATCCACTCAGTCTGCTGAGAACGTGCCTATCAGAATTCCATGCTGACAATTATCCCTCTTCAAATCTGTCTGCAAATTTCACTGAAAAACTGCTTTTTCTCATGCACTCTCTTGGCCTGTGTGGAGACAGAGGTTATTAGGCATAACAGTTCCCCAGCACTAATGTGATTGCTTCCTCCCACAGCTTCCTTTTCGTACTGTTGATTCAGGAGAAAACCACAGCCATTGAAAACTTGACACTGAATCTTTTTCGTTGAGTCCAGTCTACTGCAGTCACTGCAGTTTATTTCATGTTTTATATTTCTGCTATCTTAGATTTTTTTTTCTGCCTTTAATTTTGGTCAGCACTGTAGCTCTGCAAAATCTGTTTGACTCACTGCTCTGCTTATGTTAGAGTTGGTCTAGGTTAAGTTCTCGTTACAAAGCCAGTGCGTTCTTTAGCAATAGAAATGGGGGGAAAAAGAGACCAGTTTTCAATTTAATATCAAAAGGATTAAAAGGATGTTAAAGAGCCAAATTGCCACATCAACATCATAATTGTAGTTGCTCTGCTTAAATTAATATAGATAAAGTAGGCTCCTTGTTGTGCAAGGATTTCCTTTTCTAATAAAACTTGTGAGGATTCAGTGCTTTTTTTTTTCCCTTAAGTTTGTTCTTATTGCCAGTGCCCACTACTAAAAGGAAACCAGAGCAAAACAGATAAATTAAAATATCTGTAGACCATTAGTTTGTCACATCTGTAGATACCTACTTCCACATTTACACTTTGGTAGTCAGAGTTAACAGGTAACCAGCTGCTGTTGCCTTCAGTAAAACCAGCATTAACTTCTCCATCCCACTGCATGGGGGATTTCTCTGGGAGGGTCACCTAGAAAATAAAGTGGTGATTAGCATATTAAAAATTATTCTTTGAATAGCACGTTCTCACATCTCCCAAATTAACACCATTTCAGTATTGCTTCCTGTGGTTTACGTTAAAATTTCATGAGGATGTAATTGTGGTCCAAATCTAAGGAGAAAATGAGAACCAAGACAGTTCCTGAAATGGAGAGGAGTGGATCATCTCAGATACAGCATCACTGGGTAAAACATGGAATTCCCAAATGACTCTTGCTGGAGTTGTCATCCTTTGCAACAGATGGTTGGATAAAAGTTTACTGATGACAGCCAGGATATTCTGATAAATATCTAGACATGCAGTGAGTGAATATGTGAGGTAATGAGTCCTTAGAAGAGGTGTTGTTAAAATAACAGTGAACAACAAGTAAGTGCTGTTTGGGGTCTGTTCTTTTGTAACTATTGCACTTTTCACCCCAGAACTTTTCAAGCTTGCATTTGCAAGGGGTACAATTTTGACAGGACTGTTTGTGTTAGAAAGGTAAAATTATTATTTCCAAGTGCAAAACTATTGAAAACTGGCTTTTAGCTGATTAAAAAGTGTCGATGTAAAAAAAAGTCTGAAGTTCTCATTTTGAAGAAATCAGAAAAAATTCTGAAAAAGCTTCCTCATTGTTATTGAAGAGCTGCCAAAAGATCTGACACTTAAATTTAATGATATAAGAGGGCATAAAATATTTTGCACATGCTTTGAATGTTTGTTTTCCATGAAAACTGTTTTTCATATAAAGGACACTTTTCAATACAATCTGTCAGAACAGCAGCCTAACAAAAGAAATTGTCACTTTGCTTTGTGACATTATAAATAATGGGTTTCTCCTTTTTAGCATATTCTGAAAAGCAGGGGGAAAAAAATCTTAAGTTTTCAACACTGGTAACACTGCCTCTCATCTTTACCTCTTTCAGCATCTCCTGCAGTGTTTTAAATGCTGGGGCTATAGACTATATCATCCTGAGCAAATACTCTCCCATCTTCCTAAGACACCCATTAATCAGGGAACCTTCCTCTCCAGACTGAGTGAAGGGTGGGTTTGCATTGTTCCAAAGCCGTGAGCCACAGGGTAGCCACTAAAAGAGAGTGAACCCTGAGGAGCTCAGGGTGAGCCACTTTTCTTAAGAGAATCACTCTGTCAGCAGTAATCGGCAGCAGCAAGAAAATGCAGGGGATACTTTGACCTAGGGGTTTCTCAGAGGAAATGAGATTTCCTTTTAAATCAGAGAATCATTTCCTCACATCTGAATCAGACAACCCTGGAGATGATCCTGTGCTTCAAGTACCTCTTTCCCTTTGATACAAAGCTAGCCCATGCCATTTCCTAACTCTGTCAGAGGCTGCCTCATTCCTTAACAGAGGCTTTCCACAGGGAAACCGGCATCTGCCATAGAACCATGTTCTCATGGTGCTCAAATACGGTCAGGAGAGGCAGAGATGAGCTGTTCCCTTTTGGGACAGAGTATGCATGACAACCAAAAGCCACTTCTGCCTGCCGCCAGGCAGCCTCCCCTTTGTGCAGATCCCTTCTTCTGAGCTTGGGCACACTCATGACAGCCGTGGCTTGGACAGAATCAGAACCGTGACTTCCTTTAAATCACAGCCAGGAAATAATGGACTCTGACGTAATGATGAGGGCACTTCCATGGGAGGAAGGAGATGACTCAGTTCCTCTTCCCTCATATGACTGCAGCACACCTCTCCTAACCACTTGCTGTCCTTTCTGCTGAAGCAACGCTGCTGCAAACCATGCAAGACTGATCTGGAGAAGGACAGAAATCAGGATCCATAGCTGAAGTCTACCAGTTCAGACACACATCAAGGCCTTGGTTCTGGTCTCTGGCCTGGCCATTTCTACATGCTGTACAGTGGTTTGCCATGAGGAACATGGAAAACCATTTAAGCAGTGAGGAAGACTGGGTTTGGTTAACAAAAGTTCTTGTATTTTTGAATGTTCTGTTACTTGGAACTAAACAACAACAGGACCAGAGTTTACACGTTCTTCACTTACATTTTCTGACACAATGTTCTCCATGCCTATTTCTTCACCATAGTAAGTTACAGGAGTACCAGGGAGGGTTAAGAGCAGCATGTTCATGACATTGACGTACTCCTTCCCAATCCGAGTTGAAATCCGCGCAGCGTTAGGGCTTCCAACCTGACGAAAACATTCTGTTAAACACATGTTATAAGATTTCATGTCTATGTGAAATTAACTAATTTAACAAAGGTAGTAAATATTTTGGGGGTTTTCTTTCCCTTCCAGGGCTGTGAGGTCCATTATGTTTATCTTGGTGCCACTACAAACTTCTGTCACAAAAAATTTAATACACAGAAGTCCTGCCAGCAGCACATGAGGCAGAAGTGAGGAAGAGATGACAAATAACAACTCTCCCTGCTTACAGGTCCCTGCTATTTTTTCTGCTGTGTGAGGACCGCTCTGCTTGCTTTGAAAAAATCCCTTGGACATTCCAAACATGCTTCCTAGGAAAGAGGAGCAATGTTTTATGTTAACTGCCCTCCACTGCCTTCTCTGCCCTGGCCCTGGGTCGGTTCAACAATCTATTGCAGTGAGTCAGTTTATGGTCAAAGATAATTATCCCAATTCCATTCTCACTGGTGTTTCAGCCATTGGAGACACTGAGGGAGAGGCATGATCATAAATTCCCTTCTGTCATCCTTGCATGGGGAGTGGTACTATTATTGATGGGCAGGAGAGCCAGACAGTGCCAAGGACTCCAACTACAGCAGCTGGAAGTTTTCACAAGGACAGGGACTGTAGCTCAGCCACGAGCTCAGGATGCTGCTGATCCCACTGAAATCAGTGTGTGTATGGTTTCTGTCACCTACAGGAACAAGCCCTTCCTATGAGAGTTGGTCTAGAACTCTTACTGCCCAGTTTGGCCATTTTCCTGCAGGCATGTTTTTCATCCACAAGTCGACAGCTTCAAAAATGCTGTTGCCCGATAGATTTTTCATGTTAATTAGGTTGAAATTGAGGGGAAAATCTGCTTCTTGGATAAAAGTCGTTCCATAATACATCATTGTTGCTTCAATGTCTTCCTTTTCATCATCATCAGTACCCATAAATCTACAAAGTAGTACACAAATAGCTTTTTTGGCTCATTTTTCGTTACACAGAACAGAATAAAGCTAGAAATGGTTGGACACAGAGCATTAAGAATTACGTTAACTTCCCCCTCCCCATCAAAAAAGATTAATATAGAGAAACAATATTTTGGAAAGCATACAAGGAATCAAGGAGAAATACTTCTTGGAAATTTCTGGAGAAAAATCTACAAGAGTCAACACAAGGCTAAAGTATCTGACTGAGGTCATATCTTTCTGAATCCACAGCCACACAGTCCATTCCAGCAATTTCCATGCTTTCCTTCACAGAAGAGGACCTGGGGGTCCCCCAAGTTGACCACGAGCCATCCATGTGCCCTTGCAGGTGGCTCATGGCATCCTGGGCTGCATTAGGAGGAGTGCTGCCAGAAGTGAGGGAGGTAATCCTTCCCCTTTTCCCTGCCACTAGGGCCATTAGGGACTGAAACATCTCTCCCAGGAGGAAAGGCTGAGAGGTGGGGATGCTCAGCCTGGGGAAGGGGAGCCTCAGGGGGATCTCATCCATGTATGTAAATACATGAAGGGAGGGTGCAAAGGTGGCAGAGCCAGGCTCTTTTCAGTGGTGCCCAGTGCCAGGGCCAGACGCAATAGGTACAAACTGAAACACAGGAAATGTGTTTCCCTATGAACATCAGAAAACTTTTCCACTGTGAGGGCGACTGAGCCCTGGCACTGGTTTCCCAGAGAGGTTGTAGAGTCCCCATTATTGGAAATGTTCCAAAGCCATCTGGACAAATTCCTGGGCAATTGGCTCCAGGTGGCCCTAATGAGCAGGGGGTTTGGACCAGAGAACTTCAGGAGGTCCCTTCCAAATTCCACCATTCTGTGATTCTAACACTCTCTGTGTGTCTCACTTGAACTACACTATTAAAACTATACAATAAATCAGGTACGGAGCTGATGAATTGCAGCATCTCTGTGTTAGAAAGGTTCCCTTTTCTGCTCAGCTTTGTAGAGTCCATAGATGGAGCAGACCTAACAGGGCCATCTCCTTTCCTTTCTGCACACACTGGGGAAGAGACAATACAGCCTATGCACTGCTATCTGCATTGGAGGATTTGCATTTCTATGGCATATTATGCTATTAAAAAAACATTTTATTGCTAGCAAGAAGGTGAGGAATATTAGAGAAAAACTGGCCAGCTGTGCTGGTTACCTGTATCTGCCAGGCTCTCTGCTGAACTGATTCATGGTGTGACGGAAGCCACGGATGATGTCATGCAAACCAACTTGCGTGGTCGTGTAGTCATGGTAGAGCTGGGAATAGGCTGTGATACTCTCCTTAAAGCAGGGTATAGTATTTCACATTAGTTGACCAATATTTTAGGTTTCAGAATTCTCCAAATTCTTCCCATCCTTTCCTGAGAGTGCACCAGCCCACAAATTTTTATGGACATGAGTTCAGCATGCTAACACTAACAGGACAGAGCTGAACTGCACTCAAGGAACTCTAGAGTAGCAGAGGACTGGTAATTTTGGATCCCATCCTTCAGCAGGGAAAGCCCACCCACAGCACTAGCCAACAGAGCCCATCTGGAGCAGTGAGCACAGCAGGTGCTGTGGCCTCACAGAAGGCTGGAAAGATGGACAATACCTTGGTAAGGTAGCCCAACACCACCACCATGTTGGAGCTGACCAGCTGTCTGTGATCCCCAGCTCCACAGGAGAACAATGTCTTAGTGCTGGCACTATCTGGGAATATCACCAAGTTTGTTATCAGAGCAAAAGCAAATAGCATAAACAACAGTGAATGTGCCTGGTCACCTCTCACTGTGACAAGCTACCTATACCAGTGGTTTTTAGTTTTGTTCCAGTTCTTACTGGGGCTTCTTTCTGGTGAGTGCTCTCTCTGCAGAGTGCTCAAGACCCACCTGCCTTCCAAGGGACGTGGCTGACCTGATTTTCCTACAGCCACAATTAAGCCCCAAAAGAGTCAAACCAGACACTCTTTTCTCTGTAGGAAATGCAGGAAAGAAAGCAAAGACAGAACATATACATTACTCCATTCTGAGACTTGTTCACTGGAGGCTCATCTCGGAGATGTGTTGCTTCTAAGAGAAATTTAACAGCGCCCAAACTAAATCCATCAACTCCTTTGCCGAGCCAAAATTCTATGATATCCTAGACAAAGGTAAAAATTGAAAAGTCCGAGTGAGCCCACCCCATTTAAAATAGTATACCCTTAAAAAGAAAATTAACTTGTAAGGAGGTGTTAATACATAACAATTTTTTAATTTGTACTTCAAATTTTTCTAGAAGCTAAAGTGAATCACATTGATCTAAGGTCAAATTAATAGTTAAATAAAGTATGTCTTATTATTTCACTCAGTACAAAAAAGAAACAGACTGGTCTGTAACTTCTCCCATAATTCAGAAGACCAAAGCCAGGGCATGACTCGCTAAAATCAGTTTCTAATCTCATTCATCAACACAATTGGGCTCATGCTAAGTGCTGCTGTTGATAAACACTCGTCATGGCTGCACACAATTAGAACACATTGATTCAAATATACAGGAATATGTTGTTCTGCACAAACCTTGTGCCACCAATTTTCTTTTACACAATAGAGCTCTTGAAACATTTGTTCTCTCCTATTTGACTGGTGTAATTTTTTTAGCTTTGTTTTCTGACTTAATTGTTGATTTGCAGGAACACGAAAAATTATTATCCAACAATTACAAATGCTACTTATTTGAAATTTCATTATCAAATTCCAACATTCGTCACTATCAGTAAAATTATCTCCTACCTCAGTAACTATCATATTACTACAGCTTTAATTGTTTTAACAAAAACCTCCAAAGTTCAGTCCCTCTTGAGTGGTTTCAGCAAATGTCCTTTTAGATGTGATATTCGTCTTCATCTGAGGAAAAATCCATTTTTTATATATTTTTAAAGATGTCTATTGAATTGCCTTTTTTTAAATGTATGAAGAACACTTGTCTGAACAGGCTGGAGTAGAATTAGTCCACACTCAAGCTGTACAGAGTTTTGTTTGGCAAATAAAGACTCAGCCTCACTGAGCTGCACTTTCTGGTAGCACCACTGTGAAAGCATCAGCTCTCAATACAGTGCCTGTCCAATACTGAACCTACCCAAAAATGTTCATGCTTATACCTGTGCTCAGCACAAAGGCAACCCCCCGTATCAGCACTGCAAACATCAAGCACTGACGTGGTTCTCACTGGCACCAACCTACGTGTATGCACACGTGAAAGCCACAACATGCTGGTGGCTGAGTTCGGCTGTTCTTGGGTGCCCAAAGACTTGAGCTTCTCTGCAAAAGTCCATTTGCTTCCTGCTCAGTCCTCCCAACCTTCTGGAACAGGATTTTGAATTAAAATACTAGACAAAGATTATTCTTTAACGTGATGTTCATACACATTTACCAAAGGTTGGTGTTACCAACCCAAACTTCCAGCTTTTATGTATTCTCCTTTTTTTTTTTTTTTTTTTTGCATAGGAAATGCAGCATCTCTTTGCTATTGGAGTTTCAATAATCCAAGTACCATTTTGAAAAATTAATTAGGACTAATAAAAAGCATGTGCAATGCTATGAGAAAAAAAAAGTGCAAATGGCAAGATGTGGGATTAAGGGAAGTATCAAGACACAGAGAGGTTTCTCACAGAGTTCTTCAAGGACCAGTCTTAAAAGCAGTCTCATTTCATATTTGAGTTAAAAAGTATGGCCAGAAGTGTTTTCTTTCCTCGAGCTCATGTAGTACCCACTTGGTGAGGGGAGAGGCCCCACAGAGACCATCCCAGGAGGACTGGGCAGCTGTGAAGACCAGCGCCAAAGAAATGCACCACAATTCAACAGTACAAAGTAGCAAATGCTTAAGGAGTCACTTAAACACTTGAAGTAGCTGTGCTACCTGCTGAGGGATAACTTAAAGGAAGGGGGGAAAAGAAGCAGCAGTTGTCAGGCTCCCCATGTTCAGGCTCACATCCCTATATCTTAATGAATTCCACATTTTCTGCTGGGACACCACCACCACCACTCTCACTGTGAAAACACTCATTTTCCCCCTGGAAAGTCATCAGACATGCAGACAGATCGAAACTCACTATCTCCCCCTTATCCACAATCCCAGGCATTCCTTGTAATTCAAATCTGCATTGCCTCTGCTTTCCTGGAAATGCAAACATCTCTCTGCTAAAACAAGGTGCCATCCCCCCATTTGCTGGGCTAATTAACAGCGCTCTGTATCAACAGAGATAAAAACTTCTCTGCACTTGGGTAAGTCAGTCTGCACAGGCTTCAGTGCAAGAGCTGCTTTGCTGTTGGCTCAGCAGCAGTGGGTTTCATACTTCATACTCACCTGGATTTCTTGTTGGACAGCAAGGTTGCGAAAATTTAGGTCAGGCTGTTCCTTCCCAAACTGATGGAAATAACATTGCTTTCTCATGTCGTCAAACTGCCAGCTGGAATTCCCAAAGACACTCACCTGCTCATCCAAGGGAGGGAGATAATCAGAACTACTAATTTAACAAACATTTCCTCCTGTGCAGACATTAAAATGTGGGGCACTACAAGCATAAAATAAAGGACAAAGTGCCTAATCAATGGACTACATTTTGAGCAGATTTTGGTACTTATGATTTTAATTTCTTTTTCCCCACTAGTTGCTCTCCCTTTAGTTGTGCTTTGCCACATGTATTTCTTGTTCAGCATTGTGGGGAATTATCTGGAATAGAGGGGAAAACATGGGTAGGAGCATTTATTTTGGAATTGCTTCTCCTAAAGCTTATTAAAAATAGCTTTAGTTAACTTAGAGCTTTCTGCAGTCCAATATTATCCCTTTGAAGTGCAAACAACAGTCAACATCTTAAAAATGTTAAACTTTATCACCATCTCTGTAATAAAAATTTCCAAAAGCTAAGATAGCTCTTAAGACTCTAAAGAGAAATTACACTAACTCATACAAAGTACTGATTCCACCTTGAGTTTTTAGAATATGCAAGTTCCTAATCATGCTCCCACCAGTTCAAATCTAAAATAAACCTATTTGAAATAGGCAACACATCTTCTGGCCTGATCACTTTACAGGAAAAAGGAAAAAAGCCAAGATCACATTGCTTTGTTTCCTTCCCCACCGTGATTTCAGAGGAGCTGACACACAGTTTGTAGAGCAAAATACCCATACACAGACGGGGGCATGTGTGAACAACTTGTGCACAGCCTTTTTTTGTGTGTGTTTGTTTCATGAATGAAGAAGGTGAAGGTGAAGAAACAAAATTAATTTTTAAAATTCCACTTGAAGTAGGAACTTTTCCCCTGACCCCCCAACCTCGTTTAAATCTTAATCTGCACTAGCTCACGTAGTAACATCAGTTTGTACCTCTCACCAGGCATTTAAAACCCCATGTACACTGGGACAATCATGTTACAGCTGCTTTTGCTCTGTGGCATCCAGCTCGGGATGTGCATGTGTCCCTTCCCATGTTTACCCAGTTGTTGGGAGGAATGACTGAGCCAGCAGCCTGCGTGCAGTCCTGCCAGATGTAGTAGTCTGTGTACTTCCCAGTCCGATTGCGGCTCAGCTGAAACCACCGGTGTTTGTCACTTGTGTGGTTTGGTATTAAATCCATTATCACCTTTAGCCCTTAAAAATAAAATCAAAAACATAAAAAATCCAACCAACCAACAAAACCCCACATTAATAAAACCCCAAACTACAACATTACATTTAGCCTTTTAAAACAACGTTAATAATTTTTCTGAATGCAGTATCAGAGGTATTTGGCCATCTTCCATGCCAGAGGTCTGGTGAAGGAGAGAGGCAAAAAACAAACAAACAAACAAAAAAAACCCCCCAAAAAGTACCAGACTACCAAAACAATTAGACTAACTGGAGTTTGCAAGTAGCCGGAACACAGCTTGGGAGGGAAAGAAGGGTGAAGAAAAAAATCAGAACAGATTTCTGCTGTTATGAGCCACTTCCACTAACTCTGACTTCAACATCTGTCTCACACCTCACAGGTGGGAAAGGTACTTCACCGGTCTAGCATCAGTGAACACACATTCTTCATCACCCTTCCTGAAGACCAGACATTTTACTGAAACCTCAAACATTTCAGACTGGCAAATCATTTTCCACTCAGCTCAACAGCTGTAAGGAGAAACACCTGAGCAAACATTTGGCCTGAGGCATGAACGCACCAAAGCAAGGGTGCAAGGGCAGGAAGGAAGCGTGTGTTCCCTCGTGTTCAGTCAGACAGAACTGCACCTCTGCTTGATCCCAGCCTTTCAATGCCCGTAAGACGTGCCTGAGGGAGCATGGAGAGGTGCCAGCCCACCACCCACAAACATCCTCCTTGCAGAGGACATGCAGCCGCCCTGTGCTGCTGCTGTAGCTCCCTGTGCCCTCTGTCCTGCTCCCAGCACTGCCCCAGAGCTGAAGGGCAGGAAACAGCAACCACGGAGCTCACGGAGCTGTGGAGCTGCCTTGTACCCTTCGCTGCCACCTCCATCTGCTCCTGCTCAATGCCACCACGGGGGGATTGCCAGGTGCACAAACTCAAGTCTCACATTACAACCTTGCACTAGAAGGTCCCTCTTTTGAATAGAGTTACTTTGCTTGGAGATGCAGCTTACCTCTGTCATGTATGGCTGCAATCAGATTCTCAAAATCTCTCATTGATCCAAAAATGGGATCAATGTCATAGAAGTCTTCAGCTCCATATCCAAGATCTTTTAAAGGGGACTTAAAGAAAGAGGTGATCCAGACGGTTTTTATATTCAAATATGTAATATGGTCCAGTTTTTCTTGGATACCTGTTTAAAAACAAAAGGACATCATCTGTTCAGAAAAGACAAAAGATTTTTGTTTAATTGAGTTGGCCATGGGCTCTCAAAGATGGCACACAGGTTCCTTTATCCTCCTGACATGTTACCACTGGTGTGCAACCACAGAAACAGTTTCTGCCCTTCACTTGCCAGTACTGTACAGTGTGGCTATCACTTCTTGTTTAGAAATGCATCGTCCATTTTGGTGTTGTGCCTTCCCTTTCTGCAGGGCAGTCTCAGCTCAGCTACTGATAAGAGGCATTGCCTCCTTGCTACTGGGTGCCCCATCTCCACTCATTCTTATGAGCTGATAACACCTAGACCATGAAGAAAACAAGAAGTAACACATCTTTCTCCCCTCTTTGTCAGTTTTAGTTTTCCTTAGGAAAAGCAGCCAATCAAACATGACCAAGTGCTCCTGACTGACCTCAGTTTCGTGGAGGTATCTGACTCCAATGGCAGCTGTGCTGCTGCTTGCTCTCAGCACCATTTCTAACCTCTCTTCTAACTCCAGGCTTAGACTTAACTTGAGCAAGCAACTCCTGGATTTATTCACGACAATGTGAGTTGCCATTAACGTTGTCAGACAACTTTACTTACTTCTCTCCATTAGGGTGGCTTTGTCTATTGGACTGTACTCTCTTATTGGCTTTGCTTTTTATATACACTCATACACAGACAACTGTTACACAGCTCTGCACACAGCAAGAATGAAAACTGACCCACCTTTCAGATCCCCATTCCCATCCATGTTGCTGTCCTTGAAGGAACGAGGATAGATCTGATAAATAGGACTAGCCTGCCACCAGTCAAGGCACCTTGGAGAGAGAGCGATGATCGCAATGGTAGCACACACAAGCGCAATGGAACCAGCAATTATGAGCCAGAAGAGGATCTCCCTGGTGACTCTGTAGCAGGCTTGGCTGGAGAACTGCAGCAAGACTTCCTTTGGCATCCCAGCATAAGGCTTCAATAGTGTCTCCTCCACAGCCACAGGGTCCACATCAATACTGCACGGTTTTGGCATTTCTTCTTCACTACTGGTGTCCGTCTCCTTGTCCTCAAAAGCCTCATTTTGAACAAATCCATTGTTCTCCACACCTCCCTTCTCACTCAGCTCCATAGGTAAACTCCTAGCTTCCACCTCAACTGTTTTACTTGACAGGTCTTGTCCTGGAGACTCTGGCCACAGCACCTCTGTTCAGTGAAATGAGAAGCAGTGCAATTAGCTACCTAGGTTGATAATCAATCCTGACCAACTGCTCAAAGTTCAAAAAATGGACAAAAAGGGCAAAGTGCTCCCGATTTTCTGCACATTCGGCATCTTCAGCAAGATAACAAAATGCTGCAAGAAAGGACAGTCCTCCCAGGAAGTAAAGCCTATTGTTGGTACCAGCTGAGCAGTTATGTTTACTCTTGCTCTCTCCAGTACACCACCCTTCTCATCCTTTTGACAGCAGGGGGAAATTCAGGTTTTACCACTATCAGATCTAGTAAATATGCAGCTTTCCAGACTGGTCATAGTCTCCCCTGCCTGAAGGAGTCTGAATATGGGTAATTAATTTAAATACGGACAGCAGGAGAATGAAGTGTTGGCAACCACTGGCCCAAACACAACAACACAAAGTAAGGAGAAAAGATTCAAAGGCTGGTGGTGCGTCCTTTTCGCAGTGTAAGTAACCCGCCCCAGCCCACCCCCACCTCCTAAGCACTAACAACTGCTACGGTACATACCGATCCCGAGACTCACACCGGGGTACATGCGGAGGATTGCTACGCCCAGAGCCAGCCCCGGGGCAGGACAGGATAGGTCTGCACAGGCACAAGCAAGACTCAAGAGAAAAACCCACTGCCCACTACTAAAATCCATCCCCCCATTTAAAAGAAAAAAAAAAAAAAAGAAAAAAGAAAAAAAAATGTTTAAAGGAACCTTTCCCTTCTCCCTCTTCCCCCCTTTGTACTACTCTAAGCAGGAAGAACATTGCCCAAAGTCTACACAAACATGCACATCTGTGTGCCTCAAGCCCCAAGTGCCTGAAGGCAGCGAGCCCGAATCCATCAAGACATCTCCTCCCAGCATACGAAAGAATAAAGAAAGCAATACAGATTTGCCCTATCACTTGTAAAAGTTAACTCCTACCTGTGACCACAGGGTCAGGGTCCTAGGGAAACTCATGGACAGCTGCAGTGGAGACAAGGTTGGCTTGTGACTCAAAAGAAGTGTTTGTTATGTTTGCCTCAAGCTATGCAAGAAGTTGATAAACTACGGATTGTAAAAAGTCCAGCATGCAATATTCAAATTACTCAAAAATGTGTTATTTCTTCAGTAGCTGAGCTAAGAGCAGGTAATTGATGATGACAGATTTAATCTTTTTCTTCCTCTTCCTAACAGCAGTGCCTGGCAGCGACCTCAGCTCATGCAGTGTCAGGCAGCTGCGGGAGCATCTGAGATAACAGCAGTGGTGTCAGTACCTGTAATTCAGTATTACCAGGAAACCCAGAAGGGGAAATTATTTGATAATTTCACTCCCATTTAATGACTCTACAATCTTAACATCATCATATCAGTAAGCTGTAAAAGTTTCTAGGCATGTACTGCACACTCAGGGTGTACACTTGTATTCAGCACAATGCCAGTGACTCCTCACCCCATTTCAGTTGTTTCATTTCAATGATTTAACTTTCAATTAAAGGAGAAAAGGTGTAAATAGAGGATTTTTTTTAGACTGCATCAAATACACTGCAAGACCTGGTACTCCCCAGCTTGCTTTTTCCCCCCCAAACTCAGAGGTTTAAAAGTGCCCATAGCTTCCTGCACATACAAAAGCTCCCTCAATCACCCAAGCCCAACAAAGCAAGTCAGAGGCAAGAGCAAGCGATGGCCAAAACACAGCAATCTGCCACAGATACATGGGTCACACAAGCCAAGGAGACTCAGGACAGTCAGGTGCAGAGTATTACACCCACCAATACTGCTGGAATCGAAGATGGGAAACTAGTTACAAGCGAGTATTTCAGCTCCCTCCCATCTCTTTTCTTTAAGCCAGTAAACTTTCTGATGATTATTGCCTGCATGGACAAACTTGCTTGATCTAAGGACATAGGCAGCTTACCCTTGGCACACATACTTGTACAACTGATAAAGGCCAATTTAGTATCTCACTAGTCAGAAGCTGCCGCTGCTCTCTACACGTGGTTGGGAAACCATTCCTTTCCCCTTATTGGAGCATCTTGCAGGAGCAGCCTGCTCTGTGAATCCCGCTGTGCGAAAGCTGTGCCTTCAAAAGAGCCCCTCGTGTCCTAATGTAATCCCCAAGTAACATTAAAGGCTTATTTATACCTTAAGTAGGGCAGATCGTGTCTTAATTGCCAAGCGTCTGGCTGAAAAGAGGAGGATTATAGTGCTCTGGTAGATAAATGCAGCACGCAGGAGGCGCAGGCCGTGGATAGATGAATCCAGATGAATCCATGTGTGCCATCTCCGCTGGCTGCAGGGCATGCAAAGCTCAGCGACACACTCACTGAGAGGTTAAAACAGAACATAAGCCATGCTGGAAACTACCAAGTGGCGGTGCTGGTGAACACACAGAGTTTGTAGGGTCGGACTGAGCGGGCTCCCAGCCACACTGCAGTCGTGTTTCACATCAGCTCCGCGTTGCTCCATGAGAAGAGCTGAAGCGCAAGCAGGTACCAGCGGAACACAGGTACACTTAGGGTAGACACCTAAATCCTAAAAATTCCTCTAGAAAGCCTGGAGGTAATACACAAGCCAAGGAGCTTAAAATAGGTCTGGATGATCAACTACCACAGAGCCAGGAGAACAAGCCCAAGAATCTGGTATTGTCTCCTGTATGATTTTCCTCACAGACTAAAAATAAAACCACACAGGTATTTTGTTGTTATTACAGACCTATTTTTTTTCCTCCTCTCATCCTGAGGAGTTGCTTGCCTTAATATTATTTGATAAAGGAATAACGTAAACTTCATCTTAGAGAGGCAGATCACCAACAATTCCCACTGAGCTTTAACTTTTTCCTTTTAAAATATACTTTATGTATGCAGGCATTATGCATCTGGCTTGCTCTCAAGCAATTCTGAAATGGTTCCCTCCTGAGCTATTTTACAGTTTAGCAGGAGTAACTAGCCAGTGCAACTGTGTTAGCAGAATCCACTGAAAGGCATTAAGTAGTAAAGAAAACACTTCATATTCTGTGCCAGTTACTCTGTTTACCTCAGGGTTAGGTAGGGAAACAAAACCAATCTGTATGTGGGCAGTAATAGCTGCTATCTCCACACAGATTGCCATGGTTATTTCTGTAAGATGGAGGGGTTAATTTTCACAAGTATTTCTTATATATAATTATTTAGATGCACTGACTGACTAAGTCATCTACTGTTTGATGCTCTACAAATGCCAAGTAGCTTGCCAGTTCCTCAATACCACACATATTACGCTGAAAACCATGCAGAGGGGTGATTATGCACCCTAATGTGCTAAGTGTAGGAAGACGTTTATTGTTAAAAAGTTCTTTTGCTTTATGCTTTTTCACTAAAAGGTTTGCTGCCACTGGGACTGGTCTGACATAATGCACTTTAAATATAACCTCATTATTTACAGAATCAGGGCCAGATTTACAGGTATGTAACGAAGGCAGACACAACGGTTGTCAGCTTTACCTCAGCGGCTCCCACAAGACTGATGGATAATCTGACCTTTAAAACTACCTTTCACTCAGCACTAAGAAAATCCTCCCTTGACCTGGAGGGCAGCTGTCAAGAGAGAGAAGGTCTAAGGGAACAAGTTTCTGACACAGTATCTTTTACCATGAGCGTGTCTGAAGTTTCTGCCATCAGCCTGAAGTCCTGGGGGTGGCAAAATGTAATTGCAGAGGACACTGTGACAGGGTTTGGTGGGGGTGGTGTTATTTTTTAATGCTCTTAGTCCACTAATGGACTATGTGATTAAAGGTTAATGTCATTATAAATGCTGTAATTAGCTACTGCTTGGCTCACGTGACATTTCAGGGGTAGGTTTCAGGGGAAGGAGGCACCCGGCCCCTGCCCCCCGTTGCTGATCAGCAAGGCTGGCTTCTCCCTCTATTTTTAATAAAACAATTATCCACCAATTCCTGCTGCTATCATAGCGGCAAGAACAAGAGCACACAGTGCTGACTCCTTCCGGATGCTTCCCCCCCAGAGGGTCAAACACTACACACAATCCACAGAAAAACAAACTCCAGGTTTCTTGCCTCTCCAGGAGGAAGCTCACTCACATTTAACTGTGCTCTTTTCAATTTACACTCTTCCCTTTATGGCATTCATCAATCCCATTTCTCTCCTAGAGGATGACAACTTCCAAGGGATTTTCTTTTCCAGCATGCTGCTCAAAACCTTTCCCAGCAAGAGACTCAGACTCTGATCTTACTCTTGTACAAGCTGGAGAGGTTCAGCATAGTATCAAATCGTAGCAGACTGTTGAAGTTTGGATGGCTATGAACTCAAGAGTGACCTTGTGTTACTGAAACATCCCTGAAGTGGGAGATCTGCAATAGAGACAGTGCAGCCAGGCAGCCCAACACGAAGCCAAGGAGAAGCTCAAAAAAAGAAAATGGCATGGCACTACATCACCATCACATCCATCCTTTGGGCTACCCAAAAAGACAGCACCCCACAAGCTACACCTGCCTTTGCCAAGGCTTCTCTCTGACAACAATTTACATTCACTGAATAGGAATCTAAGGAGCAAGCTTTGTTCTGTTGAGCACAAAGCATTTCCTCTTGTGGAAGGATGAAGGATTTATAGGAAAGGGCTATCAGGCAACAGCTGTCACTGCATGAGCACACCTATTGCCATACTATACAAGTTGTACAGCGTTTCACAGTGCCTCAGCTTCCCCACCTGCAGGAATTACACACACAGTATCACAGATATATATGGTACTCCATATGCATTTACTCCTTTTCCCTGCATCTCTCAGTGCATCAAAATAGGCCTTCCTGCAAATAATTTGCTTTTTCACATGTATCAAATTAGTGGCAGGTGTGCTCCTGTGAAATAATTTCCTGCTGGAAATCTCCAGTCTGTACAGAAAACTTCACTCTCTAGTACTGAATTGCACCCTAAGGCTTTACAATGGCTGCTTCTGACCAGCAGTTCATGGATTCCACATCAGACTGTACAGTCCAGCAGTAATGTGTGTAAAAATCAGTGGGAGCACTGGAAGCAAAACCAAAGAACTGAAAGCAGACATTTTGTAAAAAAAAGCCCCAAATCAACAAAAATCCTATTCTTCAATTCAGGACCTAGCATGCTGTACAGCAACAGCTGGCACATACAAGGGGAAGGGGCTCTCTGACCAGCACAAAGTAGACCTCTGCATCAAGAAAACATTCCACAACTACAAGAAGTATTTTCCAGATACACAAACACCATTCAATGTGGACACACGTAGCAGAACTTCACCTTAATTTCATGTTCACCTGAAGGTACAACAACTGAAACTGAAGACAATCCTTACACCCTGTAAGTTAGAAGAACTGCTAAAACTCTAAATACTACTCTCAACACTGCCTAAAACAAGTTTTGTTTTGGAGCTGTCTGGCATTCAAGGATCCAGCCATGTGGATGAAAGCACCGCTTGGAGAAAGGTGAAGAAAGCATCACCTGCAGCCAATACTAGCCTTTCCATTTTGAACTTTGTGAATCCACAGAAGTGTGTGGGCTCTTCAGTGCCAGATCTCACACTGTGTATCTGCATAAAATAGTTCTGGCACCTCGCTTGTTTATACTAGTGAACCAGAGAAAAACAACCCCACATTCTGCAAGGACTCACATAGTGCATTGAAAGGCCCCTCTCCATTCCCTCCACTCAAGTAGAGAAGCGCTTAAGTATCCCACATACCCATTCCCTGCTCCAAGGATAATTAAAGCACATTTCTGCTCTTCATGCCATACATATATATATGAGGCAGTCTCTCAGAGCTCTCATGCTGCTAGCTCTGCTATGCTCTCTGGGAGCCTGTTGAACCACGTACAGGGGGGGCAGTGCAAACTGGTTTTATTCTGAGTGGGTGTCTGTCCTGTTCGCATTTCAAAGACAGATGTTTCAACTATTTGAATACTAAAGGCTGAGCTGGAAGATGGGTGTACAACATCTTCAAGTCAGTGATAACACAAATACCCATTTGGTAAATTTTTTTCTCTAATGCAGTTCAAAGCATAGGGGCTACTAAGATCATATGACAAGTCACATCTTAAAGATGTAAGTTTGTTGGCTTCTGTTGGTTTTTTAAATTCAGTTCACAGAAACAGCACTTGAAATATGGTAACAGCATGTAAAGAAGTTGCTGCAATTACTCATATGCTTGGACCTCTGGGGTTTTTTAATAAATTGAGTGTGAAGTTAAATGCAACAACTATAATCTCTGAAGCAGCAGCATGGAACTTCCTACATGTTTTTTAAGTAAGGAAAAGTAGGAATGAAGAAATGAATGTAAAATATATTTCACCATTTTAAAATTTCACAGCCAGCATAACGTAAAAAGTACTAAGAGCAGAGACTGAGAAGTCCTTGTAAAGCACCATACTTCCAAACACCTTGACACTGCTTGTGTTAGCAGAGTTATTTACAAAAACTATCTCCTTCCAAAGTAAATGCAGATTTATTGGAGCTGGAAAAAGTATTTTGGTTTCATTTCATACATTCTCTGCTCCCAAAGGTGAAATATTTATTTAAAACACACTAGGAAAACACATCTGCTTTACATACCCAGGCCAAAATACTTATTGTATCATTAAACTCAGATGCATTTATGAAGATAACTATTGGATAAAGGATTTTAAAAAAACCCCTCACATTATCCAGTTTCCCCTAATAACAACAAATTAAATACTGTAAATTTAAGATTAAGCAGACATCCATCATTTTGCATCTGAGTAACCTGCTAAAGAAAATAAAAACAATATTCACAGAATTCATTTAATGGGAATGGTGTCAAGAAGCTTCCTTACAAAAATAATGGGAAATATCTCTTCATTAATGCAATTTAAATCTGCATTTTACTTCAAAGTTAAAGCGCAGTTACTTCAAATTTTCCAACTAACTTCTAAATGTAGGGTATTTACTAATCTACATGCTCACCCCCCAAAGAAGTAGCTAAAATACATCAGTAGAGAATGGTGCATTTTCACCAGAGCTTCTCTTTTCACACATTTTTAAAAAAGACAATTCTGGGTTTTTTTGAGAAAATGTAACAGTCTTGAAAGGAATATAACACACACAAACATTTCTGGGTTCTCTTTTTAAGTCCTGGACACTAACTTCCAAGAGTAGTGTTTTATCTCACAAGACAGAATTTTCCTTCTATGAATTTCTGTCCAGTTTCTCTCACTTAAGCTTTGCAGCTCTTTTAAAATGATAAAGGCAGAACACATTTGGTCATTTTCTGACAGAACCTTGCATATAAGTTCTCTGAACAGTATTTGTTCGAAAATATCCCATCTCTACCCAACGTATTCCAAAAGCCACCTGAAAAAGGCCAGAAAAATCAGTATTTCTATATTTAAAGATCAGATGAACTTCCAACATCGCCATCAGGGATCTCATAAATTTGATTCCAGCTTTTTAAAGGTCAAGGGCAGGGTCCTTACAACACTAAACACTATTGCACCATAGACTCAACTTCCCTACAACTCACCTTAGATTCCAAAAGTCTGAGAAAGCAGACCAGGGTCAAAGTTATTTCTAAAGTAGACTTGACATAACAGGAAAAATTATTTCCAACAAGACTGTTTGAATTAGTTGCCACAAGTCTTTAGAATGTGTATTCATTCCTACTATAGTGTTTTTCATCCTTTACTGGGAAGGACAACTGCTTTCAGAGAAGGATTACCCAACTGATGGAGAACATCCATTTTTTTCTCCTATCAGCCCACCCCACGACCTAAACCCTTATCAGTCTCTGTTAGGTTTAAAAGCAGGTGCTGATGCAATCATTAGTTGATGTTAATTCAGTCACTAATCACAATATCAGCACAGCAAGGACTTTTTCTCTGAAAAATCCCAGTCAAGCTGCACATAGACAAATAAGGACAGCCAAGGATAGAAGCAGGAGAAGGATCTCAATAATCTCAGTTAGTCTTTATCCAGGCATCACAGAAAATGAGAGGTCTAAGATTTCTGAAGGAAATGTAAAGTCTTTGGGCAAATGTGACCTTTCAGATGCACAAAGAGCTAAGCACAGCAGCACTGGTGAAGTGACAGAGAGAATGATAGAAACGAGAGATAAGCACAAACAGGGAGCTGAACACAAACAGGAGGCACAGTCATGCTAAAATGCAAAAGTTGCTCATGTTTTGATCAACAGGGAAGCAGCCAGTACAAGCACGAGACAGTACAAACCAAGCAGAGCTAAGTCAGGTCTGTACAGCAACAGCCTGAATGAACACAAGCAGGACTAGCTCAGATTGGCACACAGAGAAAACAGGTTACAAAGACATTTACGGAGCCTCAGCTGCATAAATTGCACACTTACCTGGATTAGACTGCATAAATTCATGGACTTTGGGTACTTTCTTGTAGTTTTGTCAAATTGCCTTCATTCTGGGAGCATCTCATGCAGTTGCTTACCTGCACCAGCGCAGCTACTTCCAACTTCAGTTTAGAGCTAAAAAAGAACTATAAAGAGCCAAAAGCAACAAGCCTTCAGACAATCCTTAAATCCAAAATTTGCTTTTTAGCCAACAAACAGCAAGTTAGCTGATATTAAAAACTGCTTAGCATTCTGGCCTTTTTTTTTTGCCCCAGTATAGACCTGTACCTAATGATAGGCAGCATTGCTTTTTGCTTCATCTTCCAGAGGTAAAAGTTGCCTACTACAGCTTGGTTCAATGCTGTAACTAATCTCGAGTTCCTATTGCTTCTGATTTCCACTCAAAGTGCCAAAGAAAAAGGACTGGTTTTCTAGGGCTAATTTTGCTTTTTAAGATTTAAGCCAATGATTGTGGCTGACAGTGTACAAAAGCTCAGAGATGAAGTGGCTGACTGAACTCCACTTTATACATGATACCAAGAAACTACCTAGCCACTAATAGCTGGCCTCAGATGTGCTAAAAGAATCAACAACTTAAAAGTTTGTTTGGCTTTGTGGTTTTGGGGTTTTTTTGTTGTTGCTTTTGTGTTTTGGTTTGGGTTTTTTTTTAACCACTCAAATAGCAACATCAGCATCAGATTCACATTTAAGGCCATGAAAAATACGGATATTTTGGCCAAGTCTTGCAAAGGTTTGCATGCAATAACCATATGAAGATCCAGCCTATTAAGAGGAGATGATCCTAGCACTTAACCCCTAATATGAGACTTCTGAGGTCAGAATGACATGACTTATATTTGCATCTACTTCGTTACTCCCTATTCCATTTAACATGTTAATGAGGAGCAGTTAAAACAGATCTTTATTTTGCTCAGACACCAGACTTGAGAACTTACATGGACTACTTTGCCTCTGTTACAGAAGAAGTCATAAGAATGAAATCAAGCTGAATTTGACACAACAGAAAGACCCAAGGTGGAAGAGATACGCCCCATTCTCAATGTTCTACGTAAGTATCTTTACGTTAGTTACCAGGTGGCAACATAATTAAGACAATGTAATTTTAAAACGTTGGCAAGTTATGGCAAATACAGGAACAAATTTTGTCATTCATTCAGATTTCTCACACTAAGAATACAAAGTCAACAAGCAAAGTTTTTCCCAGGCTGCTGAAATCCACACAGTATTTTGACTAAACTAAAACCATGACTAGAATTCATAACCAAGTGGATGCATGAATGGCAAGTAGTGCTAATTTAGAGGAAAAAAGCTGTCTTGAATTACATTTTGATGTAGCTGTGATCCTTCTCTTTGAAAAACCTCTGTGTGTACTTCACTTCAATACAAAGAAGCATAAACCCTTTTACTTGAGGGAGACTAGCCACTTAATGTAAAAAATCTACACAAGAAAGTGTTCATAGGACTGGAGCCTATGGAGTACCAGCAGTCTCAACAGTGGAACAAGGCATTAAAATTGTAGCTCATGAGGAAGGCATGCAGGGGTTATGCTGTACAAGCAAATCCAACAAAAAAGTTCAAAGAAGTTACAGATTTTTAAACTCAAAAATCTTCAGGTTGTTTGTGAAGATGTCCATTCTACAGTAACACTAACTATTCAGGCAGGTTATTATCCTGCAATATCAACATCACGGAGGATTCTGGTCTCCTTTCCCACTCAGCTAAACAAGTACAATAGTAAGTTGGAGAAAAAGATCTGTAAAAGTTAAAAAATTTGTAAAAGTTCTAACATGAAAGCATTAACATCAGAGAAATTTCTATTCAAAACTCTGTGCAACAGTGAAATTTCATAAGACTAAGCTCAGATCTTTAAGAAACTCCAAGAAATTAGTAGATCAAAAAGTCAAGTTTAATCTGAATTTTTAGTCTATAAATGAATGCCCTCCCATAGCTGGACTAGGACTCCAGCTGCACTTGGGATGGATTTGCCCTAGGAGCACTAAATGTTGTTTGCCCTTTCCTGTCTCCCACAGAGAAGCCCACTTGGAGACTTGTGCCTTTCTGAGATGAAGGGGCACATCTGCTACAGAACAAACAGAAATCCATCAACTAAGAGACCTCACAGATCCTGCTGGGTTATCTTTTTATATGGAACACTTGCATCTTAGTAAGTTCTTCTCAAGAAAATAGAGAGCATGTCACACTGTTTTAGCAATCCTTTATTGAAGATAACAAGTTGGTTATGTTCACTGTATTGTATGAAACATCACAATATCATACTGGGAAGGTACTATCAGTACAGGGTTGGACCAGAGCGGACAGTCTGAACAATAAACCATTTTGCATTCTTCATTCCCTGTCTTTTAACAACCCCAAAAAAACCAGTAAAGGGACAAATACCTGTTAACATCATCATTTAAAACACTTTAACTTACAAGGCTAAAATCTAATGAATAAATAAAATATACTGTGGCAATAATCCTCTCTAGACCAAAAAAAAAAAAAAAAAAATCAGATACACAGTGAATCAAAATGACTGGAAAAGCTGGCCTTCGGCATCAGTATGAAAGAGCGTGTGGTTTGTACAGACTCACCATGGGGATAAAGTTACAGAAAAATACCATGAATTTAATTTCACACAAAACCAGTTGATGACTGTCATTAGCTTAAAACTACACACAAGGGCAATTACATCCTCGC
Source organism: Corvus moneduloides (assembly GCF_009650955.1). Classification (NCBI taxonomy): domain Eukaryota; kingdom Metazoa; phylum Chordata; class Aves; order Passeriformes; family Corvidae; genus Corvus; species Corvus moneduloides. The sequence goes on from NC_045478.1 coordinate 95,326,497, forward strand.
TGAAACACAGTTTAAACAAATAGGAAAATGTTTACAAGGCATCCACAGCATGTAAATCATGTACAGATGGATACATTCATTGTTTCCCCTCCCCAATAGCTTTTATTTTAGATAAATACTTTACTCTTCCCCATTTTCAGCATTTACTGGACTCATTACATGCACAACTCAAAGAAGTCAGAAAAAAAGTCAAGGTTATTGCAAAAATAGAATTAAACTAAGAATCTTCAAGTACCTTACATGACAGCCACTCTGTACCATGCCCATTGCTTATAAAATGAAAGGTCATTGAACCCATGAAAATATCTCTAATATTTTCTTAATTTAAAATAGATAATTTTAAGTGTATTTATAGTAATCTCAAAGTGATAATTTGAACTTTGAAAATAATGCAAACAATTAAAAATCATACCCATATTACACAAGACTTCCGTCTGTATCTTAAGCTGAAAAAAATCAAAAACCTATAGAAAACCACATATAGAACAAAAAAATAATCACAATTTACATTATAATAAAGGCAAATTTTCAGCATTTTTTAAAAAACCTGCAGCTGTGAGAGATGTCAAAGCAAGTCACTACTAACTATAAATTCACCAGTTTGGTTTTTTAAAAAGATCTTCTCTAGCAAGAGTTGAAGGGTGTGTTGTACACATGCGTAAAATTCTTACTGGTTTTAGATGCCTAGAATCTTCATATATTATTGCCAAATACACTTATCTTCAAGCAAGCAGTAGGCAACGTATCACAATTTGGACACCGCAGGGAAACCTAACGGTCTGGTAATACAGGTAAAACTGGAAAATTAAAAAAGAAAATAAAATACACATCTGATAGCGTACTGCCCAATTGAAATTACTTCCAAGCCACAGAGCTGCAAAGCCTTCCAACTCAGTAAAGTGAAATAAGAAACGTCTCAAACAATTACTTGTACTCTCTCATGCTTGTGTGTTGCATGTTTCATTTAGCCACAGTGTATCTTCAGAGTACACCTACAATCTCGTGCACCTCAGGTACATACACCGATCTGCTGAGAGAATATTCCTTCCTTCCTTCCTTGTTTTTTAGGGCCAAGTTCATGACAGATGTAATCAGTATGCCTGAGGCTGGTAAAAATACTGTAGTACAGGCAATGCTAAGAGTGGCAATATCAGAAAACACAAAAATGAACAAATGATGCAAAATTCTAATATCTTTCTGCCCATTTCACAAAATGTTGGAAATCCACCAGAAATTTTCCCTTGTATTGAAGAAATCAGATTTAAAAGTTTTTTTCCCCCTTTCAGAATGAAAAGCATTTTAGTAGATTTGTAAGGCTACCACGGATCTTCTAGCTCTCCAGCACCCTACAGGAAAAGAAGAGGAGAAATATTACTACTCACCAATACAAATGAAAACATTTTGTTGTACTTTGGAATTCAGAGGCATAATTAAGAAGAATGCTAGCATAAGACAGAAAACATTTTCCTTGTTTTCCATACCTGCCCACTTCCACACACAAATAGTTGCTGTTTGTCAATGTCACGATGGAATTTACTTTTATAAAACATGAATCCAGTAAAGCTATTATAGCAGAATGACTTAAAACCAAGATTTACCTAAAACTGTACTAAATCACAACTACCAATACATGCTACATCTGTGGACTACAAAACAAAAATAAAAGCTCTACAAAATACTACGGAACTCAGCTTTTCAGGTATTCGGGGTCCACAAGAAATTCCTGCAGGCTCATTTTCATTAAGGCAGTGAAATTTGTACCCGTTTTGAACAATTCTATTTTCGTGCAAGTGTTATATGGTATGAACTGACAACTGACACAAGAATTCCAGATTTCCCTTATTAGCAGATGAGCTACCGCTACTGCAAAGTCCCACTATTATCACCGACCTACCCAAAAAAACCCACGTATGTGTACGTGTTGTACCCCAAGAGACATGGAAAAGATGTGGCAGAAGGCAAACTTTAAAAGAATAGTTTATTCATTTATATGGCTGATGTTTAGCTTGAACCTGAGAAATGTTGCCCAAATACAGGATTACGATGAATGCTCCAAACCCCAAATCACTCAAAGCTTTGTAGAAACTAATGATCACCATGAGTTCACATCAGAAGCTATGAAAAGTTCCAAGTCATGTCAAAATGGTAACGCTTCAAAGAAAGTTTATTACTTGCTTAAAAGAGTCAATATGCATACAGATATTATTCCACAGCATATCCTTTATTTTCATTTGATCACAAATTACTATAACTTGACACTAGGTACTATATTGAAGTACATTTTCATTTCTGGATATATGCTATGCTACAGCCTGGGAAGTAATAATACCATTGTCTAGAAAATCAGTATTTATAATGAACAGTGGATACAATCTAAACTGAAAAAAAGAAAAAAATCGAACATTTCATAAGTGACAACCTAAAATGTAACAGCTTTTGTAATTTAGCTGTAATAGAAACTATACACAAACAAAACACAAGCATGCAGTAGACGACGCTGGGGAAAAAAAACCTGAAGAATTTGTATAATTCACAAAAAATACAACTAAGATGTAAATTATTTTACACTGAGTAAACAGTAAACATACACCATCAAAACTATTATTTAATAAATGCTCTAAAAAGAAAAAGTTTTATAATGTCTTTTTGCATAATCATGTTAGATCCTGTTGTTGGTGACACAGGATTTAAAAAAAGAAAATCAGAATCTCGAATGGAAGTTAAATCTTGCTACACAACATAAGATGCAATTACTGTACTATCCCACATTAGCTGAACTTCGAAGGAAGTAAGAGCTCTGTAGAAACAATCTGTACAAATAACTGAAGGAAAGCCAAAGAGTCTTCTAGGCTAGCAGTGGCACAGGCTGCGATCTAAGCAAGGAAGGCCCGGCGGGTGAAGCGCAGCGCTAGCTCGCTGCGGAGTGTCAGGCCTGCTGCTCGCCGCTCTGCTCGCTGCCCGCGCCCCGGCGCGCTGCCGCTGCCGCTGCGGGGCCGGCGCGGGGCTGCGGCGCCTCGGCGGCCGCGCTGTCGTCGGGCGGGCCCCGGGCCTGCAGCTGCGCCAGGCGGTACCCGGCCAGCATCTCCTCCAGCAGGTGGCGGTAGTTCCCCCTATGATTAATCCGCATCTGCCTCAGCGCCTCCGCCAACCTCCCCTGCGTTCCGCCTTCCTCGGCCGCGCCAGGCTCCTTCGGTTGAGATTCAACACCCCAAAAAAATCAGTAGTTAAACTAAAACATTCTCTAACCACATTAAAAAAAAAAAAAAAAATCAAACCGAAAAAACATTTTTTTTTTTCAAACTGAGAAAACATCAGCTTTGCTCTATTTGAATGTAAAACACCCTATTAGCAACATACAACTTGGAACAATATATTTCATGTTCATCCTTTTAAACAACATAGTTTAAGAAATGGTCATTATTAAACCAGCATTTTTAATAATTTCAATTCATTTTGAGCAAGTCATCAAAGTACCTTCTCCCCATTAATTCCACCTTTATTTCAAATATCTTTGATAAATAGATTATACCCCCCTCAACTTTGATTATTTGTCAGTGGAAATTTTTGAACATTTAAGCTTCTTTAGCCACAGGTCAATATATTTAATTGTGAATTTCTGCACAGTCAGTAGCAGCACAGTTCTGTGAAAAACTCAGAGAACAGATAACTCTACTGATAGCAGTTTAGTTGAAGCATCACATCAAAATAAATGCTCAGTGTTTCAGTAAGCACTCTTGATTTTTGTATGCATGATGCTGCCAGAAAAGAAGCAAGCAGCTACCCATAAGCACAAGGAATGCTGGTATTTGAATGACATAAGACACACCTTTGGGCAGACTGTGTATTGCCTAGAAAAATTAGCAGGTAGAACAGTTATTTAATGTCAAACCTAAGAACCTACAGCACAAAATCTGAGTATCAAGTGCTAGTTAAGGAATGGAAGTCTCCTCAGCAAATGAACTGCTTGGTTACAAGCCTTCAGTTGAAGAAAAATGTGTTTTTTGGTGATAGACATGCACATCTGCTACAGTGCTTTGACACTGATACTAGGTATTTTCACTTCCAAGTGCTAAAGCAGTACTGCTGCTTTAAGGGAACAGTACATTTTAAATTATTAATATATAGCAATTTATCAATCTAGACAAATGAAACTGTATCTCTGTAAGCTGGCTGATTTTGCAAGACATTAGAGGCGCAATCCAGACTGCCTTGTTTTCATGATGACCTCATTTTATTGTCATGTAGTCCAAAAGCTTCCTAATTACAAGTACTGCCGCTGCTCATTTTACAAGCTTAACAGCAGTATCGAGAAAATATTTTGGGATCAGTAAGATTTTGCATGCTCTATGTAATGTTGCTGGAATAAAAGCCCCGAGACTGATTAGCACAGTCCAAGCTAAAATGGGGGACAATTTTACCACAAAAATGAGTATTACTGCATATATTGGCATCCCTCTTAAGTTTAATTTGTTCAGGAAGTAAGAGACATTTTCACAGTGGTTTGCTGGTCTTAGTTTGAGATGTTTTGATTCACATGTACTAGCATTTTCATATTCTAATATGAAAATATTCAAGAGAATATTCAAGAATTCAATACTCTCTTCTCTTCAAGAGCCCAGTGAGAAAAAGCAAGATAAAGGAGGTAGTTCTAATGCTTGAAATGGAATTGGTTTAATGCCTTACGAGCACAATGTCAGTGAAAACCCAGGGCATCAAGAAGAGGCTACAGATGCATCCTGTTTCTTGGTTTGACAAAGAAAAAAAACTGAGTTATGTATATACCTAGCTAATATTAAACATGGCAGCATAGCTGGAGACTTCCTTCCAGTTTTTTAAAATTCGGAGAACGTTTAAATTCCGTATTTCGTCTACTCCATCAGTTATGCTGTGAGGTTGACATTAGCACACATACACCCTGAAGTTTCCACATTTCAAAATACCGAGATCTTAAAAAATTCCTTTGGCAGACTGAAGTGAATGATTTCGCTCCATGCAACACTGAAGAGTAAAAGCAATAAGCAATGTAATAGCAGCCCTGAGACTCCTAAGCAATTCAAATGCTGGTAGGAGTTGAATTAGCAGTGCTGTTAGTGTTTGGTATTCAAGCTCACATCCTGCTTTGCGTTGCACCCTATTTTACAGCAGGCTATTTTGTGCTTCCCTTGTGTCCCTCAGTGCTACCAGACAAGAAACCCCACAGACAGTAGGACCGAAACTGCCTCTTTTATATATTATGCATGATATAGACAGAGATTTCTCTCTAATGATGTGTGGTTAGAACAGGTCCCTGAAAACTATGGTTATTGTGCAAGGTAGCATTTGTCTTCCCTCACATTTCAATTCGACTAAGTGCTACTGACCATAAAAACAAGAATAAATTTGTGCTAGCCATATTGAACATGAGTATTCACAGTTTTTACACAAGTTTTGTGCTATTAAATTACGTGCATGAAAAGGGTTGCTATGTATTAAAGACTGGATTTACGATGTTTTGAGAATGGTGTAAAGAGTTGCATCCATTTAAATTTTTAAAATTACGTGTAGCAGCCCTTAACGACACATGATTTGGTTCAGCCAAATGCCAGTGTTTTATTAGTAAAAACAAAGAGAAACATGATTGCTTTCAAATAAGATGCTCAAAGGCAGCTTTAAGCAAATGCCACTGGAACTATTAACACAGCCACTGTCATTTTAACATTGTTCCTTGGGTTTGGGTGTATATATACATATAGTGAAGTAGTTTAATTGGGTAGTAGTCTGCTTAGGAACACATCAAAAAACTAAAATGGTCAGAGAAGTAGAGTCACAGAAAAAGAGCAATACTTTAACATAGTAAGTAGAACAACTCTTCAGTGGTACTGTAACATCACAGTGCTAACAATTACTTAGCTATGAATACATTCTTTTAAATTCCCTTTAAAGATCTGAAAACATCAGGCCCCAATACATAACAGATTCCTGTACTCTCACTCGTATTTGTAAAGGCACAAGCCACCACATTTACAGCAGAAGTCTCTGCTCAAACACTGGTAAAGTTCTTCGTTGTGACCCCAGTGCAGGGCTCTCTCCAGCCCTGGATTTATAAAATACTCGTAAATCTGCTGAGATTCCTAGTGCAAAAAACTTAAGACTGCTATACCCTCAAGCCAGACAAGTGATCTCTGAATACTGCTTTAGTAAGGATTCTTTCATTTCTCAGACTCTTGCTCTGCATGACATCTCATATTTAGGCTCTATGTTAATGTTTCTCAGAAAATGCACATGTGAAGGACAAAAATCTACTATCACTAGTTTGGATAACCAAAAAAAAAAAAAAATCTAAGTGCAACACTACCTGAAATGTTTACAGTGCTGAGTAAAACAAAGCTAGCCTAGAGAGAGATACAACCAAGTTTTTAATTTATATACTTTCTAAGAAGTAACTTGCAAGCCTATTATGATCCAGTTCACAGGAACTCAGGGTAACTACTTCAAAATTGTTAGATGCTAAAAAGCATAGTCTTTAGAAGGAAGTCATATTCTCAATTGCAAAAGTTAATCTGATTGTTTGGGTTGTTGTTTTTGTGGTTTAGAGGGGGCTTTTTACTCATTCGTATTAATATTTTAGCAACTAATTATGTTATTATTTTGCCAAGATAAAAACTGCTCTAGCTTTATATACAACCATAAGATGGAAGATGACTGCCACAGGCAGATTTCCAGTCAGTAATGGAAATATTCTGTACAACACCCACTCTCAGCAGACACATACGCACTGTTAATTGCACACAGGGAAGGACGCTCAAGTGCAAGTCAAGTGCACCTTTGTGCTCTGCAGACTCAGCATCCATGTGTCTAGCTCAATTTTTCATATTAACATCTGCTTTTGCCTCATACTAGTTTAAACAGGGGCATCATTAGCTAGATTTCAATCTCACTTGGCAATGTCATCATTGGGATATACTGTATGTTTCTTTCCTACCTTTGCTTCCTGTTTAAATGTGAGATGTGTAGCAACATTATCACTTTGTGTACACATTCTGAAGAGTCTGATGTTGGGTAACTGAACAGCTTCCTTCCCTTTTAACCTCTCTGGACACTTCAGTATCCAGTTCAGAAGGCTACAAGATCACCACATACACACCTGAAACTGAGTAAGACCAGCAAGGAAGTCATGTTTTCATCACCTCAGAGACAAGGCCCACTAGGATTCATCCACTTCAAGGACAGTAAGATAACTTGCTGGGAAAATGCAAACAGGAATTGTATCCTTCACCAAGGGCGAGCACATCCTCTCAAACTACTCTGGGCCAGTATCACTTAGGGTGAAAAGAATAAAGGTGCTGACTGGGAAATGACATCCTGTCACAAGATCAAACTAGAATTTAGTCCACTCTATTAAAAACACATCATTTTTGAGATTTGCACTTCTATATCAACATAAGAAAAATCTAGTAAGCAGACTGCAGTCTACTGTTCACATCTCTTTTTAAGAAACCAAATTAAAAGCCAAACCAACTACTCAAGGATTTTAACGGCAAAAAAGGTCAAAGCTGTTAATGGTATATTATTTTATGAACAAAATGCACATTTAGGTTAGCTACCTCATTTTATTAAATTAAAATGGATGATGCATAAACATTTCCTGAAAGAAGCCAATAGACAAAAGGATGCTCTACTGCGTATTAGGACTTTCAGCAAATGTGCAGGGCTATTGAGAAGTAAATCTAGACTTAGAATATGTGCATCATAAATGCAACTATGGCATACAACATTTCTAAAAATTAGCCATTAGACAAACTTCTAGGTTTTTTTCTTAAAATACCAATTAATTTGTAAAACCGATGCTGCTTTAATTTTTATTTAATTCTTAAATAAGCCACATATACCAGTAACTTTTCCCCAAAAAGTAGGGAAACTTCTGGCTAAATACAAAAAGTAGTAGCAGGCTGATAGAGGTGCAGATTTTCCTGAAGGACTAAAGAAGCTGGAAAGAGGAAAATTTTATGTATCTTGGTTTGGGGCACTGTTGCACAATTTCTTGAACGTGAAATGAAAAAAGCATATCCTATCACTTTCATCTAGAAAAAGGAACAAATCCTAAAAAATTAAGAAGTTAGAGATTTCTTCCCTATTTGTATTCTTAACAGAATAGTGGCCCCTTCCACCCACACCAGCTTTCCAATTGAAGATAATAAATCAAATATAGGCAGTTAAGAGAAGAGGACAATAGAAAAGACACAGTAATAATTGTAGTGAGACTGCATATTTACTATCTCAAGGTGCACAATTGGTACTTTCAAGGTATTTCAAGTGCAACACCATTCACTGTAATAACTACCTGACTGAGGGCCTTGTAGCATGTCAGAAGAAAAAAATATTACAAAGGATTTATAGAATAAGAATGGTACTTCCACAAAACAGTGCACATAAACTGTACAGGAAATGACGTGTACAAGCACTGATGGTTTTTATGAGTTCTTCAGTTTTTCACAGTTTTTAAACAAATTGAACCACAATTGATAGAAGCACCAGTTATTGGTTACACTAATATTAAGAGCCACCTAATAATCAGGCTTAGAGGTACAATAAACCATATTTCAGTGTAGTATTTAAAATTCAATTTCATAGGAAATGGGAAGAGGAATGTAAGCTATTTTAGAAACCATAACTGAAGTAATCTAAAATCACTTTACACTTTTCCTTAGACCAGTAGAGATGGGATATGAAAAGACAGTGCAAATGCTATGAAAATAGTCAATATTAGTCTTGTCTTTTATATCGAGTGTACGAAGGCCTCCTTACAGAAGGCAACAGGAAGTGTGTTTGCCCCCTCTTGTACTACACTTCTGGACAGCAGAATAACAGCTAGTTAAGTAACAAATTTTCTGACTATTAATTTTTTACAATAATAAACCGTAATTTAGAAAAACCCTGCACTGTTGCCTCACAGGTTTGACTGAGAAAGTGGTAGTCATTTGGATGTTTAAAAAGTCTTTCAGAATTGGGTGTCAGTTTTGTGTCTTTTTGAGGATGAACTTCTATATCAAATACATCCAAAGCAAGGTAAAAATTAGCAGTATGTTACAATATATACAATGTATTTCTAATACTTTATTCCTAGTGATGAACACTTTTGCTTAATGTGTGACACAACTCTGACATTCACATTAGCAAAGAGGTGTAGCAATCAAAATGGGAACTTACCCCCTCATTGTCTCTGTGTGGATTCAGCCTAGTATACACAGCTTCGATAATATTACGCCTAAAAAGAGAAGTTAAAAAAAAATTAAGCACAACAAAGGATTTCAAAACATTGAGAAAAGTGTGATCAGAGTAGGCATTTCAAAGTGATTAAGGTGTTTTTCTTTTAATTTGCCTTTTAAAAAGATGAAACCCACCCTGTCTTTAGTCACTTTCAGTAAGATATTTGGGGGTCTAGCAATCTGGTTAGGATTTGTAAAAACTGAGCAAAGTAAAGCAATTTTCTTACCTTACCGTCTCCATGGTCCACCTCTTTTTAGAGCTGCATAGTCAGATTTTGTCAAAAGTAACATTTAAATCTATATTTTGCTTGTTATAAAGAATTCTTCAAGTTTGCTGGTTTTCTTGCCTTATTTCTGGATGTGGAACTTGAAGACAGTTCCATTTTTCCCTATTTTTATTACATATACACAGGTTACAACTTGCCTACAAAATTTTGAAGTGTGGTATGCAGAGTATACAACCCCTTAGATGTGTTTTCTATTGTCTATTCACACTGTAGAAATTAAAACACAGAAGCCACTAGGTAGACTTTTTTTATGGCAGTGCCATTTAAGGCCACGCTTCCACAGGCAGGCAAAATAGGCACAAAGAACTTCACAAAAAATAAAACCCATCATATAAACAGACTTCTGATTCAAAAAAGGTTATGTACTCACATCTTCAAATCAAAGTTAAAACTGGGAAACATTCAGACAGCTATAATAAATATGATCAAAGTTACTGGCAGCTTCAACAAAAAAGAACTCCTACATGGACTAAGACTCCTTAAGTCTGGAAGTGACCAAGATCTCTAAAAATTATGTCAGAATGAGGGACACCAACTGCTGAGTCTTCTAAAGAGCACAAAGGCATCAGCTGAAGACAGCTGCAAATGTCTCCAATAAACAGCCATGGTTCTCGATGCAACAGAACTTTCTGCCCCAGAATACTGAGGATGCTACAAGTTCGATGAGGCTCCTTCTGTTCACATTTAAGAAATCTGGAAAGACTGCGTATCTGAAGTAGTATAGGATCCACTGGCATTGATGGAATATCTTTCTAGACAAAAGAAACTGAATGTTTTTGCCGATGATACACGAAGGGGTTCTCTCCATTTAGTTCCACACTTAGTGATAGACCAATGGCACAGTTCTGACTAAATGTCTGTACTACATAAAGCAAAGGCATTTGCAATGTAACAGAAAATGCCTAAACAGTCCAAGCAAGACAGCCACAGAAGCAAGAGGTAGCCACTACAGTGGGTTTAAATAGACATGAAAGTCAGGTCCTTAGGAATTATCCAGTCTTCCTTTTTCACTTTTCTTTCTTTCTTTCAACAGTGTACTTCTCTGTGGTTTTCTTTGATGGGAAAACTCAGGAGCAAGATCTTGAGTGGAACTACTAAAGGCCCAAGTACCAGGGTAGCTCAGGACTTTTGTTTACTGCAGCAACAAACAACCAATTTTGAGGCAGCAATTGAAATCACAAGGGGATTGGAGTCAAGCCAGAAAAGAGTCTTTGGAGAGTAAGATTTTAAAGGATAAAGCAGCATCATCAACTGACCACAGCAGAGTTGACACCTGTACATCTCCTGTCTCAAAGAATGGGCCAGCAGGGGCTTCTACACAAGTGAGAAGCTTGAAGGAAGGAAGTATGCAGTGCCAATGTAAGTGGAGCTACTTCAGGGGCTCCTAAGGTTCACAAACACACTCTAGTCACAGTAACATTGTATTGCATTTTCCAGCTCAGACATACTAAAAATTTGGAGCAACTTTAACTGATGCTAAAACCATGGATGTCAGCCACAGACAAGATCTTTTCACAGCCCCTTTGAGGCAGGTCTTGGGAGTTCAAACACAAGGACAAAGTGTAACTTCTTCTTGACCTGGTAACATCCCAGGATAATGACCTCAAGAAAAAGAATATTCTCTTGTTAGGACAAAAGTTTTAAGTTACACAGTATGTGGGTTTGGGTTGTGCAGTAGTACTTTTTCCAAGACTTCCATTAATTTCCTGCAAGTAAAACAAACTTACTTATGTCACTGCCTTTGTCCCAAGTTTGGAGACCAAGAACAAGTTACTTAATACCGTATAATATTCTCTCGAAAGAAACTGCAGGCACACCCCTGAAGTCAAGGGACTTTAAAAGTCAAGATGAAGAGAAAGGCACCAAAATGCAAATTCTGAACCAAGTCCATGAAAAATGTAACCTGAATCACAACAAATTTAAATAGAATTTATATGTCAAGGGTCCAGAATAGTGCAGCAGTACATGATGCAGTTACTAATGAGCAAAACAACAAAACACAGCAGTTGGGAGTCACCAAGAAGAACAGGCACACCAAAACTTCTCTGAATGCCTGGAATGTGCACAAGTGGAAAAGAAGGCCCAGAATGTACAGATACTTCCAAGGCTAGAAAGATATAATCATGGCAAACAGTGCTCATTAACAAGTACATGCAATGAAAATAGATGTACAGACACACACCAGTGCTCAGAGGACAGGACTTCATATTTTGTAAAATACAAATATTCAGAAACAACATGCTTTATGCCAGGGAACAATAATGAGTACTGCTGTCTGGGGAATTCCAGATTAACAATTGTTTATGCAATTCTAAATTCTTTTCATTAAAATCCTTAAGTTAGGTTGCTAGAACATCACCACTGGGTTCATCAGAAAACCAATGTAATTTCTGAAGGTTTATTCCCGTTAATAATAATAATAAACAATATTCTTGTTTATCTACCATTCAGTTTCAGACTAAACAAATAAAAACAATTTTCTTATGACAATGTTTTCTGAGCAAGTAGCTACTGTCCCGAACTTATAACAGACATTAAGTGGTTGGGAAAACATGACATGAGGAAAAGTGATCTCCTGGCATTTTGATATTCATGTTGTTTGACAGCTCTTTATAAGTGTAAAGCAGTAGAAAGTCAAGAATACATATATTTTAATTTTCTGAAATGGCCATATGGAAATAATAAATTAGTATGTTATGTACCAGAATATAATTAATGTATTTCCTCTTTACCATTCTGGAATGGGGACAGCGACACAAATGTTTATATACTGCAAAAGGTAAACTAGCTTCAAATACAAAAACTTGATTTGATTATAGCTATTACAGTAAGAAAACTTTAAAACATTAAAATGAAAGAGTTTCAGTGAATTTAACAGTTCAATAAATTCCAGTACTGTACTCACTTGCCAGCTAAACCACCTCCTGGTGGTAAATTAGGGATATTCTCTGCAGTTAAAATACGAATAACATGAGCAAGATCAGGCATTCCTTCTTCACCCGATTTTTCCATAATTTCTAATTTAAAAACAGAAGAAGTCCTGAGTTAATACCACCCATTGGCTAAGACACTGAAATATAAGATACTATCACTTTTTAACAGAAGCATTATGAAAAAGTTACATGTAAACAGGAAAACATTCTTTACATTTTAGGTTAGCAGCCTTTGCATGGTGGAACAGAGCTTAAATTCATGGTCTGTCTTTCCAGTATGAGTCAAGCCTTACTCTTTAAGAGAAAACCAGAAGCAGACTGTGAACTGAATGAAATACCCCAGAGATAGCAGCCTGTTCTCTCTGAAAAAGACAGCAGCTGGGAGTCTGTTTCAGTCAGCTTCCTGTTGCAGTGCAACACATTACATGCCATAAAGCCAGTGCTTCCCCGGGATTCTGTCACGCATCCTTGTGAGTAACACCTTGTATCCTCAAAGGCCTGAATCTCCAGTGCATAAACACTCTGACCATCATGCAAGCAGGAGGATATATAATGGATAGATAATATTAGCACTCAAGTGGCCAAAAGAGAATACGGGACTGATGAGAAATAATTAAATATACTTATTTTAATAATAATTAAAAATACGGTATTCCATTTTCAAAGCTGACATATAACACAAGTCAAGCCCAGCACTACTAAGTTCTTCTACCTTGGAAAAGAACTGCCTAAACTCAAGTAAATCTTCACATGCTCTCTTTCACCAGAGTTGCTGTTAAGATGCACATGTAGTATCTGTGTATACACTCACACAGGTGTAATGCTACCAGCTTCCACTCATCAGTCTCTACTCATCAACCACTACCACGGCACAAAAAGGCTTGAGAGGAGTTTTTTTCTGAAAATCAACTAAATTAAGGAGCAGAGTGCCATTTCTGTAGATACTGTTCCAGATAAAAACACCTTTGAGCCACAAACTAGAAGAATTAAGAATAAATCCTCTCAAGTACCATCCTAAAAAACTTCAGTCATTCTGTACCTTTGCTACTATCCAAAGATAGATAAACAAATACTTTAATTTTCCTACAATTGATTATATTCTGGATAAGTGACTTGGAGCCTGCATTTACAAGTTTCTTAAGTTAGTAGAAAAGCATACCACCGGTACTTTAAACCCCTCATCCCAAGTTTCCTGGTATTTAAACCTTTCTTGCTGTCTATCACTTACGTAGGAAGCAAGTGATATTCAGGCTTCTCTTAGGACTACCAAGATCAACAAAGTGCTTGGCAAGGTACTCGCTCACTTTGCATGAGGCAGATCAGTAGTAATGCCCCCACGAAGCAATCACTTGTAGAATAATTATAGTACCTTGTAACAAATAAAGCACTGTTATGCTTCTAAGTCTCAATTTTAAGCCAGCAATATACAATCTTTGCAAAGATTAAGATAGGTGCTCTACTACTAGAAGTGATTAAAGACTGTTCCATGAAACTTGATGTGTATGATCATCCATCCATCCATCAAGGATGGATCATGGCTAGCAAAGGAAATGACAGCTGAGTAAGTATGCCTTAATCTTAGGATTTTGATCACTTTTTCCACACATACATAAATTAGCTACAGCTCCTCTTATACATTGCATCCTTTTGTACAGTTCTACTTAGTTAGAAGTAATCGTACTGCTACAATATAATTTTGCTGATATATTTGACAGGAAATGTATCTTATGAATATACACTTTTTATACCAAGAGCGCATCTGGTTCTATACATAGGAAAAGTAGACAAATAGCAAGAATAAGAAGAAAGACTACAAAAGCAAGCAATTTCCAAATATTAATTGCAAGCATAAGGGTTTTATATCTTCTTAAAAAGGAATGAAAGCAATTACAGCTAAAGATTGCTCTATGTTTCTTGGTACTAGAAATATTTATGTTACACTGTATAATAACTTCCCAGGGAGTGCTGAACTGAACCATAAGCATCTTCTCTTCATTTCTAGAAGGTGGCAAAACAAGAATTCTGGCTGAACTAATCATTATCTTTTTCTTTTCCTGGTATTAGAGTGAATAATTTCATCTAGAACCTGTTCCCTCTCTTTAAAAAAAAACAAAGCTTCCTAATAGAAAATCGAGAATAAAGCAAGTGAGCAAGCATGACCTGTTTCCATTACACATCAGTTGGCAGATACATGCTGTGGATGTGCTTGACAAAGGCCACCAGAGAAAGAAACCAAATATTTTCAGGAACAAGATTTATGGGCACTTACAAAGTTCTCACCGTCATCTCTATGATGTTAAGAATAACCGCTACAGTTAACTTTGCATTGCTAACATAACTCAGACACTTAAAGAATAATTCCTGATATTATTATATATGTATATTCATGGAAGTCCACTACAAGGTCTAGTACTTTACTCCTAAAACACTTCTCACTAACAGCCTAACACTTAACTCACCGATAGGCATTTTGAAAATTCAGGTAACATTTTACTTCAGTTTTATATAATGCAAGTCCTCATCCAGACGGCATTACAAGTTCTCCATGTTCCAGCGCCTCCTTTGATGCCCAGCTATCCACTATGACAAATCAGTTTTATATACAGTATATATTCCACATATGTAAAATGTATCATCCAACTCAGTGGATTAACCAGTAAGACTGTTTAAGCCTACACAGATCATGTGCCCCTATTTATGATTTGTAGGGTGTTTTTTGGGTTTTATGGGGTTCTGTGGTTTGTCTGTTATTAACTGCAATTCTGATACACCCTTTCAAATAAACTGAAACATCAGAGAACTGAATTGACTTCTGTGCCTAGTTTTCTCTTTGTGGGACCAAACTTTGGGTCTCTGAAAGGCAGAGAGCAGAAAGTAGTATTTGCAAGGAGCAGTAAGAAAAGAGTGACCTAGCATAACCTCACTGCTGTCCAAAACACCTGTAGAAGGTGCCCATGGCAGTGGTGTTGGAACTAGATGATCTTTAAGGTCCCCTCCAACCCAAACCATTCTAATGGCTCTATGATTGTACTTCGGAGATGGACCAATTAAACGACTCAAACCAGAAGCAGGGCTGTGCTCAGAGTCAGAAATGACTCAAGCACAAGCTTAACTTCATTAAGTATTTCAGTATACTCTACAAGTGGCAGCTTTGGAATGCAGTTACCCACATTCTGTCAACCTCAAAACCCAAACTAGCTAAAGAGCATTGGTATATAGTTCTTCCACTAGAAATCCCTGTAAACTATGACTTGCTGAGTTTGCTTTTTAATAAATGTGTTAAAAAAAAAAATAAAATCTCTCTATTAAGACAGCAATTCTCTTTTAAGAACTCTGGAAAGATCTTATGGAACTACTAACTCAACACATTATACAAATACACAAAATCTCAGCATTCCACTTAGGATGTACAATGATAGAGTAAAAACGTTACACGTGCAAATGTAAAAACTGCTTTTCATTTTTTTTTAAATTTTTTTTATTTTACTTTTTTTAAATCAAACAAAATCATGCCTTAAACACTGCATTTCTCCCTGAGCCAGAGCTTAAAATGCCCAAGTATAGCAGTGGAAAAAAACCCTGTTGTCTAAAAGGCTTGATGGGTTAGTACAGTCAGCTTGAAATTTAAGATCCAGAAGAGAAGAGAAACAGAACAGCGTATATTCACTAAGAACAAACACCAGTGATCACACTAAAATTGCTTCAGGAAGTCTCAAAGGATTTCATACTAAGTTCTAATGTTGCCCTGATTTATATTAGTCACTTAATGAAAGAGGAGAGTATCCAAGAGAACTCATAGTTTACATTCTTGACATATATCTTTGCAGCTTGGTAGTTCACAGACAAGCTTATTTTTTTCAGAATGTTTTTACGACAGGTATAAATAAAGTTGTTACTGGCTATCAGCCAACTGCATATAACTTGTGAGCTGTTAACCCATTAACAATTTTTAAAAAATGTTGTTCTTGTTAACTTAATTGTGTTCAAACACCATTATTTGCTTTTGGAAAGGAACAGTCATCCTCTAGAAAGGTATTTTAAACAAATCCATACTATCAGTGTCACAGCACATCTATCAGGCTTTACGTTTTTAGAAATAAAAACAGTCTAAACCTTTCAGGCACAACTCTTTTAGGCACTGTTTTCTACACTAAGTCAAAAGATGAATGCAAAACTGATTAAGGCAGCTGTCTTCTAACCAAAAAGAAACTCCCACCTTCCAAACCTTTTCCCAACTCCAACATTTTAGATGATACTCTTGCCCCCATGGGGTTTTTTTGTTTTTAAATCAAAAGTATTCCTGCTTCCTACTTAAACCTTTAAATCAGATACTGTTCTTAAAAATTCCAACATATTTCTAAACAATTTTCCTCATGCTGCTTAGTGGTTTGAAACATTTTGCTACGGCTTTTACCATTTCTGAACTAATAATAGTCAAGGCACATGTGTAAGGTATATTGCAGTTCCACAACTTCTTTTTTCCATTAATTAAGGAGACTGTGTCAAAATTAAAATTTCACAGAATTTATGAATGCAAAGATTTGTTAAAAATCAGATAAATATTTCAAGTTCTTCTGCGGTCTGTTTAATTTTCTTTCTCCATGTCTTGTCAGAATTACCTCAAATATGCTAACTGTCATTTCTTGCTAAATACTTGCCATTTACAGGCCTTGAACTCTGCCTGATTAGCAGAAGACAGGGAACTCAGGCAGGGGAAAAAAAAAAAATCAAGAGCTGAAGAAACAGAACTTCAAGCTTTGGAGCAATTAATTTCTCTGAAGTACTTAAGCTAAACAATCATTTTAAGTTACATTTGGAATGACTCCACATCAGTTTAGACTCCAAACTCTTAACTTTTTTTTTGGTATGTTTATTATTTAGTTACCTGTGATAACAGAGCTAAAATTAATCATTTAACAGATTAGTTAATCCAGTCACTCTGATCACAAGTTGACAGCTTTTCTATTAATCCTAACATTCACTTATTAACATTCACTTACAAAAGCAATAAAATCTGCTGCAGTTCCACGTATTTTTCACCTATTTGCTAACAGAGAGAAGCCACCAAGAAGCTGGGAATACTAACCTGTAACCACTGTGCACACCTGACTGCTGCCAGTGAAGGCAACTGCTCCTGGCTCTCTCCCAGAGCCTATTAACAGCTCATGTACGCTACTCTGACACAGAAGATAACAGGTATTTATCTTAACTAGTGTCATCTAGGAAGCCTGGGATGTAAGCCAAATTCCAAGAAACAGGCCTAGAGTTAGTATTTGAAGTGACCACTAGCACTCTCTAACCTCACCAGAAATTACAAATATACAACCCATTTCAATTTAGATCCATTTAAACACAAGGAAAAGACACCACACACAACAGCTGCGTGCTCAGAGATAACTCGTACCCGAAAAACCATCATGCATACAGATTAAAATTCAGGTGGCTACATCAACTACTTACTGGGACATGGACACAAAAACCCAATACAGCTTTTACTTTTTGTCAAAAACTTGCACAGAAAAAGAGAAGAAATAGTACAGATATCACTTCTAGTATTTCATAAGCAGGACATTAGCAAGATCACAATTTACTGATCTGATATAACGCTCTGCAAGGTCAGTAGTTGCATTTTAACCTATGAAGACAGCAGTAAAAATTTAAAGCTCACATGAAGAAAATGTTTGCAGAATACCAGGATAAACTAAGCACATGGCCTAAAACATTCTTCCTGACATACAACAGTTCAGAGTTATAACCAGGCCTGAATTTAACCCAACATAATGTGGCATAATCTCTTTCATGGCTTTTGTTTTCATGCTCAAGGTAATTATGACACTACTGCGTTCACTATCACAATCCAACTGTGATTTGTTCACTGTCTAGTGAACTACATGGATTTCTTACCTTCAACCCGTGATTCCAAGTACTTATCCAACTCAGCATCTTTTTTCACTGCCTCATCTGAGACCTTAGGAGCATTTGAAAAACAAACTAATACAATACTCATGTTATCACGACTCCCCTATGTGACAAAAAAAGAAGAGAAGTTAGTATCTTTAGTCTTATTCTTCATTTTTCTACTCTAATCACATCCGTACTTTTTCCAAATACAGTACTACAGATAAACCTGGGACAAAAAGAAACCCTGAAAAACCCCTGTATTTAGATCAGTAAGAACCCCTAAGTGCCCCAACTACACTGCTCACTGGAGTAATTCCACTAATTTTGACTGTATAGACTCTTAGTATTGAAGTTTAAATAATTGATGGACTAATCTACATGTCAACCATTTAAAAACAGTATCAATAAAACAGGTCAGAAATTAGATAGCTGTGTAATGTTACCTTAAGCCAAATTGTAAAACAACTCCTGTTGCAAAATGACATGCAGAACACTCTCCAATACTATTAGAATAACTTAGCTCAAGCAACTAATTTGTTTTAGTTGCAGGGCATTCATGTAAGCCATTACACACATTACAAGTCTGTTTATCAGAATGCACCTGTGTCACAAAGCACCTTGAAGCAAGTATAAAACATAAATGCTTCGTATGGCCAAGCTAACCTTACAGACTATCATGTGCCCAGAAATATCGCCCAATGGCTTTTTTAGATACTAATTTTAATGGCAGTTCTTTACTAGCATACTCTGATAACCATTTTCTTGCTCATGTTTCATTTTCAAAATTATAGTTCACAGCCAAATTCAAAAACACAATTCTGAGTCTCTTACAAGGGGATACAGCAGAACCATAATTTAAACTACTGGTTTGAAAATGAAATCAACTTTACTTTTTGTGTAGAATATTAAGTGCCATTAGTCACTGCATATTGTTGCTGTGTAAACCCAAGCTACTGGATAGTTCTAATCATCTATCACAACAAATTTTTCTCCTAAAGCAATTAAGAATTTGACATTAGAATGAATTCCTTCAGAAATACTACTTAGGAGTTAGCCTACGTTCCCTTTTGTACCAAGCATATGATGACATCACTTAGTATTATGTGGTACAATTCACAGCCTGAAGACATAAGACAACATTCCAGTATTGTTACAGGGATCCAGGATCTGACTTTGGAAAACAAACACGCGGTCAGCGCTCAGTTTTCCTGGAAGTATCTCAGAGTGATCATCCTTTAACAAGGCTGGTTGAGCTCTTGGTCAGAAAAGCCATGGCATTTAAACCAATCATACACTATATGGTACATGCTGGAATACAACCCTGTTTCTGGAAAAAACACACAACTCACCCTTTAGAGTTACAATTGTGAATTTTAGTATTTTCCTCAAAATGGCATGTTTAGTCTGTGGCCTAACAAAGGAACTCTGTTTGTACTAGCAGGAGTTGCACTTTTCAGGGAATGTTGGAACTAGAATACCTATTTAACATATGTAGACCAATCAGTAGTTGCTCCAAACAAACTAAATTTGAGGAGTGGAAGCAAGCTCAGATGCAACGGTAGTGTTACCCCATCTAAGCTACAATGAGCTGAGGGCACCACTTCAGATGACAGACAAACAACACCTTGAAGAGGAGATGGTGCCAACACTGGTTTTACACAAAGGATACAAACGCTACCCAACTTCAAGGAACAAAAAAATCCACAGAGTCCCTGGCTCAAAATAGATTAATTTTACAATTTTGTAAAAAGTTTAGAGCTGGAACCACATGCAAGCATTACTTGGGGAAAAAAAAAAACAGCGTTTATTTTTGCAATTGCTATTACCGTTCCAAGCATATAGGTTGAGGCTGTATATTCTTCAGCAAGGATATACAGTCAAATGGGTACAGAACTTTAAGGAAAAGAAGCTGAAGAAAAGGAACAGTAGGCCAGGAACAACTGTTAACACTGTACCCATCTAACCAGAAGATAATTTTAGAACAGCTGTTTAGAGAAAACAGTTACATACCTTATGTAAACAAGTGTCCACTACCCAATTGCACACTGTTTCCAGGTCATCTGATACTTCAAGTCTAGACTTTACAAATTCACAGAGCTCTTCATTGCTCATTACATCCCAGATTCCATCACAAGCCAGGATGATAAACTCGTCTTCTTCTGCCCTTAAAATTTCACACACCTCAGGCTCTGGAGAAACAAGTTGTTCTGTAGGGCCTTTACCATCCACACATTTGTAGTCATAGTCCCCCAGAGCTCGAGAAACTGCCAATGAACCATTAACACGCTGAATCATTACACTGCCTCCTGCATTCTGGATTCGCTCTTTCTCCCTTGGGTTGCAAGGTTTGTGATCCTGCGTTGAAAAACAGACTTGTCCATTCCTATAGAGAACAGCACGCGAATCACCACAGTTGATAAAGTACACATGCTCAGGTGAAATCATAACTCCCACTGCTGTTGAGCCACTTCTGTCCATGCCATTTCTGAGGTCTGAGAAATTGCGCATATACTCATCAATTTTCAAAAAGCCAGTTCTGATTCCACTCTTGACATTTTCCACTGAAGGTTCAAGAGCAGATCCAGGTTTTTCTGTCGCCCTAAAGTCTTCATTGTTAGTGATGTGTTCTAATAAGTGCGTGGAGCAGTAATTTGCAACACGAGATCCCGCGTGACCATCATAGACTGCAAAAAAGGACCAGTCCTCTAAGCCATGGGGAATACCTACAACAGCTGTGTGAGCATCTTCCATTTCCACTCTCCATCCCTGCATACTGCTGAGGCCGTAACGCAAGCCATTCCCTGCACCATGAGCATTATGTTTTTCAGTTTTTGGTTTATCCAAAAATGCACCCATGTTTATGCAATATTGAATCTGGAAAAAAGAGAAAAGAAGTCTTATTTATAAAGCCACCGTTCCATACAAGCTTTGTTGTCCGCTTCCTGTGTTTCTTCTTCATAAAACAAGTGATAAAGCATGCACACATGCAAAAGTCAACAACTATATTGGAGGAAAAAATAATTAATACATAACACAAATGAAGTGTGAATTTACAAATCTCTGTTTGCATTTTTAGTGGTTTTTTGGTGGGGTGCTGTCTTTTTTGAAGAGCTACTTCATAAAAATTAAATGATCTCCATATGAAGGCAGAGTAGATCACATACCTTTGCAGCCCTGCTGATTTTGTCATCCTCTGCAGAGACTAATTTGTGATGGAAAAACAACAACTATATCACTCCTACTCTTTTTCCAGTCTTACTGTGGCATGGAGAAAAATCAATTCATAAATAAGAACGGACTGGTCCCACTAGCTTTGCATGTACCATGCTACTTCTGTATTCTTGTAAGGCATGGCAAAATTGTGACCATAGGGGAATACACACCATCTGCCAAAGGAACCAAGGCAGTAATTCCCAATTAAATACAAGAAAACCTCTCACAGGAATCTCTTAACAAATTGTACTTAGTCCTTCATAAACCAACATTTCAATATTTACTATGGAATCACAGAATGGTTTGAACTGGAAAAAACTTTGAAGATCATCTGCTTCCAACCCCCCTTGCCATGGGCAAGGACACCTTCCACTAGACCAGACTGCACAAAGGCCCATCCAACCTGGCCTGGAACACTTCCAGGGATGGGGCATCCACAGCCTCACTGGGCAACCTGTTCCAGTGCCTCACCCTCACAGTAAAGAATTTCTTTCTTATCTCTAATCCAAACCTACCCTCTTACAGTTTGAAGCCATTACCCTTGTCCTATCACTACACTGGGCCAATAGTCCCTCTCTAGCCTTCTTGTATGCCAACTTTAGACACTTAAAGGCCTCTAAAAGATCTCCCCAGGCTTCTCAACCTCAACTGTCAGCCATCCCTAGAAGACTTTCATGTGCTTACCTGGCATTTTAAGTTCAAAGATCTTGATGTTAAAATTTATTCAATTACAAGAGATATGAGCTAAGGGAAGTAAATAGTCCACAGAAAGCTAGAAGTTCTTCAGTATTTGGAGACCATCTCCAGAGAGCAAGCTCACAGGTAAAATGTGAATAATCTACACTGAAGCTTTAGAGGACTTCTGAATTCCTCTCCTGTACTAGACTCAGGTGTCTCACATAGACCTGAAAAGCTACCTTGCCCTTTACAAAGTCAGCAGAGAACGCATTCTTTAATCCACAAACCTCAGAAACTCAGTCCATGCTAGAAGCCATCACCCTATGAAATCCTTGAATTACAGCAAATTTCATCCAAAAAGAACTGGCAAGAATTTTGCCATGACTGATCCCAAGCAGTCACTAGTCTCTGATACAGTAGTACCTACCAAGTCTACGGAGTCATGATAACCTAGTTCTAGTTTAAGAACTTGTTACCAGGCCAGGAAGAGGTTAATTAATCCTTACTTCTGCCATTTCCCTCATCTAAACACATATGAAGGATACACAAGACTACACACAGATAAACCAAACTTCACACTACCTTCTCTGCTACAATGATCTCCATGCAGTGCTGAGGATCCCCAGTATTATAGAGGCCCCAACAGCTTGCTCAGCAGGTTTTTGCAACACTGTAAATGGGTGGGAAGGACACACAATGTGTATCCATCACTGAGACACGTAATCAAAACTTTTCCCAACCCTTTCTCTCGAAACATCTGATTTTGCTTTGAAAACAAACAAAATTAATTAATTAATTAATGTGTGTCAGAGGGTATCACAAAAGCCAAGCAAGGCAGTGCAACATACCATCACAAACCGGAGTTCTCAGCGACCAATGTTCTCAGTTAAGAGTTGAACAAGTTCCACATAGTTTAATAGTGCAACTAACATCAGTAAAGGAGACTTGTGAAAGGATTCTAACAGCTTATGATCACTTATTCACAAATTACACACAATATAAAACTATTTAAAAGCACACAAAACAGTAAGCAGTTTTCTTACCAGTAAAACTGTTGTACAGGACTGAAATGCTGCCAAAGTAACAGATATCCTCCAATACTTCAGACCTTCTATGAGATTCCTTTAAGTATGTCCCTACATGCTTAAAATCACAGATGTGGAAGAAATCATGTGACTGAGTGAGGAAAGAGATCAAAACCTATGTAACTGCAAAGGCCTGCGAGCTCAGTGTTGTGTTTATGTATGTAACACGTTTATATATGTAAAATAAAACACACTTCAAAAAAAACACACCAAATGCATGTGTCACACCTTAGTTTTACCTACTTCTTAAGTAGCTTCATTTTTTTACAACTCGGGACCAGAAAAAAGAGAAAATCACACTATTCGAGATTATATTCTTAATATTCTAAATATCCCATTTAATACTGCAAATAAAGGATGTAGAGATTGACTTGCAGTCAGTAAGTCTAGGAATCAACTTGCATCCTTTGCCTCTTCAGCTTTCATCACACATCTCCAGGAAGAACACAGCTCTACCTTCTCTATCCCTCCCATGACAGTATTGGAAGACAGCTTGGCCTTTTCTCCTCCACACTGGAGAAACTCATATCTCACCTCTCCTCACACACCACATGCTCCAGCCCCTCAGTAACAGAATGGTTCTCTGCTCGGCTTGCTCCTCCATGTCTGTGCCTTTCCTGTACTGGGAGGTGAGCAGTCCACACTGTATTCCAGATGCAGCCTCACGAGTTCCAAACAGAGGAAAACCATCACTTGTCCCTAGATGCTGGACACACCTTTTCCAATATGTGCAAAACTTTCCTCACTACAGACACACTGCTCTCAAATGTTCAACTCATTTGCCCTGGTTCTCCACCAGGACCCGTTCCATGGTTCTTCTTGGCAAAGGTCATTCCTAGACCATCATCACCCGGGCTGTATAGAGGGACAAGGTTACTTTACTCCAGGTACATGACTTAATTATACCTCCTGAGGTTACCATCAGACCTTGGTAGGTCCAGCCTACCAAGATCTGTCTACTGTTAAGGCCTACCCTCGAGCTAACTGACCATGCCCTCATATCACGTATTTTAAGCATGAACACCCATCCACTGCTCAAGATTTTAATGAACACTTCATCATACTTCCTATTAGTCAAACCATCTCAACATTTCTTGAGGACTTTAAGGCATTAAGCCCCAAACATGCTTTGTAGAGCAAGATTTAGTCTCAAGATAAAACACAGTCAGCAGAGGAGCAGATGAAGCACCCACCTGCAAACCAGTAATTTAGTTATGGCTTGTATCAGCATAAACTCAAAAATTCAGTACATCCTTCAGTCTTGAGATTTACTTTCCAAAGATCCCATTTTTGTATGAAATTTAATTGCATAACAGATTGGTTTGAGAAAACATATTAATTTCCTTGTGGTGAAAACATTTACCCCACGTAAGATTATTAGTTGAAACTTTGAAAATCAGGTAGACCATGTCTACTGTAATTCCCAAAATTTTCTTGGAAATGGAGAAGGCCGTAGTTCTTGTCCATGCTCCACAGACTATTCTTTAAGACACTATATATTACTCAGATCAAAAATGAAACCCTAGGATTCTCTTCTCCTGGTAGTCTTTCCAACACCTGGAAGAATAAAACAATAATAATCAAATTTTAAAAAAAATCTATTGCCTTGCAAGGACCAGTAATCACCAAGGCTCAAAGGCATTTGGAATGCCTTTACAGAGAAGGAATTACTTTATAGGAAAAAATTACTGGTCTTTGCCCCTCTCTGGCAACGGAGAAGCTGAATCTGAGCAGGACACTGCTAAAGCACAGGCTCCAGCCACCTCTCTAGGGCACACTGTTCATCTCTAGCCTTACATGATTACCTGAGTCATTTCCAAGAGAGTTTAGGGCAACAAGTCTCTAACAAAAGCTGACATTCCTTTCCCAGAGCAAAAATCTAACCCAAGCCTTCCTTCTCTGAAGCTCCAACCTAAATTTTTCTCTAATGCTTTCTACCTGAGTCAATTCCTACATGAGGTACTTATCTCATATACAGGCAATATAGGCAACAATTCAGGCTCGGGAAACCAAAGACATCTAGCCTTTTGAGGTATAGAGGCATGAAAGCAAAAGTCATGTCCTCTGACATGCAAGAAAAATTTGTGATCAATATCCTTTCTGCCCCAGCTATACAGTGAAGACTCTTTGGTATTAGATCAGCCACACAGTAAAGCACTTTAAAATCAGGTCCGTGCACAAGCTTGCGTCTGCATTTAAAAGACAAACAACCACACCTGCTGATTTTCTCCAAAGATCTACTTAAAAACTGACACATGGTTCTTGCTCAGGTATAGACATTAATGATTTTCTACTATATCATAAAGGGGAAATAGGCAGCTACTTTAAGGGAAAAGCATGCTCCTTTCTATTTATATTTATATTTAACAGGCAGAAATATTTTACTTGATGGCTGTCATAAAGGCCAGAGCTGTCCTGACTTGAGCTGGGATAGAGCTAATTGTCTTCCTAGTAGCTGGTATAGAGCTGTGGTTTTGATACAGTATGAGAATAATGTTGGTAACACACTGAGGTTTTTAGTTGTTGCTAAGTACTGTTAGCTATACTAAGTCAAGGACTTGACAGCTCTCATACCCTGCCAGGGAGACGGTGGGAGGGGCACAAGTTGTGAGGGACACAGCCAGGACAGCTGGCCCAGACTGGCCAAAGGGATATTCCATACTATATGACATCATGCTTAATATATAAACAGTGAGGAAAGCCAGCCAGGGCTACTGCTTGGGAACTGGCTGGGCATTGGTCGGTGAGTGATGAGCACCCACATCGTTCCTCACTTGTTTTGTATATTTTAATTATTTTATTATTACAATTTTCTTTCTCTTCTGTCCCATTAAACTGTCTTTATCACAACATATGAGTTTTCTCACTTTTATTCTTCTGACTGTCTCTTCCATCTGACTGGGTCAGGGTAGTGAGTGAGCAGCTGTGTGGTACATAGTTGCTGGATGGGGTTGAACCATGACAGCCGTTTTTGGTGCCCAACATAGGGCATAATGGGTTAAGATAATGACGAATCTGACTAGAACGTATCAGAAGAAATTTGTTATAAGTACTCATATTAGTTTAGTCACTGGTCACCATGGTGATGTATTTGCTCTCAAGGTTGGTGTCGTTGTTCCTGAAGCTGCGTTACATAATACTTCACTTGTATATTTTGCCCTCCGTGCTGTTTGTCACCCGTAGGACCTGAGCTAAGGTTATGTTGCTGCACTCTGTAACACTGGCTTACAATATGACAGAATTGCTGGTCATGAAACTGATCTGGTATTTGTACTCAGCACTGCTGACATCTCCATACTTTGGGAGCCATCTATAGGAAACTACTAATAATTACAACTTTTACCTCTTCTCCTCAGAGACCTAATCCATGGGGGAGACTGGTACCTCCCTTCATCTTCCCTTTCTCCTCCAGGCTAATTAAAACAGCACTTGGGAATTTTTAATATCCTTGGGATGTTCAAACCAGCATTCCTATTGCTATGTCTTCTGAATGTGTTCGAGGTCTTGTTTAAGGATCTACAACTATTTCAGAATGCTACCCAGGGATTTGCCCTGAGGCTGGACAGTGGCAGGGCGTATGGGATACTACGGGCAAGTGCCTAGAACAGTGGGCACCTCCAGTGCTTTGGAACTTCAGCCCTGAACAAGTGCAAAATCTGGAAAGACTAGTTAAATATTTGGAAAAACTATGTTACCACCCTGACAATTCCAGAGAGACAAAACCCACAGCAACGTGCTGCGGCCTGGCCCAGGCCTACTGAGCCATGTTCAATACTATACAGTGCCCTTGAGGGCAAAAAAGGCCTCTGTATGCGATGGTAAAATGATGGCACAGGGGCTACTACAACCCCAGTGACAAGCACTGTGGTTGAACCAAAGCACCAACTTGTGCCTGTAATCAGCCCCTGCTACACAAAAGGAGAGAGATATACGGAGGTGAGCTCATTTAGTGAGGGACAAAGCAGCAGGGCTATCATGAGAAGAAGTGGGGGGAGAGGCAGAAAGCATAAAAGACATAGTTAACCATCTGACCCCTATCCCTGAGTGAGCTGCGACATATGCAAAAAGATTTCAGCCACCATCCAGGCAAGGGTATCACCTGGCTGCTCCAATGCTGGAGCAACAGGGCCAGTACCCTAGAATTAGAGGGTAGAGAAAGTAAGCAGCTGGGATTCCACTCTACAGAAGAGGGCATTAACAAAGCAACTGGAAAAGGGGCACAAGCCCTCAGCCTCTGGAAGTGACTCCTGTCAGGTATAAAGGAAAGGTATTCCTTCAAGGAAGATGTTATGCCACCCAGGCAAGTGGACCATCATGGATAGAGGCATCCAGTATCTGAGGCGATTAGCCATGCTGGAGGAGATTTATGATGATTTGGACAACGAGCAGTTATCCAAAGACCCAGACAAAGCCAAGTGTACATGACCCATGTGGTGGAAGACTACGGGATGCAACACTGTTACACGCCAACTCATTGGCAGTAATGACCTGGAAAGACGGAGAGGGACAAATGGTGGACAAATTGATCAACTCCAATAATATAAACAAAATGCCTCTTCCTCACTACAGGCCTGTATCTTGGCTGTGGATAAGGAAGGCAGACGCACCCTATTCCCCCCTGTATGGACCAGTGTCCCAACTACTGGAAGAGTAAGCATTAACAGCACAGGTCACCCGGTGGTTTTACCTGTGTGACCACAGAGAGAACATAAGGAAGTGGGATGGAAAAATCTAGCTTGACCCTAGAGGCGTAAGTAGGAAAATTGCAAGGAAAAACAATCAGAAGAAGGGATTATTGCAGGACATTGCTGCTCCGGACTACAGTGGGCAGTTCCCCAGACAGAGTAGAGGGGCTGCTCTTACTCCTGATCTTCAAGGGGCTTCTGATTCACGTTTATAAGAAGTGAATCATGAATACTACAGCAAGGACTAGAGGGGCACTGCCTCCAGGCAGGTGGAGGAAAGAAACAACTGGATTAATGGACTGTGTGGATTGGATGACCTTGCAGAGCAGACCCACAGGAGTCGAAGGCTCTAGCAAACACTGCTGCACTGGGGCAGGCACCATCTGTGTTTCTGGAGTGACAGGGTAATCCCAACAGCTAACTCTGATGGAGGCCAAAGAGCCTGACTGGGAGTAAGTGGCAAAAGCACTCCATTGTGACTGGCCCTGAGACTCCAGTGCATCCTTTGACTAGACTGTCTCAGGAGGGTGTACTTCAAGGACCCAAAAGGTACTGCTGGGCTTTTGGTATAGCTGTCTTGGAGACAGTAGAAATTAAACAGCTGTCTACCTTGCCCCATCTTCTGGAGGGCACTTCTGGTGTGGGGCTGCTGAGGATCAAAGAACAACAGGTGCCATCACAACAGTGCACTGGCAGCATTACCACACCAACCAAAACATCCACAAGTTGATTTATCAAATGGAGAGCCAAGGAGGGATCAGAAGAATTCACTCACTCTCCTACAGACCCATATGGCCAGTGCAGACTAACAGGAGACTGTCATGGCCTGAATGAAGCCACGCCACCTCCAAGACCAGCTGTGCCAGACCTGCTGGAACTTCAATACAAACTGGAGTCAGAGGCAGCCAAGCAGTATGCCACAACTGATACTGCTAATGGAGTTTTCTCAAGCCACTGGCAATAGAGTGCAGGCCCATGCAGTACACCTGGAATCGACTATTCCAGGGGTGGAAACACAGACCTACTATTAGCCACGGACTGATCTAAACAGTACTGAAACAAGGCAAAGCTCTAGAACACCTAATACATTCATAACAATATTGTGTGAGGCAATACAGCAACAGAAGATTTTGGGAGAGGGAAAAAATAGTTCAAATCCTTCTGAAAACTGGTTTTGCCACAAAATAAAGGAAGGTCAAAGGACCTGAACAGAGGATCCAGAGATCATCCACAGGATTGCATTTGCTCAGGGATCTGGGTGCACTTGGTGGGTAATGCAGAAGGATGAGGGAGTCCGATGCGTACCTCAAGCGGATTTGATTCTGGGTAAGAACATTGAATGATTTGAACTGTATTATGTTATTTGCTATAAAATATTGTAGGTCATCACTGCTACAGTTGTTAAATGCTATATCAAGGGTATTGTAATAGAATTACCCAGATTAATGAATGAATTTTGATGATAGAACCAGACAAGCACAGCAGTGGTGGAACTAGTGCTGGCTTCAGCATAAAACAATCCAACACTACACACATTCTCTCCTGCCCTGAAGGACTACTATGACAGATGAAGCCCAAAGTCATGGACTAAAACTCAACAAACATTTTGGAGGGATGGCCCGTATACTATGGGAATGATATCTCTGTGTACATATCAAAATACAGGAAAGGTCATAGTGATTACTTGGGATGTGCTGTAAAGTGTGGGACCTGGGTAGGATGCAAATGGTATAGACTAAGGGGTGGATATAGTCCTGCTTTCAGGTGGGATAGAGTTTATTAATTTTCTTCCTAAAAGCTGGTATAGAGTTGTGGGCTGGATACAGTACGAGAAAAATGTTGATAGCAACAACTAAAAATGTCAGCGTGCTATGTAGTGTTTATACTAAGTCAAGGACTTTTCTGCTTCTTGTATCCTGCCAATGGAGAAGGCTGGAGTGACACAAGAAGCTGGGAGGAGACACAGCCATAACAGCTGGCCCAAACTGGCCATAGAGATACTCCAAAATATGTGACACCATGCTCAATGTATAAACTGGAGAGAAAGCTGGCCAGGGGCTACTGCTCACACTGGTTGGCAAGTGGTGAACAATTACATTGTGCATCACTTGTTTTGCGTATTTTAACTCTTTTTTTTTCCTTCCCTATCCCATTAAAAAGTCTGTGTCTCAACCCATGAATTTTCTCATTTTTATGGTTCTCTTTCCCATCCCTCTGGGGAGGGAGGAGGTGGAATGAGCAAGCAGCTGTGCGGTGCTTAATTGCTGGCTAGGGTTAAACCATGACAGCAACCAGCACATAATTAGATTACAAAGGTCTAAAAGCCATAATCAAAATTTTTGTAGATACTATAAAATAATTTTCACATCACATGTCAGCTTCATAAAAAACATCAGAACTAAACTAATACCACCTTGATGGCCAATAGTCCCAAAGGCAATAATGTATCTTTTCATAATGTGAGAATGGTCCAACATAAATCTTTTGGGCTTAGGTCATAAAAGCGTACTGTAAAATGTCTCTTCCTCAGAAGGATTCACTCAACAGGCTAGTCATTTCTAATAAGTCAGTGCTGTGGAAAAGAAACAGTGCCAGAGTTTCCTGTTACAAAGCACATGTGCTCCAGCTATAAAAAAAGAATGACATTTCAAAAGAAAAAATGCTGCACTAGATATTAAAGATGTAAATGACAAATAAATAATCAAAGTATCTATGACAAACAATTTCAAAACTTACGGTAAGTGCAGGAAGAAATAACTTCTCTGGTTTAAGCAAAAAAAAATAGAACTTTAGACTTGGTAGAAAGCTCCTCTGTCTCCATCTTGCAGTGTCTCTCTAGTATGTGTTATGTGCACATACAGACTTTATGCAATACATGTGTCTACACACACTGCAGATAGTTTTGATTTTTGATCCCAGAAAACTTGGTCTTACTTCTGACTTACTGACCTTAAAAATACTGGCACTACATGAATTTACATTAAGCCAGTAGCTATTGAAGCTTGGCTGTAACAGCTACTCTAACTATGTAGCCACAAATACTGTCAGAGTCAAACAAATGACTGAACCTAAGAATAAGATCTGAATATTTTACTTTCACTGAAAAATGAACTACATAGAAGAAGAGTTATTACCATTCCTAGGGTTTATTTGTTTGGAGGATTTTGGTTTGTTTTAAGGTAATCTGTGGCCGTGGGTGTTGCCTTTAGGAAGGATGTTAGCTGACCAACAATACTGACAGAAAGAAATTAAGTATCAACATAAAACTTCAATGTAGAGCCTCCTACCAAAAACTTTTCCTGCCAGGATGTTGTGAAAGAAGCCAAATAGGCTTCTAAACCAGGAATTTCAAAAAACTTTGCAAGTCATCCCCATTACCAGGTAGCATACATGCCTAGGAGCTACAGCTGTAATTTTTAAATTAACTTCAGCATCTCTATTGTTATAACAGTTAGGGGGAAAAAACCCAATAACAAAGATAAACAAAACACACCTTTCCCCCACCACACTACTTTTAAACCAGCAAGTTACAAAGGAGATGAAGATTTGAGAATGAACTTCAGCTATTTTGAATTGGTCTAGAGGCACAAAACAATCACAGGCGTAATTTAATGCTGTAGATTCACATCTATTTTCAATGTCAGTAGCACTACCTGAAAACATTACCACTTCTGCTCTGCCTCAGCTACTCACCACTACATTGTGCCAGCATTTTCTTTTCTTTCAGAACTGCTGGCTGAGATGTTTTTGCCCTTACTCTTTGAACTGTTTCACTGAAGAAGTGCAAAGTTAGCTTTAGTATTTCGAAACTTTGTGACTTTGACTGCAGTGGGTTTGGAAGCCAGCAGCTTAGACACCAGATCCAAGGGGGCTGTAACCTTCAACAGAAAAGACAAAAAAATACAAAGGAGCACCAGGAGCTAGGTTAAGGGCTATAACCTTTCTAGCTATGTTGTTAACACCAGAAAAACAAGCTTGTGATCCTTTCAGAGATTAATTTTATAGTCTGCTTTCTCACACCTTACTAAAACATGGATGATGCTACTTAACTACAGATCTTCCAGCTCAGCTTATGTGGCAACCATCTGTCTCCCATGGACAAATTGCATACTTTATGCTGCGGCCTCTTATTTTTCTGGAATGCAGCTCAATAGGTACAAAGTTAGAGACCATACCTCAGACATTCAAGATGAACTTCACAAAAACCTTGAAAGTGGACTCCGAATCTAGCTTTCTAATCACAGCACTCACCACAAAGTCATCAGTGCCCAGGTTGATGTATTTTTTAGCCACAGAACTTTTAGCATGCAGTTTCCTTCTTATTTAAGTCACAAAAGTCAATTTCACATAATTTCTGCGGCCAAATGAAAACTTTAAAAAAATCCAGTGCTTTTCTTAGCTACACAGAACCCTGTGCTTGCCTGTGTGACTTCTGATTATCAGCAGCCCTTATCTTGGATTAGCACTGCTGCTAGGGACTTAACTGAAGGAGTATGCAGTGTCATTCTCAGTAAGAAAGAGACTACTGTAGTCAATGTCATCTTTAATGTCACACATTTTAGGTTTTCAGGTAACATATTCAGCTGTTCTTTACCAAGGCTTCCTCCAAACACTACAAAGACTGGGAAATTCAATCCTGTTTGTTACCTGCAAACAGTTTATCAGAGTTACAGAGTAACTACACAAAAAATAATACATAACATAGGCAAATACCCAGGCTGGTTCACCAAATACAACAACACTGGGCCCAGACAATGCAAAGCACATTATTGCTGCCAGCACCTGCCCAGGCTGAAAAGAATGAAAGCTAAAGTCTTTAAAGTAAATATAGCTCTGCCTAAGTCACCATTCATGCTCTTGTACCATTTTCTAGGAGTAGAAATTTGGTGCAGTGGCACTTCAGTGAAATGGGCCTAGCTGGTCAATTCAGGTATTACCTGTCCAGGCATATTATCCTTGAAGTTACATTTTGTCCTTAACTCAAACCCTGCAACTCAGCGTGCCTTTATTATATCACCTGGAAGCCTGCACTGTCCTGCTGCCTATCCCTACTGACCATGCTATGACAAAATTTATATCCTATGATATTTTCTGAAATTCCTTGTCCGTATCTGCTCGTGTTTCCTGTAGCCGATAAGCACGTTCTCATTTCTTTACTGGGCTGTTCAAAACAGATGCACGTGTGGCACTTGGATACGACAAAGCATTAACTTAGCATAAAAGTGATCCTTCGCAAATAAAGTTTATAATTATTTCTATGTAGAACTGCTGATTTGGTTTTCTAAATTCACTAAAACACCAAGTATTTTGAGTTAAATTTAGTTTGCTCCTTTTCAATCATCAATCTAACAAACAGCAGCCAGGTTTTTACTACAGAAATAGCACCTCAGATTTTGAAGAAAAAGAACCGAAGTTTATCCACTACACTACTGGTATAAAACTGAAGAATTTTACTCATTAGCATGACACATTATGTCACTAGGAGTGAGTTCTCCCTGGCTCTAAATTTAGGCATTTAAGACAACTTTTCTTACCTTTTCCAAAGTCTGTTTACAAAAAGCTTCAGACATGCTTTTGTGAGAATAGGACAGCAATGAATCACCTATTCATATCATCAATGACTTGCTCTTAAACAGGTCTGAAACACCAGAATAAGTGTTCTGCAGCAGGTCTGCAAAACCACAGTAAACCAATAAACCTTTATTTACATAATTGAGGGGTGATTTCT
Source organism: Corvus moneduloides (assembly GCF_009650955.1). Lineage (NCBI taxonomy): Eukaryota > Metazoa > Chordata > Aves > Passeriformes > Corvidae > Corvus > Corvus moneduloides. The sequence goes on from NC_045478.1 coordinate 95,360,252, forward strand.
TGATTCACACAAAAATCTGAGGAAGCCAGACACAAGGGTTGGGCTGGATGAGTGCTAAAGGTCCACTCAAATTAAGTGTGACTTGCACAATGTAAGAAGGGTTGTGCCTTTTTACAACATGTTACATCACTGCAAAATAAGCACAGACATTAAATCAACACAACACTAACAAAAAACCTCAAAACAAACCACATTTGAACCCTTCTTTTATTTTAGCAGCAGAACAACCAACACCACCTCCTTGGCACAAACCTGTCACTGACTTACAACCTATGCATTATTAACTTCAGAGTAAGACAGATAGGACTGCTTCAGACCCACTGTCCAGACTCCTGCCTGTCACTACAGAAATGTGGCAAGCAACTCTTCCTGTCAAAGACACCAAAATGTGAATCAAAACTGAAAAACCTTAACTTGATCATAGTTCTGAAAACAGACACATGCAATAAAGCTATTTCAAAGACAGTCTTCAAAACACATAGTCCCGGTTTAAAAACAGAACTAAACCTTTCAGAAACAGACAACCCAAAACATGCAATCTCTATGACAGGTATTTGTGGTGATGTGGGTTTTTTTTCCATTACTGTGGTCTTATAGCATTGTAATTATCCTTTTTTAAAAAAGGATTCAAAGAACATTGACTCTTAGTTCCCTATACACGAGTTCAGAAGAAGGTGACAGAGTGTGACAAGAGTTCTCCATTGTCATCAGATAAAGTTAATGACAGAAAACCAGCAGCCAAAACATTTTCACTGACCTGGAAAAAAAGACATCAACCTTTATCCTTGAAAAGGTGATTCAAAAGCTGAAGCTACAGGGAACCTTGTACAGGAAATTTAGAGATTTTCTGTAACTGATTAAAACAGGTAATTTAAGTAGTACTGCTGCTGTTAGTGCATTTAAGGAAATACAGACCTTGTAGGGAAAAAAGCCACAGGCAGACAGTAAACTGATCTCAATCACAGTGGGCAAAACACTTAATGACTTTTACTGACACTGTACAGTGTGAGAACATAAACTTCTCCAAAATCTGGCTCAGCAGACATTTTAGGTGGTGAAAAATTACATTTCCCTGCCCCTCATTTATTAGCAGTGCTTTGTATTGCAACAGAAAGAACCTATACTTGAAATTTTATTTCCTCCCTGTTAAAAAAATAACAGTAAGCAAAATTCAAACACATTTAAAGAAGAAAAAACATCATTTTATCCAACCTGTTCAGAAACTTCCATTAAATCCATAGTCAATTACAAATTAAAAACACAGTCAAAGTAAAAGCAATGACATATTCCCACAAATTTCGAAGTGGCAGAATTCGTTCTTACCTGTAATTTTAACCTTGTCAAGGTTCTTGTTCAGTGCTGAAGAATTAGTTTACATTCCTGCTGCCAAGAAGCACGTAACAGAATGACTTGCAAAATCTTGAGATAACAGTACAGGACACAACATCTGCTTTATTTTGGTATTTCCTAGAAAGAAACAAAGGAAGTAGTTAGCTACTCCAGATGGTATACAACAGATTTGTACATGAATTCTTTCATGAATACAACTTTTTCCTAAATAGAAGCGTTTGAACTAAAGCTGTGCCTGGACGTGCAAAGACCTTTCCGTAAACACTCTAAACATCATGTTCAAGATTTATGATAACAAAGAATCAGATTAATATTTTTCTCTGTTTCCCTCACCAACACTGACAAGCACTTAAAAAGTCATCAGCCTATTACCTGCCATTCAAGTCCCTAAATTAGTAACAGAAGGAATAGCTTTTGCATGCCTGCTAGCATCACTGTGCTGTCTTAATTTTATTCACCTACTCAGATGACAGAGTACACTCCTTGAGTGTTTGACAAGACTTAAACCCACCATGTGCAGCACGTGTAATTTGTGAGCTCTTTATTCAGCTTCCTTAGATGTAAAAATGCACAAGAGTTTAAAACAAAAGCAATAAGCTTCAATTGCAAAAGTATTTCAGATCCTCTGAAATAGGAATCATTACATTTCTTTAAAAATAGTTCCTATAAAATTAACCAGAAATTCAGCTTAAAATGTAGAAGTAGCAAATAACTAACAAATCAGATATGTGGATCAACAACAGCATCTACCCATTGTTTTGAACAGCATACAAATGCCCCAAATCCTTCATGGATCAGGGTCTACATATTCAATCTTATAAACCACTAGACAGTGGTTTATAAGATTGAATATGTAGTTAAGACTACAGAATTTAAGTCTTCTGTTAAGACAACAGAAGTTGTCTTAAGAGTACACCGGTAGAAGGAACTACTGAAGGAAAAACTCTGGATAACAGCCAGCTTTGTCTGGGGCAGGAGGGAAGTACAAGCCTTATTGTGACACTGAAAATTTTAAACTGATAAAAGCACTCTGATGAGCTGAGTGAGAGGAGACCTACCTTGACTTTAAGCCCACTGATGGAAGAATGGAGCTACAACATTTCATTATGGCTTGCCTCTTCCAGACACTCAACAGTGCTTTTCAACTACTAAAAAGTGTCATAAGCACAAAATTGCTCAAAAGGACTACTTTGCCACCTTTTGAAGAATTGCAGGAGTTCAGTAAGTTTTATGCCTGTAGCTCTGCACTGCTGCAAGCCCTGTATTTTCCCCAGCATCCTCTCTTCTTATGCACCACAACAGGATGGATTGTTCAAGGAACCAAACTAATCCAGAAAAAGTCAATTATTTCCTGTCACTTGAGGTCTCCAAAACAGCTTAGGAAATGCCAGATCAGCCAAGTGTCAACGACAAAAATGCAGAACTGAGAGATGCTGCCAATTCATATTTGTTTCAAGTATTGTGTAACTACACCTTAAGCAGCACCCACTAAATCATTAATGAACTCTGAAAAAGTATTCTAAAACATTGTATTGGACTACAAGGCAAAAGCTCTCCCCAAAAGGTAACAAAGTTTCAGTAAAAAAGTTGTTTCCACATCAAGGAACTTCAGGGAATAAAATGAAACACACCCAGGGCAGATCAGAGAGTTCTGTGAAACAGCTTAACTGCCTCTTCTAAAACACACGGGGGTTTAGGGCACAGACACAGAACACGGGGCCAGGACACAGCTCCCTCCACGCACTGTCTCCCACCTTCAGACGACCCCGCCCAGCGAGGAGGGGTACAAGGTGTTTGCACCTGGAAGCGCTCAGGAGCCTCAGTGCTTCTGATGTTCATCCAGAGGCCTTTAAAAGCGGCAAACTCACAAAAGCAGCCCTTGGAAGATGAGCATTATGCTTTTCAAGGCAAGAACCTTGAGACCTCCCAGATTCTACAGAGGATGTGAGAACACTCCTTAGACAGGGATGACTTTTAGCCAGAAGGTTGCTTACAGTAGGGCAGATTCAAAAACAGGTACTTTGGGCTAAGAGCATTTACCTCAGAATATCATCGTATTTACACAAATTCTATGTACTCTATCTCACTTCTCGGAAGTGAGGAAAGCAGTATTCAGTGTCTCAAAACACAAAAGCACCGTAAGATATAGACTCCACCACTGAACATGGCATGAAGAAGGGACACTACTTCTACTTAATCTGCACAGTAGCAACCCTTACCTCTCCAAATCAGCTGCATGGGTTTTTTTCCCCTCAGTATGAAAAGACATTTAGATTCATTATAGAGCTTTGGGGTAACAAACCATTATATCTGGCTCCTAATAATTTGAGTGCCAGAAATGCTCACAATACACAAATGTAAACATCTTGTCCAGATTGCTCATCATAAATTACATCACAAGAATAAAGCTGAATGTGTCCTACTAAAGGCTTAACAAAGTTACAAGATGTATTAAGCATTTTATTTGGGCTACTTTTGTGTTATGTATAATATTTTAGTAGGACTGAGTTAGTTCAGTAAACTTTTTTGCTACTAAGTCACCAGCACTGTACAGTAGGATAGCTTTTAACTGAGAAAAACTTAAATATTCCTGGGCTAATAAAACATTTTAATTTAACCACGTTTACAGTACTTTCTTCAGAAGGTAAGACCAAAAGCCATCATAAGTAATTCACTGCTAAAGAACTAAACTCAATATTCCAAAAGAAGCACATTAAAAAAGACACAGTCCAGAGAGACTTGAAGAACCCCATCTTGTTATATTACGGAGTGCAGGCATCAAATGCTGGTTTTCCTGATGATCAAATACACACTTAATAAAGCTGGTAGCAAAGCACTAATGATCCTCAGGCTGAATCCTAATGTTCAAAACAAACAAAACCACTACAACATCCAGTTCTTTGCAAGTTTCCAGACTCTGGTCAGAGAAGTACCAGAAAAACAATGTGTTTATTCTGCCTCACAACCAGCTAGACCTGAACACTGACCTTTCATGGATAACCAAATCATTGCTGCTTTAAAACAAGCAAACAAACAAACCAACTCACTGACTGAACATCAACAGAAAGCGCTATAATCTGATGTGCCCTGATCCACCCTATGACAGCACAATACCACCACCGCCAATATTGTCCCCCAGAACTGTAAACTGGGTCACACACACAAAAAGATTTTGCAGAAGTAAAAGACAGAAGAAGGGAGAAAGAAAAGAGCAGCAGTGTATGCCAAAGGTTAGCTAGGAAACTGCAACCTACCAAGTGCATGTTTCCAACATAGAGTAAACCTAAAATAACATCCCTTTCTTGAAAGAGGCATTCACTGGGCTACCTGACTTTTTGGGGAAGGTGAGAGCACATACCAGGGGAATGCACATTCATGTAGTACCTATATATATTATTGTACCAATATGACAAAGCCAAAACTAAACCAGGAGTTATTTTCTGCTTGCTTACTTGATACAATGTACAACTTCCACCCTAAAGAGAGAGTTGTTAATCCATTGTAATAAAAGGATAATGAATTCTGTCTACGTTTGCCAAGTGGTTCTTCATTCCATACAGAACTAAGACTGAACAATGTCTTGATTTGTGATTCTGTTGTGAATCAACCAAGACTGAAAAAAGTCTTGATTTGTGGGTTTGTGGGTGTGAGGTTTTTTGGTGATTTTTTTCCCCCCTTTTCAAACATGGAAGCTGCACTGAAACATTCACATTAAACAGTTAAAGTAAGGAGAACTAACTAAAGTTCAAAACTAAAAACTCTGTGAAGCAATTTATCCTTTTTGAAGCAGTTAATATTATGGTTTTGAAAAAAATCTGCAAAAGTATCCTTCCACTGTGTTTTAGAAGTAAAACCCAGAACTCCTTGAAAAGCTAAATGCCTTGAAATAAATTTACTTGGGGTCCCAAAGTTTAGTTCAGCAAGTTGAAGTTTGCAGTTCAAACTTCTACAGCCAGTTAGTAATTTAAACTATTAAATGATGAATTCCCAACAGGAGTACGCTGGTAGACCCGTATTTCACACTCACCTGAAAGCTTGATAATATCATGGACTTAGCATTCTAATTAGGTCCATACTTCTAAACTTCACCTCACAAATAATCAACAGCATCAGAAAGCTCCTTTTTGATACATCTTACAAACGATATTCTAAACCTTCTTCCTGCAGACCTGTCTTTAATACATATTTGCACTTCTGTAATTCTGAAATTCTCTGTGACTCACTTTCAGGTTAGCTTTAGATCAGTAAATTCACATTACGGCTGTGTGGATATCTTCACAGCAATGGTAGCTTAAGTGATATTTGCTCTCAGCAGCCTGTTCTCGCTCCATGCCCTGTGGCTGAGTAGACACACAGAGAGCTACGCTGGTACAAGTGAATGCCTGAAGCAGAGACTGTGCATCTGGCTGATGAGGAAATCAAACTTTGTTGAATTATACAAGCAGAAGATGAAGGAACAAAAGCCAGCCTTACTGGAATTCAGAATGCACGTACACAATCTGCATTTCCCTACTGGGAGATCACTGGCAAGCACTTACTCCTCTGTTCCTCTGTAACAGATCACAGTAATGCTTAGCACAACTCAAGCAGAGAAATGTGGAATCATCTCCATCAGTTATGCTGGGCAGCTTTGCAAACAGACAGCTTTAGGAAGAGAGGAGGCTAAAGAGCACAGCCATCTAACACGCTTCAGCAAAAACACCCAAGTACAAAACACTTTCATTTTCAGCTATCTGACCTTTAGCTGAACTAAGGAGAAGGAAGTACCCTCAAGAGTTAAAATGTATTCCATTTATATGTTAGTTTTCTTTAAAAAAAACCCTCAACTGAAACAACAAAGCACTGCAAACAGAGGACTTTTACTCTGAACAAACATGTTTATTGGGGCTGCTAGGACTTTCTAGAGAAAAGCTGGCAACAGTTTCTAACTAGCTTTTATCTTACCTTACATAATCGCAGTAAAGTTCTAGATAGACACTATGCCTTCCACAGCAGTCCAGGAGTCACAGATTGAGAAAGAGATGTGTTTGTATTCTATATGGGCTTGTGTTTTCCCTTGATGCAAAGAGCAGGGTCTACAATCATTCATCTTCCTGATGGGGATTCAAACTTCAGTTCAGACACACCAAAGTGATATGCATGGGAAACCTAAGATCATGTTTACTATTACTGCAGTGCCTATCATTTGAGCACATTGTTACAGTGTTTCTCCATGAGGCAAATTTAATATCACATTACTAGCTAGAATACCTGGGTAGCAATACCTAATGAGTCAGTTTGAAAATATCTGTCCATTTGTCATCTTTGTTAACATCTAGCTTTCAAACTGATGTTTTAAAAAAATACAACCACAATGGGTAGACTACTTAGAATTTGTAAATGCCCATGTGCACAAAACCAGCCTGAGCACCGGTCAGATGTTCAGAGATAGAATCCACCACACCTGTCACCTGATAATATTACAAGGCACATCTCTTCTGAAGTCCTCTGGGCCAAATCAGCATGTCCCTAAACCACACCTCACTTCACAGTCTCATCCACTCTACCTACTATAGCACTATTAAAGAGCATCTAGAGTCTGTCACTCCTTTCCCTAGAAGAGCAAGGTGTTAGCAAACTAGAGTAGTTTTCGAATTCAGAAGAAATCTTGACAATAAAAACTTTCTCTGTTGATTATGCAATAGAAAAGGCTTAGCCCTTTCTAGTTAAGCCTTTCAAAGATGGCAGCTTAAGCACAAAACCATAGAAAACTCCTACAGAATCACTTGTTAGCAAAATCAGAGTAATCAACATGGTTCAGATCAGTTAATTCAGTAGCAAGTACGTGCTTTTGGATAACAAAGAAACTCCATTGTTACAAACTTCATTGCACTGTAGGACAGAGAGGTAAGAAACCTGACATAATTGTATAATTTCATTACTAAGATAGCAAAGTGACTGAGCTACAAAATTTTAAGATGCTTTAGCTGTAGGTTACAGTCAAAGTCTGATAGTTTTCAAAAGATTAATATCCTTCGGAGTGTCTCGTATGAAACAGTCACAAGAGGAAAGAACAGATTATCTGGCTACCTTGACTAATTCCTCTCTGAACAGTATTCAGTGATTTTTAAGCCAGAGTCCTCAAAAATTAATATTTATCTGGGTAGAGAACCTCACCCTACCTCCTACTGGCTACCAATGCATTTAGAACAGATCAGCTTTTGCACCAAGTCTTGCTATCATTGAAGCCAATTAGGAATTTTTTATCCTCAACACCACATCTTAAATTTCTGCTGTTTCTGATGCAAAAAAAAGCTTAAACCTGGTTTATACATGTCTTTTTGGACAGATCCTGTATTTAAAACAAATATCCCACAAAGGATTCTCAAAGGCACAACAGCATCACATTTTGTCTATTAGGGGAATTAAGCCATTAAAATACATGCATGCCAACTAATCCCATTTTTCCCTCTCTTACAAATGATACACACAACCCTACATGTGATCATGAGTATATCCAAAATTTAGAAGGAATTTAAACTCCACAAAGTGGGGTGAAAAATAAGAAAAAAATATCAAAATAACAGTACTTCAGTTAGCACCAGGTACAAAAAATACAGCAAGAATTCACTAGTGCTGGTATGCTTGACAGTGACCGAAATCAAGCTGTATCAAATTTAGAAAGAATAATAAGAATGGGTTTTTATTTCTTTATATATGATACCAGCGATCAGAGAAAGGACCTCCTCTCTCTAAGGTTCTTCCTCATCTTCTAACAGTAAGTCTTCAGGTATAAATGCACTAGAACTGAATCATCACAGCAGATTTAAAAAAAAAAAACTTGGCCACTGCTGATGTGCAGACAGTTACAGAAGGCATAAATTCTCTGCCACACTACTTAGACACTTGGATCTATTTGTGGCTTTTTTTTAGCCATGTTACCACTTGCTAAATTTATATACATCAGGAGTTAAATTAAATGCAAAAAAGGTCATTCAACACCACAAAATCACCAGCATGTTCAAATTGGTAACATAACGAAACCAGCAGTACAAGCTGCCAAATATTAAGAGTTATGATGCTATAGGCATTTTAATGTTTACTGCAAAGCACACAGCTTGGAAAGAGAGAATTCAAGCATCTGTTATGTCAACTCACAGCCTACACACACAATCTTTCAAAAGAAGTAATTTAAGTAATACAGGAACTGAAGGCTCCAAATAGGAATTGTTACAATACATAGTTATTATTATATCTCCATTACAGTTTTAGAACATTTTTTCCCTTTGTCTCTTCCATGTTAAGATGCTGCTTCTAATTACTAGCAAAGTTACTTCAGTAACAGCACTGTATTACTACTAAGACAAACAGCACTTAGAAATGTAAAGGCAATTAAAATTTAACAGGGTCCATTTGTTTAGAAAGTAATTTCCTTACTGCTAACACACATTTATCACCTTCCCAAATCAACCTGATTTGATTAATTTCAAATAAGGCATATCTCCAAGTATTTTTAAGGCAGTTATAAACAAACACTGAAGAGAAGCAGCTGATCGTACCCAATATATGACTATGTACTCTAACGCTGCAACAGAATCAATATACCTGTAGTCACATGATATTCAATTGATAGTATGGTATAGAAAGTCATGTTTCAGATCAGAGATGACTTGTCAATACTAGTTCAGAAAACACACTACTCCCCTCCCCCTGCTCTTTTACAGGATGCTCTACTTTTCCATCAGGCTAGAGAAACTTTTTAAGAAGTCTAATTTAAAAAATTACTATCTCTAGGAACTGCAGAGTGAAGCAAATTTCCATTACCTTTTTTTCTGGCAGCAGCCTCCAGTATCATTGCCTGGACACATGGAATCTTTTTCAGGTGTCTGCATTGAGGCTATCTGAACTGCTTCACTTGTCATCTAAACAGAGGAGTACTTGGCAAGAAGCAGCCACTTGGCAATTTACAAGCTTAAAAACTCAAAGTTTTGTCCAATTCATACTGCAACACATAATAAGTCACTTGGATTCACTTTTAATCAATAGTTTAAACTCTCAATTTGCAATATATATTGCAATGCTGAAGTTTCAGGTCTCTCTACTGAGTAAAAACTGTTTTAATTTTGCCACTATACAAGTATCACAAAACATGTTGAACTATACCTGCAAAAATTCAAACGGCAATTTTATCAGCAAGAATGCTAAAACTAACATACAAGAAAGAAGATCATGCCAGTTTTCAAGAAATCAATATTAGAGAAGGTGCTTAAGGGCATTACAGGCAGTCAATGCAGTAATGATAGACTTGACAGCCAAAAGGATTTCGGGAAAGTTAGCATGTTAATAATTCAACATTCGCTTTATGCTACTCATCATTTCAGACATCAGCTGCAGGCAAATTTGGATAACACAGATTAAGACACCATCTCCAGCTCCACCAAAGGTTACTACTGCTCCTGTACACTGCTGGCTCCGAGACACACCCTTGCTGGACTGAATAGTGATGGGAACATCTTAGCACAAAGACACATTAAAAAAACATATTAACTGTAGCAAGGGGCAAACACCCTACTCTGCCATCCCATTTATGAGACAACTTGTCAAGACATTTTAAAATTATTTCTATATTCCAAAGCTCACATTTATCACTTTATTACCACAAAGCTTAACCAGCATGTATTCTATACCAGCGTAACAAACCATCTAGATCAAACTAGGAAACCATAAAATAATCATGGCACACTAAGGAATACTCTTAAGTATTCAGGCATTTGCAGAATGACAACTGAAAAAATCAGATGAATTTAGCGGTTTAAAAGAAAAGCAGACAATTAGCTTGGGGATTACACAAATAATTCAGTAAAACCTACTACATAAAAAACAGATCCTCAGCCACAAAAACTCAGAAACAGGTACGTGAATAGAAGACTGCTGATCTGAGCTTTCAAACGGATGCTGAACGCAGCACAATGAACGCCGATTTCAGTGGGTTTCCACCCCCCCAAAAACTGAAGAGCTAGCATTAGGCAACCAGCTGCCTAATGCAGGGCTACTTATACATTAATCCCCAAAACATCTCCCACACTCTTCTGAATGTCTCCAAGATCTCTTCTATGACTGGAGACCATGGCCGTGTACTCTCTTTTCTGTGCAAATACCATCTCTGTAAAGGGATAGCTATGTGCGTCTCCATTCTTCACAGAGTGGTTTGAGTTGGAAATGACCTTAAAGATCACCTAGTTCCAACCCACCTGCTGCAGGCAAGGACACCTCTTACTAGACCAGGTTGCTCAAAGCCCCATCTAACCTGGCCTTGGACACTGCAAGGGATAGGACATGCACGATTTCTCTCGGCAACTGACTCCAATGCCTCACCACCCTCACAGTAAGAATTTCTGCCTAATATCCAATCTAAACCTACTCTCTTGCAGTTTAAAGCCATTACCCTTTGTCCCATCATAGCACACCCTTGTCAAGTTTTCTTGTAGGCCTCCTTTAGGCACTGGAAGGCTGCTGTAAGGTCTCCCCAGAGCCTTCACTTCCCCAGCCTGAACAACCTCAACTCTATCAGCCTTTCTGCATAGGAGAAGTGCTACAGCCCTCTAATCAGCTTCACGGCCCCACACATGTATGTGTGTGCGTGTGTGCACGCAAGTGTGCATGCGTGTGCGCATATATCCTCCGCTATTCCCTGGGAGTGGTGTGGGAATGACACAACAAACGTTATTAACATTTTGTTAAACTGTGCATGGAAGCTGAAGGCAACGCATCTCTGCTGAACGATGCTAATGGCTCTTACCATCTGATCATGCTCTAACTTGCAGAAAGGTGACAACTGTGCAGGTGCTTGAAGCTATGGTTTTATTAAAAGAAATGCATCTACCATTTTCTCCAAAACGCAGCAAACTTGCCCTCTGAAGTCCAATTATTTCCTGATATTTTGAAAGTGACCAAAACATTACTAAAGAGTGTGTTCACTCTCTACATTCACAGAGAATTACAATAAGCTCAGCACAGGGACCACAAAGTAAACAAAGAAGAGTTACTAAGACACTGCCAATTTAATAAGACATTCCATATCATGCAACTTAGTGTATCAGTTTTATAATTAGCAACACCTATACTACCCAAAAGACAGCTCTGCAGTAAACATTAGCCACAAGTAGCAACCTACTTGACTATTTTAGTTAAGGAACACAGCCACAACTAGCTTATATACCTCTGATCATTAGTGCATTTCAACAGAAATATGCAGAAGTATTTAATATTTAATAAAGAGTCATAACATTCTGCAGGAATAGTATAATACACAAGCCAAGAACTCATAAACAGTACCATTTTGCCAAGTCTCAGTATTCATGCTTTGTGTCATCTGATCACGGACAATTTTGAAAGTCTTACCTTGAACGCAGTACAAAAGTAAAATTTCTTCCAGATCTTTGTCTTTCTGATAAAGATTCACTTTAGAGACTCTTCCTTGCATATTAGGGGTGAATAAAGCAGAAGAGCCTGTGAGTCTGAAAGCAGTAAGATGGAAGAATTGACCAACTTCTCTCCTAGTTCAACACAATACTCAATAAAATCTCTAATTCAACTGTTTAATAGTAACAGCTAAACTGAAATTAATAAACTCCATGAACCACTGGAAGAGGCCAAGTTAGTCAAGAAGTTCCTATTTGTCTATGGCAATGCAGCCGAACACCGCATGACTGCTTCTCACTCGTTAAAGATGAAAGTATGAAGTGATCTAAGATACCAACTATTCCATGGCAACTACTTGCCAAAAAACTCCCACTTTCAATACGTACCACCTTTACAGATGTCATGTAAGCACATCCATTTCCAAACCAGGGATACGTAAACCACATGGCAGAGAGACCCTGCATACATTCATGTGTACGTATGCATGTTTAAGTGCAGAGATAATGAGGAAGTCTGGCATACCAATGCAATTGTTTACAATAATATACCCACATCCTGGATGCAAAGGAAAAGAAAGACGAAAAGCTGAGATTCTAACTTACTTTAAAGCACAGAAACCCTGACAAGGTAGCCTGTTACTGGCTGCTCTAGATTTTTGAAAATATACAACCAGAAACACCCTAAGCTTTCTTGGTTACAAGAAAGAAACAAGGCTGCATCTCCTCAAACCGATGAGAAGGGCTACCACAGTTAAACCCACCACACCTTCATAGACCTTCAGAATATTATTTCTCCACCAAGAATCTGACTAAAGCATTGTCTGTTCTGGAGACTGTCTACATGTAGCATCTAAGATGACAGTTCACTTCCCTCTTTGTCCAGGTTTGTGAAAACAAACTAATCACAGAAAAACTGAGATTTAGTTTCATTATCCAGCATCTTGCTTACCCCTCCCTCCGTAGCAATTTCTAATGCTCTACAAATCACCTTGTTTTACCACAAGGTTCAGAATACCAAAGGCAAATAAGACAAGACATATTGATAACTACAATGTTCTAAAACATCATCTTTGACACTGAAAAAGAGTATTTTTCCATTCTTAGATTAAATGTTTATTCAATGAACGTACCTTGCTTATTCCAAGCCTACTCAATAGGCAGATTCCAAGTAACTACTGCTTAATATCAAAAACAGTCAACAAGAGTAAGTCACTATATTAAAACTATTTTACTTAGTAGACAGTAGACCTTTGAAGAGCTCTGGTTGTAACTGCTGTCCAGACAGAGTATGAACCATTGGCCACCTACCCTTTAAAATAACTCCTCAACCAGTTTTGATTTGTCTTGTCATCCTCCCAACTGAGACTGTAGATAGGAGTATGCTGTGGGACACCAAAACATCTTGCCACAGTCAAAATAAAAAAAAATCACTGCCCTATCCTCAGCTGAAGACCTAGACAGAAGGCAGTCAGGTCAGTCAAGCACGACTGACCCCTGGTAAAGCTCGGCAGACTGAAAACAGTCACCTTTTTCAAAAATGTTTTCCTTGTTTTTCTACAGATTTATATGAACTATTTACTGATAGTGCTATCCAAATAAAGCAGCATTTAGTGTTTTTATTAAGTGTAACAGAAAGCTTTCTTTATTATATAACAGCAAGGATGCCTGAAACAGAGAACAGGAACCATTTCTATGCTTCAACAATTTGCAGAATTCAAATGTTCCAGAGCCTAAACACAAGAACTCTGTGCATAAAAAAAAAGCAGGTCTCAACATGTGAAACACAGCCATCAAACAACTGAGTTTCTGGATAATTTTCAAGGTATCTGGCTACAAGACAGTCAATAGCAGAGGTTATAAAAGGGAAAACTTGGTCTTTGTTACTGTATCTAAAATTTATTACAGAAACAGGTGGCTGAGAAAGAGAAGACAAAGAAGTGGAAAAGAACAGCAAATGACAAAGAAAACTCAAAACATGTTTCACAATGGACATTATAAAGCATTTCTAGAATTCAGATTGCTTCCATCTTTTCAGACAGCTTGAATTTCTCCCCAACCGTATTTCAAGAAACCTCCAAAACTGAGTGAATACGAAAACTCCTGGACACAGAATCAGCCAGTGCCTGACAAACAACTGCAAACTCTATTCTTTACTAGTGATGACATTACTCATGTTTCACCCAAAATAGTTCAGTCCCTTTGCAGTTCATCAAAACTTAGGCCAGAAACAGGCAGTGGGTAGGATACTCTAATGGCACATTAAGTGGTGACCAACACCACGTGGATGAGCTGAAGCAGTCCTCCTATCCCCTAAGGAAATTTGCAGATGTGACAAAATGCACAGAGAAACAGCTTGACTTGCTCAGAAACTTTCTGACGAACTCCTTATCATGACCTTTGCTATGCAAAGTTTTGGTTTCTGTTGTATTCCCGTGTACCTACAGATATTCTTGTCAGCAAGCGCTGGTATTTAATTAAACTGGAATGACTACTATGAAGGGAGTCATATAAACATCTGTAGCAGGCTGTGCATTTGGAGAAAATCCAAAAGAGGGGATGGACCTTTTTAATTTAGTTATAATAGATGCTTTAATGTCAACACTCAGTTGCATGCTCTTTTACTTTAGGACTGAAACATGGCTGGTGACACTGCGAACACTGTCACAGCTATGTGACTTCTCTATGGTCTTCTCTTCATCAGCAGTAACATTCCAAGTATATACAGAACTTCCATTCACAAGATAGGTCATCAGATATCCAAACCACCAGTGTCAAGAACCAACATTAATAACTACACAAGAACCTCCTTTGAAACACCTCAGCATGCAGTCTTACAGTAAGTTAGGCTAAGCTGAACTGATAACAGCTGTAAGCCCACCCCCTATCATGGGTAGCTTCTACCCCAACTTTGGCATCAGTAGTTGCTCTCATATCCTCATGCAGCAAGCTGATTCAAGAAGCTAAACTAAGAGAAAATTAATCTCAGCAATATGTACCCAACATACGCACATGACCCAACTCTTACCACGAGATGAGACAAAGCCAAGTTATCAGCATGAGAAGAGGAACCTGCACATGGTCAGAAGCAGAAAACTGCAAAAATACAACAGCACTAATATACTTAGGTAATTATACAAGAACCTCTTCCTTAATGAAAGTCAGGACTATGAGTGGGTTCCAGAAGCAAATGTCTGAGTGCATGCAGAGGCCTAGCAAAACCTCTCTTTTCTATACTGTGTCAACACTGAAAGGCGGTGAAAAACCAAACTATTCTACGGACCTTTAACTAAAGAGAGGAATACCAGATACCAACTAGGCAGCACGCAGCAGAAATCTGTTTGGGTAGAGGGGATGAACTCCTCATAATGAGAGACAAACCAAAGCTATACCATGTACGGTCAATGACTCAGCTTCCAAGAAGATGCTATACCCATTGTTTTTAAACAGCTGCAAAAAGTAACAGCAGTGCCTGGCTGACAAGGAAGCTGATGTAGTGCCCAGCACCCTCACCAAGGTAGCATAAGATTTAATGACTAGAAACCAACGCAGAGAAACTAAGCTTCAACTGAATTACACGCTAGTTACATGAACTCTGCCATCTATAGAATTTTGAAGGCACTACCCTTTGACAGTTGAGCATAATAAGCTTTATTGCTATTTTCCCTCTTAATGTAAAAATTAATCTGGGTCACATCAGCTCACTCTTAACTTTCCTTCTCTGAACAAGGCAGTTCAGTCAAAGTACATCCTTTCAGTCATCCAAGGACTTTTCAGGAATCTTCGCTTCTTCAGCAACAGTGATCCAAGTCTATCAGTGCCATGACACCTTAAATCCATAATGCACTAAGTTTTCCACTATCTGCAGGACTTTTTACACAATTCAGGGTGAAAAAACCCAACAACTTGCACAGTTCAGGAAAAAGCACTATAGACTAAATCTTCTCTCATTCCCCCCGTCCTTCTCAAGAGTGGATTCAACAGGAGAAAATGAGCCCGAAGAAACCAAATACAAACAAAAATAAGGTCAAAAATGACGACTAACAGCAAGAAGCTCTTCCCCATGTCACCCAGCAATGTCAGTGGTCAATTTTTACTTTTGGGGTTTTACTCATGCCAGTACCAAGAAGAGTCAGGATACCTCTGAAAGGCAAGCAGAGGTAGTGGCAGGCAGCAGAACTTGGTAATAAAAGGCAGTGCAGTGTATGTACTGATAAAAATCTTTAACATGATGAACAGACGAATGAACAAAAAACAGATCCCCACGATGAGAGCAAGAAGGAATACTCCTCGATGAATACTGTGCTCTGCCTACTCAAGTATTCTCTGGATTAGCTGAAGTTTTCAGTTAATTTATGTAGTAAGTTCTTTAGAAAGCATTGTAGTTTTCCTCCTTACTAAGAGCACCACTTTTCATGTCCTCTCCTGACTTAAACTTCAGTTTCTGTCTTGCAGTAACAGTATCAGACTTTGACTCAAGGAAAGGAGAGGATAAACACTAACTGGAAAAAAAACAACTTCTGCCATTGGAACAAAACGAAGAACTTCCTTCTGTGCAGAAGAAAGTTTGCTCACAGGCCTAGTTTACCACTTCTTATTGTACTAGCAGTAGCTTAAGATGCCGACTACTAAAAAGAAGAGAAATAGCAGAAAAGGGTGATGGAGTTTTCAATACAGCGTTCTAGGACCATTACCTGGCTTTAGAAAGGCTTTAAGCACAAATCTGACAACTCATTACAGACCTAAGCTGCCACATGTGCTTTGTATGCAGGAGTTTGTTTTAATCAGTGCTTCAATAAACAAACAAGACCTTTGGAGGAAGGGACAATGGGGAGAGACCTATTAACAAGTTTTCCACATTAGCTTCCTATTCTTTGTGAAACCTGACAATATAATCAGGTTTCGAGTCCGGAGAAATCTTAAGACACTTTTCCAGAAAATTAGTTACTTCAGCTATGGCATTGCTACCCCAAGTTTTTCTTTATACAAAACACATCTGAATCTCCTAAGCCTGAACAAATCAAAACAGTGAAAAAAGATCACTTCCAGCAGTAACTGAACCCTACACTCCCTCTGTACAGATTCAGAAATACAGAAAACTTCAGACTGAGAATAGTCTGGTTGTTAAATACATCTGTGAATATATGGTATTTTTCAAGGAATTTTTTTTTTTCAAATATGAATTAATAAAGTACAATTGCAGAGTACCTTCCAGAGTGACATTTTTCTAACCATGTTAAATTCTGTTTCCTGTCATTGGCACTGCACACAAGCTAATTTCAAGAATTCTGAATTATACCAGAATTTTGTTTCTTCTCCTCTTAACTCCAGAACTAAAGCACCATTTTCACCTCATGTTAAAAAATCATGAGAAACTGTTTCAACCGTTTGTAGTCTTATCCACTTCCCTCCAAAAGTAAGATATGCTAAGTTGACAGCATTCCTTTTTTTCTTTAAATTAAGATAATACTGTAACAATAGTCAAAAGCACAAAATAAGCTGTTTTGGTTAACAACAGCTACTATATTGAGTTTATCAAATATTTTAGAGAAGTTCTCTGGCCTACAATTACTTGTGTTTGGTGCATTCTAGTTAAGAAATTGAGATGTCATCCAATTGGATTTAATGTTACGAACTAGGTATCGATCTTCAACAGCTCTTAACTGCCATTACTTTCACACTCAAATACTGTAAGAAGACACAATAGTATAGGCATGGTTTAGCATAAGAAACCAAAGGCCAAACAAAAGTAAAATAAAGTTATTGTTTACTATGATATAAAATTAAGATACAAAACACCATTGTCACTATAGCACAGTCCTATCTTTTCCTTCCCCACCACACACAAGCCTAATTATTATTTCAATTTTAAAACACAGGAAAATGTCAAACTATCAACTTCTACCACTTATGGAAAAACAGATGAGCTCTCAAGGCCTGCCTGCAGAGGAGACTGCACAGCTATTTGACTCTAGCAAACACTGTGAAACATCTCTTTCCAATGTAATCATCCACAAAAGTGGAATGCTTGTCTTTTCCTTGATCCCACAAATTACTTGTAAGAGACAGACACACTGAACTGCTTCCAGTTTCTTTACACTGCAAGAGATGCACAGAATCTAAAAGAGGGCTAGTCGGAAAACTCACACAAAGCAAACAATTCCTATTATTAATGCATTTTTTTAAATGACTGAATGCTTATGAACTGGAGGTTATCTTTTGAACAGCAGTTTGAATTGCGGTGCACTTACAGAGCATTTACAGAACAGGTTTCACACTATCCTCTTCCTCCCAGCTCTAGCTATTGTTTTCACAACATTGTTTTCATCTTACGTATAAAACCTCTATTATTTGAAGTATTGTGCACAACCTTCTACTTGTTTAGATAAGTACTCCTTAGAGTAACATAATCAGACACAACCTAGACTTACGGAGGAGTCCAATAAATTCATCCACCAGCGTAAGCAATCAGCAAAGAAAAGAGCAGGAAACACATTATCTCAGAGAAAAGGAAAAGTGAAACAAAAAAACCTCTTGCTGTAATGTGTCTCCTGGAAAAGTGATAACGGCACAGAAAACATGACAGCCTAGTAAATGGATAAACACCCCACCTGAGGAGTCCATTTGATACAAGTACAGGCAGTAGTCCCACAATTACTGAATAACACTCATTGAGTGTAAATCCCACCTGTAATTAGACATTGTTAATAACCTCCTTAGAGGCGCCACTTCAGTTCTTACTGACAACACCCAAAGTGAGGCATTTGTGAGCCTTAACAGCCTGTACTGTGCACTGGGGCTCTCTTGAGCTAGATGGAGCTGCTTTACTTTCCAAGATGAAGGACTGAACACTACCTGAGGGAGTAAGTGGACTACCTCTGCTAAGACTGGATTCGAATTTTACAACAGCTGAAATAAAAAAGAACTTCATGTTTCCTTTGAACATGCACACTAAAAAACACTTTTTAGTGAAAAGTCAGCTATGACCAATTTTATCAAATGTTCCACAGAGAACCAAGCTTAATCTCAGACACCAGAAGCCAGTGCCTGCAACTAGTACCGTATCTAAAGTGAGGTCTTGTGCACAAGCTGGTATGGAGAGCACCTTCTGACCAGGGTAAGATTTTCCTCTCGGGAACTAGAACAAATAGTATGGACATTTTATTATTATACTAGGGAAAGAGAGCAGGAGAAGAAAGGACACAGAAAAAACCCAAAGTATGTGCTACATTCACCTTTCATACCTTTACAGAAGCTCTCTGAAGGCAGTGCTTAGAGTATAGATTCACTTCAAACAGAAGCAAAAGGAACAATTTCTTTAGCTTTATACACGGAAGACAGAACTCTCAAAACAGCCCATGGTACCACATAGTTTCAGTACAGTACTTCTCATCTGAAAAGTTTCAAAGCACATTACAGTTTCAGCAGTTTTTCAAGGTCACAAGGGCAATCACAAACAGTGAGTTTGTGTCCCTGCCCCCTCCACTTGCTAATCCACCACCCTCTAAGTCCAGTCTAGCCGTACCCCAGAGATTTACACAATGTCAAAACCCTCATTCGCTTCTCTCCTAGAATCATGGTCCAAAACTACTATATGTGGCACCATATATACATCTGCAATATACAAAGGCAACTTTACACCTGTCGATATTTAACAAGCATGTTTAATACTCTGAAGAATTTTATCTATCTTATAAAGAAGAGATTTTTAGCATCTCTTAAGAAGCTGCCATGAGGAACACAATTTCCTATTTCTAGACAAGTTGCCTGAAATGTTATGGGGGATATACTTTTAACTCTTCTGGAAGAAACTTTAAACAGTGGTAATTATTTTTTAAAAACAAACAAACACACAAACAGTAAAACAAAAATAATATCAGTGGAAAATAAAATAAAACCCCAGCAAGCCAAGCTATAGCGTGTATTCTCTGTGTCCCCAGAGTCTCACTGAAACACAACTCAAAAGTTTACACAAGGGTAAATATTTCACAAATAATCAGGTCCTATGAGTTTTGTGGAAATAAACAGTCACATCAAAGACACACATCCAAACTAGTGCAGTAGAAGCTCAACTGTGTTACCAAAACCATCATCCCATACAGGATATCAGGACAGATAGCGCCCCAAACACATGAGAATACTTACAGAAGTCACAATACCACGTACCCAGAAAAATCCAACCACAAGGCATAAAGCCGCAGGAAGTCAGGCTTCGTAACTTGCTGCTCACACAGCTAGTTTCATTCTTGATTAACTGAAGTAAAACCATGAAAGAACTACTTTTCAGAATTTATTGTCGTTTTAACACTGTCATTTTCACACAAAATTTCAAAACTAGGGACAATAATTTGGGAATAGATACTCAGTTACCAGTCAAGATAAACAAGCAATCCTTGGTCAGAGAGCAGCAGGACAATTTCTGCAGGCCTGGCAACACTTAGGAGGCAGCAGAGGATAGAATCCACTCCCCCTGCATAGCTCAGCACGCTCTGCAGTGCTCTAACGTGCCTTTTAGAGATGCAGTGGGTACAGCTGCATTGGCACTTCAGTTTGAATTAAGACCACGCTTTTGAAGTAAATCTGTCACCCACTTCCTGTATTTTAGTTCACATCTCTCAGAAGTTTCTGAACACATGATCTGAACATCTCCAAGATTAACCTACATCAAAACTCTGGGAAGGTTTGGAACATACTCAGTCCACAGAACCAGACACAATTAGTCTAAAATAACCCCATGAAGTACACACACTGGGGACACTGAGTCTACCTAACTTACAGCTTCTCTCTACAACCTTCTTCAGTTGCAGCATACTGCTTGCTAACGTAAATACAATCAATGTGGCAGATACTGTCCGTTCATTTATGAGAGCCTCAAGCAGTAGGAAGTAAACCCACAGACTTAAGCTGCCAACACGCACCTCAAAAGCCCTAGAAAGGAGGGCTGCGCAGGGTGTTCCCTCTTCTGGAGTAATGATAGCAGCAGTGTATCACCACTCATTCACTTCTGTCCCCACCTCTTTACAGGTTAGGAGTTTCAAAAGCTAGTGAGATACTTCTAGAAAAGTTTTCAGAATAAAATAAAAAATAACCCACCCAATATACTTCATGCATCACCTACACTTACTGTTTTATAAAACTTTTCAAATAACATTGAAAACACAACTCAATCAATGGCTCCACTGGATGTGGTGATTGGAAAGGAAGAGCAGCATGTGCTCAATAATGCTTTTTATTACTTGCACATCAGCTTAACCAACAAAGCCACCCAGAACAGAGGGGTTTTTTTTTCTGTATAAGCTGACCAACATAATATTCATTGTTTCACTTGAATCAAAACATCAGTTCTTTACAAATAGTTCCGTCATTGAGAAGTTCTCTCCCATTATCAATTTTTCTTTTTCTATAAAAAATTTTAAATGGAAGATCATGAGTTTCAAACATATACCTGCCTTTAGCAGGACCAACAAACTGGTGAGAACAGATCAAAGCAGTACTGCATTAATAACTTACAATAAAGTGCTACCTCCTCTGCTCAACAAATCATCATCATCTTACTTCATTACCTCCTCGATAAAAACAATTAACTGCTAACAATGCAGAGCCATGTTTGCTCTACATTCAGTAAAGGTCAAGTTCCTATACTGGGGGGCAGACACAAAAGTAGGATTATTGAAGATGACATTTTCTGTTAACACACTAATCCCATGAAAACAGCAAAGAACAAATGACACTTTCCTTTGTGATCTAACTGGAAGTTTCTGGTTATTGACATGTCATTACCATACTCACTAAAGAGCCATCTTAAACTCTCCAGTAGCCCAGTCTGAAACATCCTTAAGCAATGTTTTTCTGATCTGTTTCATGTTAACTCCTGTGAAAATAAACTTAAGCACCCAGTTGTACTATTTGTTTAAAAGAAAACTCAATGAAAAAAGTTATTTCCCATCAAAGATGACGAGAACCTATGCCAGGAGATAGTAATGTAGTGACATCATTAAATGACACACTGAAGTAATGTTAATGAGAAACTAATGGTGCACAGGGAAAAAAAGAGCTATGAATAACATTTTTCATAGCTGAACGAAAATACCTGGGCTGAGTTATTTCCTTCAAAATTACTAGCAAGGCTGCTGTCTGCTGAGATATGGAGTTTTCCCTTCTGTCATCATTCTCTACATTAAAAGATCTTCGTGCTTTCTCTCCCAACACAGGGTTTTCCAAGAGCCAGAAGACTAATTTAACCTACACTTATTGGCAACCCTTATGTTTCAACATGCCAATGATGTCTCAAGAAACTGAGATGAGCTGAACTGCTCATCTCAAGAAACTAGAGATGAGCTACCCCAGCTCAGTAATTTCTTACCATCTCATGAAGATTTTCAGACCAGTTTACTTCTGGAGTGACACTCTTTAATTCTTCAGAATTTTTATTTGACTTTTTCACAAGATACAAATATAAATCTGTACTAGGCTTAAGCAAATTACAAGCAGTTTGAATGAAGTTTCCCATACTAGACATCTGTCTAAGGCTGAAAGAAATCATCCAAACAGCTAAGGGGTTTGTAAAGCTGTCTGTTAAGTAAAAACAGTACCGATAATCTTTTTGGAAACTCTGCATCCTTGTTCTGACATTAGGGATCATCTTTCAATTTCTCCTTTCTGGGCTTCTCTAGTCAGATGTCATCTTATTTGGGTGGCTTTTTTTTTTTTTTTTTTAATGAGAAGCTGCAATTACTGGTCCAGATTTTGACATTGAAGTCCCTGAACATTTTATGTATACCTGATATGCTGTAGGTCAGGGATAAACCAGACTCCTCTAAGTTGCATAAAACTTTTATGCTGCATTCACACTGCTAGCAGACAGTGAGAAGGAAGAAGTCACAATTCACACCCTGTACAGCTGTAAGCCAAATCTTGAAGACCATCAAGCATAAACTGAAGCACAGAATTAACAAAGTAATACATAGGGAAGGAACCGAGACAGCAAAAATTTTGATTTCAACAGTTTTCCAAAGAAATCCCCACTGCTCTCCTCCAATTTACTGAGAAAACCAATATTCAGACTGAATCACTTGAATTGCTAAAAGGCCCAAGATCTGAAGAATGCTTTTTTTTCACATGGGAGTAAAGTGCAGCACTGAATTCAGAGAGATCAGTGGACAAGTGACAAGAACTAAAAAAACAAAAACCAAACAACATAGAGCATATTTGATTAAGGTAGATGGCAGAAAGAATCAATACTAGGAAAAAAAACCCCCAACTATAGACACAAAGATATGCATGGCCTGTTACAGTAATCACTCTCCACAATCCAAACATGGAGTTAGGGATTGGATTCTTTCACCAAGGCCTTCCCATTCTCTTGGAAGAGACTGTGCTTGTAAAAACCAATGGTTAGCTATTTATCTTCCAGTGCTGACTGGAAAAGAACAGCCATTTCCCACTTCCTAAACTACAGCAGTAGACCTATATGGCAGATTTAAGCATTCCTGCTGGACTGATGATGCAAGGCACTACCAAATGATACATTTTGATTTTTAGTGGTTTTTTGAAAAGAAACCCAAAAAAAACCAAGACCAAACCAAACAACAGAAACCACACTGACAAGCCAAGCCCATCCCTGCCCCACTGAACACTATGGCAGCACTCAGCAAGGTGTGCTGCAGTTTGCTCCATCTAAGAAGGACATTCAACACTCACTGAACATTGTTCTATGCACATCCCCATCCCCTGCTGCAGTCTAAATAAGCCCTGCTCCAAAGACTAATACAAATACTTCATATACATAGATTTTTACATCCACTACTGAGAGTAGATTTTAGTGCCTTTCCCTTTTGTAATATGGAGGCAACACGTTCATGTAAGAAATGCTCACTACTCTCCACCGGACCCCTGAGAGCAGTAGTTTTTGACAGTAAGCACGTGAAACGATTGTTCAACACACAGATTTCACAAGCTTTAATTTTAATTGTGATAGGCTTTTATTTCTTGAGACAAGTTTACTAAGACAGAATTAGTGATTATCACTAGAAAAGTTTAAAAGAGCAATGCACACCAGAGACAAGAAGGGAACTGAATTGTTCAGGGTAACTACAAGACTACTCATTTCCTTCTCTTGTTCCTTACCTGACTAACTGATCGCCTCATGGCTACCACTATGAAAGAAAAAAGGGTTCTCAGCACCCTCTATGCAGCCCTCTCCATACTACATTAATTACATATCCCTCATCCCAATGTTGTGTGCCTTAATTAAATCACTAGCCTGTGTAACAGCCTCCTCTAAATATGTGCAGAACAACAGATGAGGGGCTATGCAAATAAATAGAACAAACTATCCCAAACTTACAGAACATGGGATACACACATGTAATTACTGCTCATTTCCAACTGATCCAAGCAGGTTTCCATTCTAAACCGATCATCTCTTCACAAATCACTGACCCTCAAATGTTGATGCACTAACCCTCTCTCAAACACAAATATATGTCCGGTATAGAAGGTTTCATGTCCTCTGGATATGTGCACTCAGTTAAGCGTTAAGGTATAGAAAATGCACATAATAAATACATATAATACTGGAGCCCCTGAGCCCACACACACATGAGCTTTTCTACACCACATTAAGTGCTTTTTGTTAGCTGCTGCCCTGTCAACACCATTATGAGCGCTAGTTTCAGCAAAAGTTTACTCTTAAAGTTAATGGTCAATTTATCTAGTGAAACAAACAGAACAAAATAAACAAACAAAAAAAAAGCACTTTACCAGAAACCCCTTGACTGTCCTGTAACCTCCTTTAATCCAGTAATATTCATAACAGTAATAAAATGCCTCATCTTTATTCACTTTTTAAATTTTCATTAGGTGCCATAACTATAAAATACTTCTCTCCAAACTATGAGCAGCAAAGAATCCCCACAGCCTCCAACCTGTACAGGACCCTGAAGCCAGTTCATCATCCCTCCCCCATGCCATTTCAACTTTTCATAGCCTCAGCCAAAAACGCCTGCCTCCTCTCTCTATACACAGACTAACTAACTCAGCAATACGAAAACTCCAGTTTCCCTTTTGCACAAATACCATTCCCCTGATACACACGTGTATACATAGCCTAACATAATCTTCACCCTGTATACAAATTCATCTTTCCCCCCATTTTCAACCACACCCAAATATCCACCCAAGCCCCCTCACTTTCTTATAGTCCACAGTCATCCTTGACATTTACCTACAAGAAGAGAGCATTTGACGACCTAATACACAGAAATTTAAACTGCCTGATACTTGTCAAAAACATATATAACTACAGTTCTACAGCTCCCCAGGATATGCACAGACTTTTCTCCAAACAGCATCATGATCCCAACACGTGGCATTTGCTACATGTTTTCCCATTTGTATTCCATAGACCAAACAACAAATATCCAGCCTTTCTATCTCATTACAGGTGAAACACCAACTCACAGTTCCTCTCAAGTTCCCAGGACACAGACCACATTGCTTGCTGCTCTAGCCCATCTCCACACACCAGACAGAGAGCTCACTGAGCTGGTGACAGCCAAGCATCTCTCTCAGCTCCCAGTGTGAGCAGCAGACAAACCAAAGCACAGCAGTAGGAACACGCATGACTTGCTGTCCACATACCGGCTCATATTACACACGAAGGTCTCGCACATTAAGTCTAACCACAGTGGCCACCAAACAAAACAAGTTCAGAACCTTGTAGCAACCTGTTACCGCTGTGCCTGTAACTTGTACACAGGCTTCCCTGCCACCCAAAGCTTCCCTCCTCCACAGCCTTTAGATGCCTGCCAACTTCCCACGTTACTTCTCACAACACAGAGAAGCCTGTTTACTTATCACTCTTAAATTCACAGGCCTTCCTATACCACTACTCCCAAATACATGTGGTTTCACCCACTACCTGCATCCCCACGGTATAAACACATCCCTCAACCTACCGCAGCACACAAAACAAGACAGGTACTGATTTTTCTAGCTGCCTCCA